>NW_015168047.1:977601-1013740 GCF_001447785.1 Gekko japonicus
GCAGCAGGTAAAGCTTTTCACAACACATGAAGATAATACAGATATGATCCAAGGCTTAAAGCTGAAGGCGTGGTCTGTAGGCCTCAAGGAAGTAGGGTTGCCAGGTCCCCATTGGCCACTGGCAGGGGATGGTGGGGCAGGGTTGCCAGATCCAGGCCCAGAAACTCCTGGAGATCTGGGGATGGAGCCTGGGCAGGGCGGGGACCTCAGTGAGGCACGCCATAGAGTCCACCTCCAAAGCAGCCATTTTCTCCAGGGGGACTGATCTCTATAGTCTGTAGATGAGCTGTAATTCTGGGGGATCCCCAGGTTCCACCTGGAGGCTGGTATCCCTACAAGAAGGCCTCTCTTTCACACAGGAGAGTGCCAACCTCCAGGTGGCATCTGGAGATCTCCCATTATTACAATTGACCTCCAGATGATCAAGATCAGTTCCCCTGAAGAAAATGGCTGCTTTGGAACCTGGACTCTACAGCATTATACCCCGCTTCGGTCCTTCCCCTCCTCAGACTCCAACCCCAAAATCTCCAGGTAGGGTTGCCATTTGCCCGGTGGGGGTGGGGGACCCCCCAATTTTGTGGCCTCCTGCCTGCCACCAGCCACTTGGCCAGCAGGGGGAAATCCCCCCCCCCCAACAGCAACATCACACATGATGTGCCTGCGTCACCCGAAAGTGATGTCAACATGTCAGCAACATTGGGGGGTGACACTCTGGATTTTGGCCAAAACTCCATGGTTTGATGCCGATTTTACTACAGTGTTTTGCCCAAAATCCAGAGTATTGCCCCCAGTGTCGCCAATGCCACTTCCAGGTGACACAGGCACGCCACATGCAATGTCACTGTTTCAAGGGGGAATGGAGGGGTGACGGACGTCACTTCCCATTCCCAGAATGTCCCCTCATCCCCCCCCCCATTCAGGACTGGTCTGGGAGAAAATGGAGGGAAAACAGTCACCAATCACTGTCAAGGATGCAGAGTTCTAACACAGAGAATATAAAGCCCTACACCTAGAAGGAGGGATTCGCTCCTGGTCCGGGAAGCTGAAAAAGAGGCCGCTTTTGGAGGGAGCTGATCCCTTGCCCATGGTAGAGTGAGTCTGGCCCACTGGAATCAGATACTGAAACAGAGTAGGAACTAAATATGGCAGTTGCCTCAGGGAGTTTTGTTGTTTTCTGGTCCAGCCAGCTTCTTCTTTTTTTTTTTTGGTGGGTTTTGCCCTATATTAATTATGCCCCGTTTTCCTAATTTTTCTCCTACCCACTTACTTGTTATAGTATTTGTTTAACAAACTGTTTCTTGTTCACCCTGCCTGGGTTTGTCATGCCTCAAATCCGGCCATACATCAGGGTAGGGTTGCCAACCTCCTGTTGGGATTTGGAGATCCCCCAGAATTACAACGGATCTCTAAACTATAGAGATCAGTTTCCCCAGGAGAAAATGGTTGCCTTGGAGGATGGACTCTGTGGCGTTATGCCCCACTGAGCTCCCTTCCCTCCCCTAATCCCTCCCCACCCAGCCTCCACCCCCAAAATATCCAGTGATATCCCAACCTGGAGCTGGCAACCCTAGCAGCACACCCTGACTAAAGAGGGGGTTTCCTGGGGGCAGAGAGCATGCTCCGGGCCTTCTCTAGTAGTAGGGCTGCCAAGTGGGGGCGGGTGGCGGGTAAACCCCCGCTTCGGAGGCCCGATTTCCGCTGCTGCAGAATCGGGCCCCGGGGGAACTCCGCCCCCCGAAGCGCAGCTTGGCTGCGTCACCAAAGGTGACACAACCACATCGATCACGTTGGGGGCGTGGCCCCGATCGTCGGAGGGAAAACTCTATGGTCAGAGTCAAGACTGAAATCTGACTGTCAACACTAAACCCTTTTTCTGTCAGGACTATTCTCAGATGGTCCCAGTGCATGTCTCTTCTCAATTAAGGCAGGAATCTGACTGAATCTCCTCAGCATCCAGCTCTCTCAAGACTTTCTCTGCTCAGCTAATGCTAACCTATCAGATCTCTTGGAACAGCCTGTCACTCAAGGCGCTCTGGCTCTGTGAAGAATTAACTCTTCACAGTCCTTTATCTGCTTACACAGCACTTCTAAGCCTCTTAAAAAGTGCAGTCTGTCACAGCAGGTTAGGCAGGCAGAAAGTGACTGGCCCAAGGTCACACAGATGACATCACAGCTGAAGGGGTTTGAGTGTAGGACCCAATAGTCCATCTCTCTAACCACTACACTGCAAGGTGGCCAGAGGCAGCAAGAAGTGGGGATGCAGGATGATGCCGGGTTGTAGCTGGAGTCACCACAATAAGAGGAAAAGTCATTAAGCATTCATCTTCGAATTTTTATCCTGCAGTTCGTGCATTTAATTCTTGAAAGATCTTTTCTTTAAATATATCACAGCTCATCCCGAAACTTTGTGCCTGAAATGATTCGAAATCTAAAATGACTGCTCTGTTTCCTCGGCTAAGCAGGAGTCCCCCATTAGCTGTGCTCTCCTGATGGTTGATAAGGACACAGAACATTAAGCACGCGATACGTAAAATTTGGCATGTCAGCAGCAGATCGGCCGGATATTCATCCAGACTGACAGCACTGTTTAGCAGAACGCCAGCCTCGTTGATACGTCGACAATAATAAATAATAATGGTAATTGTAGACCATCTGACAATCAAGGATATTGTGCCTATTTGCAAGCTAATCCCCTTATGACTATAAATATTCCACCTTCTGGCCTTGCTTTACACTGCTAACACAAAGCACCACATGAACATTCATAGTTAACACTCCGAATGAACAGACACAGAATAAAGTTATCTCTTAGAGCTATGTACACCAAGTAAATGTTGCATTTTTAAAATTATTAGGATTTTATGGTCTGTTTTCAAGGGTACAAAGCTTATCCGATCAGCCTACCCTACAGGGCTGTTGTGATTATTGCAGTCACAATCCACGTGGAGACCGCATGTTTGCATAAATACTACTTCGCCTAAGGCAACCTTGTGAGGTTGTAACTGGAGTGAGATCAGAACTGGGGATTTTCTGGCTTTCACTTTTAGCTGGTTTGCTGCACCAGCGCTCAGGAATTATTTCACAGATGATGTTCCGTCACGTCACAACAAAGCTTCTTTTAAGAAGCTTAGTGCCTGTTTCGCACACTCGAATGTGGCAGCCAGTTTCTCCCTGCTGTGTGGAAATCTCCAGCACAGAAAGGTGGCAGGCACACGGAAGAAGCACAAGAGTGCACTTTCTGCATGTCACCCTGTTGAAATTCAAGATGATGCATAACGAATAAGAGCCTGGTGCACCACTGAGATGAACAAAATTTATTTCCCTGTGATCTTTTGAAGGGCAGAGCTCACCTCCTCAGATGTGTAGAAGGAATAGGACCCCTTTTCCCAGCCCCTTTTCCCAGTATTGTACAGAAAATACACAAAAGAGAGGAAACAGCCCAAATACAAAAGACAAGAGGATCAAGTATTGGAGACAAGAGGGTCTGAACATCAACACCAACACGGATCCTTGTCATCACACGTCCTACATCTGGTTTACCTCAGCTTCGTAGCTAGATTATCTACATTCCACAAAAGCTTGTCAAGAGTATGTGCAGAGCAAGAAAACAAAAAAGCACTTGAAACTTAGTTCTATCTATGAGAATTACTTTTTTAAAAACTGCAGAAATTTGTGAAATAATTTGTTACTGAATTAGTACTCTGAAAAAGGTTTCAGGGGAAGAAAAGAAATCGGTGACCTTAATTTACTTTCTACTCAATGAGTACCCGAAGCGGCTCCTTTCCTCCGATCTTATCCTCACAATAACCCTGTGAGGTTGGTTAAGCTGAGGGTGTGTGACTGGCCCAAAGGTCACCCAGCAAGCCTCCATGGCAGAGTGGTGATTTGAACCTGGGTCTCTGAGACCCTAGTCTAACACTCCAACCATCACACAATGTCAGCTGTCTTTAGGCAGCTAAGATCACAAGCTTAATCTACTTGCCTAGAAAACAACAGCAATGGAAATAGGGGACCTACTTCTGAGAAAACATGGTTAGGATCAGGACCAGCTTTTTGGCCAAGCCACAGAAGTGACTCTTGGGGTGCCAGAATCCTACAGGGTCATCATTAGGGTTGCCAAATGGTACTCACCTCCTCGGCGGGGGACTCCTGGGGACTTCCCGGTGCGCATACGCGCGCGCAACATATCTACGTCACCCGGATGTGACGTCGCACGCTGGGGCGGGGCCACAGCCATTTGAGGGGAAAACATAGAGTTTTCCCCTCAAATGGCTGTGGCCCCGCCCCAGCGTGCGACGTCACATCCGGGTGACGTAGATATCCCCCGGCCCCATTTGGCAACCCTAGTCATCATGCTCCCAGCCACCAGCAGCTCAGGATGCAATGGGTAACTGATCTTGGACCTGTCTTGCTATAACAGGAACCCCTGAATCTGAGGTCCAAGAAAGCCCATCCCAGAACCCAGTCAGAACTCGGCTAAGGCATTTAAGGCCCAGAGCCTATGGCTGACAGAACAGAAAGATTCCCCGTCATAAAGAGGCCTTCAGGTCATAAAGATGGCTGGCTAAACTGAAGTTAGGGCTGCCAGCCTCCAGGTGGGGCCTGGATATCTTCCATTTTTACAACTGATCTCCAGCTGACAGAGGTCAGCTCCCCTGGAGAAAATGGCTGCTCTGAAGGGTGGACTCTGTGGCATCATATCATGCTGAGGCCCTTCTCCTCCCCAAACCCCACCCTCTCCCGGATCCACCCCCAAAGTCTCCAGGTATTTTCCAATCCAGACCTGGCAACCCTAATTGTACTTAAGAACTGCACAGGCAATTGTTGAAGGAACCTTTGGTAAGTATCTGGAAGTGAGAGAAAAGAGAAGGTAAGAAATCTGTGATTAAATTGGCCAAAGGGTCTCCAAGGGGCTCTAGCTGATAAATGTCTGGAAGATTGTGGGTGGAGGGTAGCTCGGGCCCTGTAATTATTTAGAACGGAAACTGCTGCTTGGAGCAACATGCAAAGACAGTCTGGAGGAAGATGGAACAGGAATGGTCAGACTCAGGAATAGCTAAAAATCTTCCTTAAGCCTTTGCTTCCTATGTACACGTGAAAGTATGCTTCTCTTGGGCAAGCAGTGCTCAGAACATGGCAGAAGAAAGAGATGGTTATCTTGGGCAAGCAGTGCTCAGAACATGGCAGAAGAAAGAGATGGTTGCAAGGAGATGGCATAAAGGAACTTTTGACTTCCCCATAGAAAGCAATAGAAATATTTAAAAAAAAAAAAATGGAAGATCTAGCCAGTGAAAGCTCAGAACAATCCAGGGAGAGAAGAACCCAGAGAGAAAAATACCAAGAAGCCAAGCCTGTCTTGAGGCAGAAGCAAAGCTAGGCACATCTGCAGGAGCTGGCTTCCTCTGACATCCCTGAGATGACTTAGACATACTCTCTGCCTCTGATGTGTGGCTGGCTGGCCACCTTGTAACTTCTGATGGCAATTCCCATGGGTGAGGTAACAGGATATGTTCTGTATGATTTTATTTTTAACTTGATTGTTTGCTGTTGCTACTTGCTAGAGTAGTGTGCTATTGCATTTAATTCGTAATCCATAATTTGTAAATCTAACAGCGTGAGCGTGTTTGGTCTTGCTCTCGCTACAATTCTGAAAAGAATCTGTTGTCATCAGGTCAGCAAACTTGCTCCAGGATAGTTTCAGCAGCCCAATCCACTCCTGGCAGTGGGGTGAACCATGCTAGAGTTTAACCAAATACCTTGAACAGCCTTGGCTAAAACTAGGCTGGAAGCAGCCCCTGCTCCGGGAGCAGACAGAAGAACACCTCAAGTTCTTAGACATCCAACAGGACCATCCACCATTCATCTGTGATTGCTTAGTCAACTCTTTTGTTTTCATTTGTGCCTCCAAAACGACTCACAATCTACTTAGATCCAATTCAACAGGAAGCAGGATATAAAGAGAATGCATGCACATGTGTATGAGGTATGATGACCATGCATGTGTGAATGTACATATAAAAACCTGACCTCCAGTCTGCGGCTGGTTCTAGTGAACAAGACAGCCTCTGTATTCAGGCCTTGTGGGAAATATTGATCTCTTGCACATTTGCCTCCACTTAGCTTCTCTTTTGGTTATGCAGACCATTCTGTACTCCTACAACACTGCGCTCCTATCATTTCCCAGTATGCATTTGGAAAATGGACAGCAGCTTTCCATAAAAATTAACATAATCAGAAAGCAGGGTACAGCAACGTGGGCATATGAATTAGGATTCACCTGCAAAGGGAATCCCTGTGGACTATTTTGAAACAGTTTGCAGTAGTCAGATATGAAATCTGTCTTGTCAATGAAATTACGGAAGCTACTAATGCGCCTTCAGATATATGGCATGGATCAAGGCATATCTGGGGAGTTCCCAGTCATTTAATCAAGAGCTCGTTTCTTACTTCAGTTCCTGCTTGGCTGAATTCTGCCAGCAGAGGAAACATCGGACATGATGTGGATTTCTATATGCACAAATTTAACATGTGGGAGGAAAGCAAGGATCTGACACTTCCCATCCCACTCAAAAAACAAAAGCCCTGATTTATTCTGCTGTTCAACATCCACAGTCTCATGGGCCTTCCGAGGCCTCTTTATGTAGTCCGATGCTTCCCCTTGAGATTTGCCCTTATTTTCCTAATCAGAAGCTCCATTTCTTCCATGGCTGCAGGGCACATGGCTATCCAACAGATACAACTCTCTATGGCCTGGCCCTGCACTCACTGAACTGCAGCCATTAAAGGCAAATTGGTGTGTGGGGGGAAGCAATGACAAAGCTTTTTCTTCCTCCCTTTCCTATTGGTTTAATAAGGCCTGCTAAAACCAAGCTAACCTACAGCCATGCTGTCAGGCTGTACTAATGGTATGACTACTACCTATGCAGCTTAAGCTCAGTGCAGATAGAGCGCCCAGCCTCAACTCAGCAGCTGAGATCCAGAGGGTCCATGGAGAGTTGCTCAGCCAACTGCGATCAGCAATCACACTTCCAACTCAAGCCATGGCAAAAGGGCAGAAAATCGGAATGGACCAGCTAAAAGGGAAAATACCGACTCTGAGGACTCATCACAACTCTCTTATCCCCAGAGTTGGAGAATTCAAGCCCATGTGGGGGCCATACTTCAGGGAGAACAAAATAATACGGAATCCAGGGCTGCTGCTGAAAACATCATCCCTGAATTAAGTTCTCTCCCAACTTTCCCTAACTATGCAGTGACCCTCGTCACATTAAATGTGAGGCCTTGGCTCGGTAGTAGAGCATCTGGTTTGCATACAGGAGGTCCCAGGTTCAATCTCTGGCACTGACATTTAAAAGGATCAGGCAGTAGGAGATGCAAGAGGTTTTTACTTGAGAGCTTGGAGAGCCTCTGCCACAATACTAATACACAATACTAACCTCAACAGACCAAAGGACTGATTCACATGACTGAGAAGAACTCTGGGTACGTGTATTCTTGCCATTGAAAGAACTGTGAAGGGAACTAATCAACTGTCCACTCCTGTAGCTGATATTTAATCTAACTGATATCCCCTATTGGTTTACTGAGCAACTGAAGCTCCAATCAACTGTTGGTCAGAGTACCTTAACCTGTTTTTGTTTTTTGTTTTTTTAAAGTCTACAGCCAGCTCCATGTGTAGCATTTATGACAGATTGGTTCCCTGATCCTCACTCCTTAAGACAGCATGATTGTTTTGCACAGCAAACAAGATAAGTATGAAAGCAATGTGTGCACGTATATCCTTAATTAACTACACACATCTGGGTAACCTGGATCACAGGTGCACTACTTGAGTATCTAAATTATTTCCCCAGTTTGTGCATATACTGCAGAAAGCAGGGATGCAACACCAGTGTTTCTCACCACAACTGTAATGTATAGTGCTGTTCTGCAGGCCTGTTATACCTTGGGTTACCAACCTCAAGGCGGGGCCTGGAGTTTTCCGGGCATTACAACTGATTTCCAGATTCCAGAGATCAGTTGGCAAACCCTAGTTATGTTGGATTCCCAGGGCTTGGGGATGTCCCAACTGCTCTGCTCCAATTAGAAGGGGCAGCTGACCCAGGATACTTATGCAGTTGAGAAGAGGCTACCACAGGAATAGCACTATGAGAACAAATGGTTACGCTATTTGTTAGAATTTTTCTCCCTCTGAAGGTTAACATCCCAAAGGTTTACTAACATTAGATAAGGTGGTGTGTGTTTTTCTTTTAAACTGACAGAAACTAGAGCTACACGGGTTGAGCTGTCGATGTAGCTTTTATCAGTCTATCAAATTTGCTCTTGATTGCAAGCAGCACAGTTACATCAAGGCACAGTCCTCAGGGGCCCAAACATGGCCAGCATGATTATTCATACCAATTTTGCATGCCTTTGTCCTGAAATCTGCCTGCAAGGGTTACACAATGTATTCCTGACCCGTCTAAAGTTACTACATCCTATTCAGGATATGTTTCAATAGGAATTACAGCTGCAACCCTCTGCACACTTGGCTGAGTGTCAGATAGTTGCCAGCCATCAGAGGATAGCCAGTGGGAGAGGGAAGGGGCAGAGATGGGGGGACATCACCATGCCAAACATGACGCTCTAAAGATTAGCCAAACCACAGAGTTTGGGCTGAATCCCAGAGCAGCATGTTCAGCATTGTGATGTCACTTCCAGGTATCTGCCAGAATTGACACTGTGCCCTTGGCACACTGCCAGACTTTCAGCTAATCCCCCCCCCCCCCCCCCCTGCATGGCCGAATGGCAGCAGGCAGAGAGGCTGAGAGTGGGAGACCTGGTCTCCCTAGAGTAAGGCCTATGGAATTTACTGGGACTTGGCCCTGACTAAATGTGTGGAGGATTCAGATGTAAAACATAAGGCCCTGACTAAATGTGTGGAGGATTCAGCATGACTATCTTTGGCTAGACTGGTGCTACTGTTTACAGATGGGTAGGGGGGTCTCGAGTAAATTTCCCAGACATTTGCTGCTTCTTGCTATGTTGGCATTCTCCAGAATACCAAAGGAGAGACCTGGGAAGTAAATAGTGCAATTGATGCAGTCCTTCCCTCCCCACCCCAGCAGAAGGAATGCCTTGTTCTTTTTAAAAGGGAAAGTCACATCTTTGGCTTTCTGTACAGAAGCCCCAAGATAAGCTGGGGAGGATGTCAAATGTTGGCAGTTCGTTTAGCAAGAAAATGCATGGAAAGGTTAATTTCTCTCTTCCCAAGCCATGAAATGGGAAGGAGCATCTGAATAAGAGCACTAATATGTCCCTAGCAGATGGTTCAGAAAGGCATTCTGTTGGCAGGGGGGATTCAAGGCAGCACTTGAAGGGAAAGAAAGATGAATATTTCATTCTCATACTCTTAAGGGACCAACCAGAGGAGTTTGGAATTTTTAAAAGCATCATTATCACTCAATGACACAGAGAAGGGAAATTAAAAGCCTATTCTGAGAGGCATGTGTGGTGATTAATCGTAATGATATAATGACACAGGTATAATTTTTTACATTGTTCTCATAATTTCAGATTGTGAATGGATTCTTCCCCTTTAAATGAGAATTATATTTCAGTCTGGGCCATGTGATTCGGTACCAGGTAGTTGTAGAAAATGCTCTGAGCTGTGATCATGGAAGTCGCTGTGTTCTTCAGACACTCGGCCAGAGACCAGAACAGATGGCTCAGAATGGAGCATCTGCAGAGATGCTTGGGCTGACGTAGCAAAGTCATCCTCATTACCTAGAGGCAAGGGCTGGGGCGCCCTGACCCGGATGGCCCAGGGTAGCTGGATCTCATCAGATCTCAGAAGCTAAGCAGGGACAGTACCTGAAAGGGAGACCACCAAGGAAGACTCTGCTGGAGAAGTCAACAGCTAACCACCTCCGCTTCTCACTCGCCACAAAAGCCCCTTACTTAATACTTACTTATTAAGTAAATAAATTAGATGAAGTACACAAATTCACTGGAATGGAGTCCCCTCTTATAATAGAAACTGTCTGCAATTCTTGTTTGCCACATCTTCATTAAGACTGGGTAGAGTCACTGGAACCAGGTGAATTTGTTTCCAGGTTAAGCTCCACCCTTGCTTGACAGCAGGGAATAAGAACAGCATAATGCCTCCCACAAATGCCTATCCGTTTGTTTTTGCCATCAAGTTGCAGCCCACTTATGGCAACCCCGTAGGATTTTGAAGGCAAGAGGCTTCAGAGGTGGTCTGTCATTGTTATTTAGTGTGTTTTTCACACGCACTAAATAATCCACTTTCAATGCACTTTCCAACTGGATTTTTACTGTAAAATTTATTGGGGCAAAGTCCAATTCGAAA
The DNA here is from genome assembly GCF_001447785.1 of Gekko japonicus. Classification (NCBI taxonomy): domain Eukaryota; kingdom Metazoa; phylum Chordata; class Lepidosauria; order Squamata; family Gekkonidae; genus Gekko; species Gekko japonicus. The sequence continues at coordinate 987,953 of NW_015168047.1, forward strand.
GTGCATTGAAAATTTATTGGAAGTGGATTATTTCGTGTGTGTGACCACAGCCATTGCCTGCCTGCACAGAGACTCCAGATTTTCCCACTGGTCTCCCATCCAAATACGGACCAGGGCCAACCCTGCTTTGCTTCCAAGATCTGAAAAGATTGTGTTAGCCTGGGCTATTCAGGTCAGGGCCTCGGGTTAGCAGAAATCATCTAATGCCACCTTAGCTTCACACCACTCAAATAATGTTTGAAAACACCAATCACAATGGGACTGGCACAATGACATTGTTACTTCCTCTTTCCACACATTCCCAGGGCAGCATAGGACTGAAGTATGCAGAAGGGGAAATCGTGCTCTCTGTGCATGTAAAAATGTGCACACTGTCACTTCAGAATCAGCAGTGTTGCTCAGATTTTTGAGTCCAAGGCAAAGCACAGCATTGGTGCCTCCCCGCTCTCCAAAAATCCCTGCACATACACCCAAAGCAAATACATTTCTGTCTATATTTAACTGCATGCCAGTCTATTTTTCCTTCTTCTCCTGTCACCACTACAGTTCAATTAAATTCCTCCCCTAACAACTTAGACAATACATTTAGGATAATTATTGTGTAGTGGGTTGACCGCGTGGCTAGGCCAACTCAGCTCCCATAACATGGTGCACACATGACTCTACACAACTAAGACAAAGACAAACGGCCAGGAGGCCAACTATATACATATCTTAGGGACACCCCTGGATCCCATTGGGAGGTTCGAACTTCCCTCCTCGTTTCTATTGGCTCCCCATTGGAGAGACCAAGAGACCAGTTCCCATTGTCCACCCAGGGTCAAGCCCTGGGTGCTCGCTGGCCCCTGGTGGTGGCCAGTGGACACAACAATAATATATAGAAAAGAACACACCATCATCTTTGTATGCTCATGGTAAACCAATGCATGTTCTCCACTCTTTCACTCTAGCCAATAAGGACTTTGTTATTACAGATCTGGCATCTGTGTCTCTCCTGCAGGCCAAAACTGCTTTTGGTAAGCTGCCGTGGCAGGGAGGGTACTAGAGTCCTGCACGGAGCATCAGCCTGTTGACAGGGGTTGCCTGAAGCAGTCTTCCTGGGATAGATTCTGCTGCTTCCAAATTCACATCTGCTCTCTAAGGCAGTTAGGGCTAGATTCACAGCACCCCCAGTGGTGGGGAAGAGTCTGTGCAGGCTGTGGATAGAAATGCTCTACTTTGCTGCCTCTCCCTTAACCAAGGAAAGGTTAACTAGTACAACACCCTCCAACAGCAGATGCCTGTAGCTACCCCATTTTGCCATGGGGGTGCTATGCCATTGTTCAGAATCTAAAGTGTGGCACCAATGTATCTTTTTACTATAGACATACAAAGCCAAAAAAAGTAGGGAAAACATAATGTGTGAAGCAGACCCTGGAATTTAGAATCTAGAAAGCCTCTAAAATTATTTTACAATATTCTGTACATTTCCACCTGATCTTGCCTATCATTCCCAAAAAATGCTGCAGGTTTGAGCTGAATAACGAACATCTAGAGAATACACACAGCCAGAGACCACTCATGGTTCATAGTGTCAGAACAGATCTGAGCACATATAGTTAATGCATTTGTTAGAAATTATTCATAAGGTCTGAGAACTCCTGATATGGCTCCATCACTGTAAACAGGCAGTTCTGGGCCAGAAGGGACCTACTGCCAGAGAACTTCGAATAAAAATAAAAGAGGGGTGCATAATGCTAGAACTCATAGGCACCTGATGACATTATGGGCAGCAGGTTCAGGACAGACAAAAGAAAGCATTTCTTCACTGTCTTGTGGAATTCATCACCACTGAGGACAGTGACAGTCCCAAGTCTGGTTTGCTTTAAAAAGTAACTAGACCGCTTCATGGAGGACAGGGCCATTAATAGCTGTTTGCAGATATAATGAAACAGAACCTCCATGTTCAGAGGCAGTGATCCTCTAAATCCCAGAGCAGAGGGTCAACCACCTGGGGAGGCTTTGGCCTCTGTGGCCAGACCTCCCAGAGGCATCTGGTTGGCCATGGTGTGAAAATAGGGTGTTGGACTAGATGGGCCATTGGTCTGATCCAATATGGCTACTATTATGTTGTTCTGTTTTTGAAAAGCTTCTCTGAGCTCTTTAGCAGAAAGGGTAGAAAAGTAAAGAATGAAATGTAAAGATTCATTTTTTTAAAAAAATACTGAATACATCATTTAGCTCTTGTAATAGATTATCTATATTGAAAGAATAAGGCCACATGTGAATGAATCTATTAATGCTAACCTTTTCAACGTGGCAAAATCCAATCACATCGTTAATTTGTTAAGTTCAAGCAGAAGAAAAATTGAGAAATTGTAGCAAAATTGTACAGTGGAAGGGCTGTGAAGGATTTTTTTGGTGCATAAATTTGCAGTGAGAAGACTTAAACTCAGAAGGGGAGAAAGGGCCTTGTAATCATGGCCACAATGACCTCTACTGGACAGTTTGTGTGGCAAGGCTTGCTTCCAGTGGTGACTTGGGTTACATTCACTCTGTGCTAGATGGGAACAAATACTATGCCAGGGTGGTCCTACTGGCTCCGAGGAAGCTTCTGTTAGAAGACTGCATTCGCTGCGTCTGAGAAATGGGATACTTTACAGGAAACAGAGACCTGAACGTGAGCAAACTTCATGCCGGTTATCCTTGAATGAATAGAGATTAGAAGGACTGCCCATTTACAGAAAAGGGTTACTTTAAAAAAGAAAGAGAGCTGCAGCAAGATTCTTAGCAATTCTATGCATTTATCTTCAGTTAGAGTAACCCAGTTAACTTTTGACCTTCTAAATTACTCTGCAAAACAAACTTTGCCACTGGACTGGTTTCTAACCCAGTGCAGAGACTCGAGGGGGGGGTGTTCAGATGCCCACCAGCCAATTACATAATCAAACAGGGGCACAAATGGAAGCAAGGTCAACCCGGGGCATGAAAGGAAAGGACACTTAGTAACTTGGGAACCTGGACTGGAGGAAGAGAACAGTGCCAAGCGTGGGCACAGTGGAGAAGGCAGTGCTGTGGAAAGGCAAAGTATTCAGCAGGTTGGAGATGGGGCCGCTAGAGCGTACAAGACCTCTTTCTGGGCAGCTCGTGTCAAAAAGGGATTCCACACCAATACCATGGACCAAGAGATGACCAATCAACATAGGATCCAAAGATGGCTGCAGTGTTATGTCATACCTGCTGACCCCCTAACCTGAACCATTCACACAAAAAATGGGTCATTCATAGTTATTCACCAAAAAGTAAATGAAAAATACCACTTGGATGATGTCTGCAAAGCCAGTCAAGAGCGATGGTCTTTAAACGTTTTACGGTTTCCTCATATTTGCACATGAGGAAAGGTGAGCCTACTCAGAGAGAAGGGTTATTAAAGTGATGGGGTAGAATTATTAAATTGGCTGACCTCACAACTTCTATTTCTTTTGAGGATGCCTACCCCACTTTTTGGGCAACTGATCTCCAGGCAGCCTCCAATGACAAAGAATCTACAATTCTTCAGAACAAAGTCTGAATCCAGTGGCACCTTTAAGACCAATAAAGTGTAATTCTGGGGATAAGCTTCCATGCGCATGCACACTTTTTCAGATATATTCACACAAACTTCACCAACCATTACATATAGGTAGAGAAATTGGGGGGGGGGGGCTAGTTGCCTGTATGCAATACTTGACAAAGTCTGTTTCAATTTATCTGAAGAAGTGTGTATGCACACGAAAGCTTGTACCCAGAATTAAACTTTTGTTGGTCTTAAAGGCGCCACTGGACTCACTTGGTTCTGTTGCTTCAGGCCAACACGGCTACCCACCAGAATCTATCTACAATTCTTGTCAGCTTCAGCAATACAAAAATATTATATGACTCTTAGAAAAAACATGATGATAATATACTTCATAAAATAAATGTCTAGTTATAGTGTTGTCAACTGGCCTAGAGAAAAATGTCCCGTCCCTTTCATGGAGGCTGCTAAACATTCTAATGAGGGTAACATGGTATCATAAATTGCCATTTTCTAGTTTCTCTCTTATAAAGTTAATTTAGTGTTTGAGATCCTACATTCTTTTTTATTTGTACATTGTATTTGCACATTTTAGTGATTAAATAAAAGACCTGATTTTAAAAACCACTAAAAATGCAACCCTCCATTGCATGGAATGCAGTGAAAAAGACACCTACAGCACTGATTTAAATCTGAAGGGGAGTAGTTCTACTTGGTAGAGAAGTTCAAAAAAACAGTGCAGAAAAGCAATCATTTGTATTGCCTTTGATAGGTGGCTCAGTATTGTCCGTGATACCATTTAAGCAACTATGGGAGCAGTCCTCAGCAGACCTACTCAGAAGTAAGTCCTACTTTACTCAATGGGCCTTACTCTCAGGGAAGGGTTTGGGGTTTTTTTAAAGGACTGCACTCTTGGTCTCCCTTGCACTTTGGCCTAGCCAGCTCCTTCCCAAAGCAGAAGTGTCATGAAAACAAACTGGTCTCCCATATGTTCCAACTGTCCCAATTCATCAGGGATAATCCCTGTTTTCTGTCCCTAATCTTGTCGGTTTGGCATGCCATTTTGCAGTGTCATGAGCTGCTCAATTTGCCACCCTCCAATTTCAGCCCCCCTCATCCCAAATCTATAGAAACTGGAAGCACAATCCTAAAAAGAGTTATACCCTTCTAAGTCCATTGAAGTCAGTGGGGTTCAAAGGGTGTTACCTTGTTTGGGATTGCAGTGTAAATTTTCAAACTGGCAAGTAGTGGTATCTGTATCATGTCTCTACTGCACATACATGCAAACATAAATGTAAGAGCACACACGTGCACAAGACTTCATATGACACACTGCCTGACAGATTTGTCTGCCGGTGAAACTCATCTTGAGCATCCGATAACAGAGTGTCAGACCGCTATGTGTTTGCATCTTTTCCTTAACCAAAAGAACACAGACTGTGAAATAGCACAAGATGGGCTATTGCAGATCCTGCAAACAGTCTAAAGTCTTCAGTAATGTTTTGTTGGGTGGGAAGACACGGGCAGGGATCCTCTGTATGCAAACAGGAATGCTCCCAGCATGTCCTTTGTGTTATCTGTGGCTTGCTAAAAGGGGAATGGCCAAAGCATAGACCTAGGACCCAAACAAACAAATACAACAAGAGACAGCTTAAAAGTAACAGATAGTTGAATTGATTAAGAAGAGCACAGATGGCATTGGCAACTAAATAGATTCAGAGAAGTGGTACCCTAATATAGTTGGAAGGCTAGGCCTTGGGTGGAATAGGCCTATGGGAGATAATCAGAAGGTATGGACGCAAATCCTAGCTCAAGTGTAGATTTGGGGGGGGGTTGAATTAGCCCTAATTTCCCCATCTGAAATGGTAATGTGCTCCAGCAATCTGAAGCCCTGGAATTCAGATTAGAGGGAAATCTCTCCATATCACTGCTATATAGATAACTATACAGGGGCTGAAATTATTACAGCTGAATCAGTCGGCTGTGGTTCCTCTTATGTGGTGCAGCTACCCATAAACATTAAGGGTCACTAAAGCAAACAGAAAAACTCTTAGATTGCACAATGAAGTGGTAACTTTGGGGGGGGGTGCTGCTGTACTTATGTTTGAGATCAGCCTCATGACTAGTCATGGGCCACAACCAAGAAAAAAAAGTTAAGTTGCAATCCTAAGAACACTTTCCTGGGAGTAAGCCCCACTGAATAAAATGTGACTTACTTTTGAGTAGACCTGCTTAAGCTTGCTCCCTAAGACAGGACTATATTAAAACCCACTGCTTTTCCATGGTGTTTAGTCATGACCTTAAAGTTTTAGTATGATCACAGCCATGTAGAGTTGCCACCTAGACTGGAGAAATATGTCACATCCCTTTAATAGAGGCTTAATGGAATATCATTTACCAAGCAATGTTATTTACCGCTGCACCATAAAAAGCTTCCTGCCCATTTCCACACATTAAGCCTCTAATAAAAGGGCAGGGCAGGTTTCTCCAGGCCTGTGAGGATGCTGTTGCTGAACTACTAAGTTTTGCCCACTCACTAGGGCTGGAAGTCATTGAGAGAGAGAGCACGCCTGCTTTCCAGTTCCATTTCTCCTTTCCACCCCCACGTCAGGAAACTTATTCCTTGCCACCTTTGATCTCAAATCAGTTGACAGAGTATTTTTTAAAATCCACAGAACTTTCCCTTTTCTTTCTAAGCAGCCTCATGTAGCTTTAGCTGTTGAGAGGCGATTTCTGTGAAGTAGGCATGTTCAGGTGTTGCAGCAAAACAACATGGAATTTGGTGGCATTTTAATGACTCACCGATACTTTATGGCATAACTTCTTGTGGTCGTGAGCCCATTCCCCAGGTTTTAAGTGTGCTTTTGGTTGGAAGATAGATTGTAGCACACCATGTGTGGTGGTGGGGAATTGTAAATGGGGGTTAATGACAACATGACACTAGACAGCTTGGGCTCAGTCATGATTATGGCTTCGTGTAACATTACACGTACTAAATTAGCTTAAGCGAGATTGTGCTATCAGCTATTACTGCTGCTCTGAATACTCCCTGTGCTTATCTTATATGCACTGGAGCTTTTACAATCTGTACCTCTTGCATTTCATTGCCTTTTGAACCTACTGTTTCTTTATCATATGACTCTCACCCTCTCTCTCTCTCTCTGCCAGTTTAGGACATATTTCGCATAGTTGATCGAGTAAGCTCTTGTCCATGAAAACTGCCACCACAAGGATTCCTGGTAGCCAATGCTTTGCTCCTAAATGGATGCTCACCTGTGGTCTTCTTGGTCAGTCATCCCTATCTTTTGCTTAAGGGACTGGAAAACAGGCATTTCATTTTTACTGGACCTAAGCAAGAGAGATCCTATGCTTGGGAGTAAGTCCCACTGATCTCAGCGGAACTTACTTTGGGTTAGAGAGGGAAACATGCTCTTGCCAGATAACTTAATGCCACCTGTGAACTGTGTGTCACAGAGACTTAGTTCAGGAAGGCATGGCTCAGCCCTTTCCCATTTGCTACATATTCAACAGCTTCATCCATAGAGTGTTAGTTTCTAAGACTCCTTAATGAAGAAGCCACATTCAAATTTGCTCTGTAGTAAGAACTGCTAAATCAAACTCCAGTTCTCCTACCTGAATTCAGGAAGGAGGTTTGGCTGCAACCCATAGAAAGCTGCAGAGAGAGTGACCAGCCAGGCTGGTTTGTAGTTTCCATTCTCACACTCCAAGTAGGGAGATGACCACTTGATGTGGTTCTTCTCTGCCGGGTAACCATCCCTCTTCCTCCAGCTGCTCTCCAAAGCCTTAGAACCAGGAGCCAAGCCCTTGTGGTGGAGGTGCGGCCTCCACTTTCGCTTCAAGCTGTGGAACCACTCTGTTTCCCCAGAGGTGTTGGCCAGATGACGGGCCACAGAAGACAAGTCCTGGAGCAAGATCTGGCTGTCTTGCCGGCTGGCCTGGAGGAAGACCTGAGGGGCCGAGGACAAGGGCTCCAGGTTGAAGGAGATGGCCGCCCTGGAGATATTCGGATCCCCTTCCAGCAGGCTTCGGATCAGCGCCTGGTACCATTCGATGTCCTCCTGCAAGTTCTGCTCCCGGGACTTATTGCTCTGCAGAATCATGCTGAGAAAGTTGGTGGCGTGAATGAGGGTGTCCAGCGCACCGTGCAAGGAAGGGTGGGAAGTCAGGCGAGACTTCCCAGCCAAGCTGGCCAACTCGTACCTCCCGGTGCAGTTGGCATGCCCCAGCTCCCGAGCATCGCCCGTGTAGAGGAAAGAGGCGACGTTCTGGGGCACCTCCTGGGCGAGTCTCTGTGCCAAGATGGTACTCTCGGCGGATCGGCTCCTGGGAGAGGCAGCGGGGAAAGCCGCATTCTTATTGTAAACAGCCCGCTCGCCTTTAATCGCCTTCCCTTTGTCGGGCCCTTGGCTGGCATCGACCGCAAACCTCAGATGAGCAAAGAGCAGGACGGGCAGCAGCCGCGGCAAACCCATCGCCTCCCCTCCGCCGAGCGCCAGCCGAGTCTCTCCGTCGTCTCCGTCTCGCCCAGCCCCGTCACAGCAGGGGTGGCGGGTCAGGAAGCCCCCGGCATTGGCACGACACTCGGCGGGGGGCGGCGGGGAGAGGAGCCCGGTCACCTGTAGCGACGCTTCCTGCCAGGAGCTCCCCCGAGGAAGGACAAGGGCGAGCGCCGCCGGGAATCAGGCGGCCCGGCTGGCGGAGCGAGTCAGTCCCATCCCCTCGGGCTCCGGGGAAGGCGCTCTAGTTAGCCCACTTACGTCGCGATCCCCCCCATCAGCCGCCGCCGCCCGCCGCGCTCGGGAAAGGGGCTTCCCTTAAAGACCTGCCCGCCAGCCCTCCTCCTCTTCCTCCTCCTCGGGCTGCTGCTGCCGCCGCCGCCGCTCCAGCCGCCGGTCGAGCGGCACGTTCGCCGCGCCCAGGCACCCCGCCAGACCTCCAGGGCTGCCGGCGAGTTCTTCGGGCATCGCGTCCCAAGGCAGGCTGGCAGGCGGGAGGGAGGGAGGGCGGGCGCTGGCGGCGGCGGCGGCGGCGAACTCGAGCAAGCGGGGCGAGGAGGAGGAGCGGAGGCGGGGGGAGGAGTTGGGGGGTGGGAAGGGGAGCGGAGGGGGAGGCTGCTGGATTGGGCGGACGCGCTCGGATTCCCCCGCTCAGCAACGCAGCCCCTCCACCTCTCTGCCCCCCTCCGGCTGGAGGAGGCTGCTCACTAGCTCGGCTTCGCCCACCGCCAGCCCAGCCCCTTCTCACCGCTGGCCCCTTGCACGGCTCGTCCCCATAGGTGTGTGCCTGACGCCTGACGCTCTCTATGGCCACCTCTCCTGTCAATCACGCGACAGCCATTTGGTGGGCCGGAGGAAGGAGCTGTCCAGTGCTGAACCAGGAGGAGGAGGAGGAGGAGGAAAGGGTGGAGAGGGCGCTTCCACCCACGGGAGAAGACTGCCTTGTCACCTGCCGCCGCGGCCTCGGAAAAGATGACAGCGGCTTTACAGGGGCCCTCTGTCGCATCAGATCTGGGCCCGGCGAAGATGGAGAGTCCGGGAAGAATTGCTGGGAACTCCTCTTGGTCCTTCAGGAGATTAAGTATTTATTAAAGGGCAGAGAGGGCAGAGCATTGGTTTCTCCGTTTTCATCGTCCGGAAAGTAGTTTGGGTGGATTTTTTTTTTTTAAATGGTAGTATTAATGAATGAATAAATTAAGAAACTAAACGTGGCTAATCAAAGACCAGGGGAATAGAGACATCTACTGGATAAGCTCTAAAAACTTCACTTTTATTTCAAGATATTGAAGCTGGTGGGCGGGGCAGTATAGCACCAGGAACTCAGGGATTCTTATCAGTGTCAGACACAGTGTTAAATCTTTTCTTTCTTTCCCCCCCTTCTGTTTCTTTTCTGCATTTCTATGTACACCTACATATTGTATATTCTTACATCATTTTAAATAATTGAAATCACTCAGTTCTGTAGTTACAAGAGTGGAAGACAAACCAAATCAGCAAGTATCCCGTTAATTTTTGAAGGAACTTGCCATCATTTGTTAAAACATACCCCCTTGTTAGCCTGGGTGGCCTGTATTTGCAGCCAGTAGCAAAGTCTAGCAACTAAACATTCCAAAGATTCCACTTATCCAGTCATGATTATGACTACCACTATGGATTTTGGCATAACTTTGGCATACCTAAGGCATAACTATGTACATTTATATCCCTCTATTGACAGTTGGGATTGTGCATAGAAACAGCTTTGAAATCTTTGTTTAAAATCTAGAAATTGGTAATAAATGTTATCAACAAATAAATCACCGTGTATGCAGTAGTGACTGTGTTTGGTGTTATACAAAATGGTGTTAAATAAAGATTAACAGTGCCAGTACCTTGAACTGCCTCATACAGTATTATTCACACATCATTTTGATCTGAAAACTTTGAACTGTTCTGTTTACTTGGTTACTTAGTGTGATGATAGTCTACTAATGCAGTTTATACTAGGCGACCATTGTACAATGAACCTCCACATCACTTTTGCAATGGCTGCCTTTGTCCAGGCCCTTAGGCCATGCTGATTACTCCTGAACTCTCTGGCTACTATTGGTTTACATCTTCTGATGTCCTAAAGAGGCTTGCCAGTCAGAGCCCGGGGCAAGAGTGGTTAGGCAATATTTTCGGACATTAGATTAGGAAATCCAGTGCCCAAGAGCAACCTCAACCCGCATTCAATGCAATCCCCACAACCACTGTCTCTGCCCCATATGTTAGTTGATAGAGGTCTGCTCAGAAGCCTTGAAGCCTAAAAGAAAGAGAAAAGCTTTGTCCATAACATTACAAGCAATTTATTGTCCATTTATTATGTGGAATTATTCTGTCCTGCGCAGAACAATAACAGAAACAGGAGGTTTCTTTGCCATTCTACAGTAGAATCTGTTACCTTCCCTCTTTTCCATTCTGTAGACTGGTTATTAGCAGTATCTGCCATATTGGGCATTCCAGTCTAAATATCCATATCCTTTACCAGAACAAGTGTGGTGGGATGATTAGAATGTCAGATAAGGCCTTGGGAGACCAGGATTCACAGCCCCACTCTCCCACAAAGCTCACTGTACACAGCATGTAAGCATTTAAGGGAAGGCGATAGAAGAGGACAGTTATTATTTGTTCAAAAATGGTCTCTGTTCATAGGGTATTGGAATAAAATTAAACTTGGAGAGCAGACCAAGTGTGTGATTCTCAACAGTATATGAAACAAAGGGTTGGAGTAAATAGTAGTAACCAGTGTTCCCTCTAAGCTGAGTTAGTGTGAGCTACCTCACAGCTTTTTAGCCTCCGGCTCACACATTTTTGTCTTAGCTCAGGAAGGATGGCTCCAGAGCAAACTAATTTATGCAGTAGGCAAATTGCTCACTCACAACTCTAATGCCAGTAGCTCACAAAGTAGAATTTTTGCTTACAAGACTCCACAGCTTAGAGGGAGCATTGGTAGTAACGTACTAAGGTTAGAAAGGGATATGAGCTTTGTATGAAGAAAGTGATACACACACACACACGTAATTAACTGTATAAGTGGATAGTGTTTAATTGTGGTACTTATATTTTGGATATAGGAAATTGTTATTTGAGGACTTTTTTTGTAACTTGTTATTTAATAAAAGTATTTAAATAATTTAAAAGCTCACTGTTTGCCCTTGGCCCTCTCACTTTCAGCCTAACCTACCTCACAGGGTTAAAGTGAGGATAAACAGAGGAGAGGCAACCCATGTATGCTGCCCTGAGTTGCTTTGAGGAAAGATATATGTGATATATAGAAGAGCCGTGTTTTGTTCACCAGAATGAATCTGTGTCAGACTCAGTGTTCTCAGAATCTTCTAGCTAGGAGACTTTCCTGTGGAACACAAGAACAGGGCAGTCCCATTAGGCTGTCTGCAAATGTGAATCACAAATGAAAGCCATGATTAGGTAGTTCCATTTCCTGTTCTTTGCCTTCTCAGAATTCCAAAAGTGTCTACAGGCTCAACTAGAATGCAGATCCATGGGCTAGGTAATCAACACAGGTAGAAGATTTACAGGAGATAAAAGGTACTTCTATAGTACCTGATGCCTGCTGAGCTCAGCTATGAGCTTCAAGACTTTTTAACCATAGTTGTGCCAACAGTTGTTTCTCTCTTTTTTTGCATGACACAGTATAGGAAAATCTGGTGTGGTCCATTTGCTATTTGCAGTGACAGCATAGATTATTTGTAAAGCAAAAGGAACAGCTGCATAAAGCAAAAAGCCAGACAAAAATAAGCATATAGAAAAGGGATGGATTAAATTTGTCTACTGAATTGGATGTACTAACGAAGATGACACTCTGTCTTAAATTTTTTAATACCCATATGCAAACATTGAACAACAGTTCCGTAGAGGAATGGCCATGCAATCCATTTGACACGTTAAAGACAAAGAGATTTGTTGCGAGAGAAACTTTTGTGGACCAAAGCCCACTTCTTGAGATCCAGGAAGTGTATCTGCAGTTAGTGTGTGTGTGTGTGACAGAGAGAGAGAGTGGTGTGTGTGTATGTATGTATGTATACACACACACACACACATATATATATCCTATATATATATAATTCCCCTAACACGTTGGCCATTTCCAGCTCTCCCATTGGCTGTGCTGTGCACTCCATCAGCCATTGGCCCATCAACTGCCACTTGCATGCCATTGGCTGGGGGCTGGGTCCACTCCTCTCCCCTGCCCACTGCCAGCCTAGACACTCTTCCCTCAGAATAAACTGTCAAACCGGGTGTCTCTCCTGACGAAGTCCTCCTGTGGCTGGCTACTGAGGTGGGCCAGTGGCCATTAAACCATTCTCTTCAACCACCTGCTATGCTGCTGACTTTCCCCAGGGTTGCCAATCTCCAGGTGGGACCTGGAGATCCCCTGCTATTACAATTGACCTCCAGATAACAGAGATCCGTTCCCCTGGAGAAAATGACTGCTTTGGAGGATATACCCTGCTGAGTCCTTCCCCTCCCCAAATGCTGCCCTTCACAGGATCCACCCCCCAGATCTTCAGGTATTTCCCTACTCAGAACTCCTTTCTTTCCCCTCAGTGCCTATTGCTAGGCAACCAAGCTTGGTTCTGTCAGTAAAAGTGGAGGGAGGCCCTTTCCTCGCCTATTTTGGCATTTGGGAGAAAAGTCATTGGGGACAGTCCTGACTAGGTATATGCAACAGATCAGCCAGAGCCTGCTAACGAGGGGGAGAGGCCCACAAGAGCAGGGGAGGCATTTAACAGAGGCGAGAGACCAGCTGGGGGCCGGACTGACGGGAGCAAGGAGTGAACTCTGGAGGAAGAAAGAGGAAGAGGGATGGCACAGAGGAGGGGGGAGAGAACCAACCTTGGAGGAAGAGAGGAGGCAGAGGCCAGAGAGGGACTGAGATGGCAAACAGATAACAATAGAGATGCTGGGGAAGGGCCTCTCTCCAGCGTCAGAGGACAGACAGCTAAGGAGGGGTGTGGCACACTAAGAATAGCGACAGCCAACTGGAGTGTCAGAATTCCAGAAGAGACTCCCTGCAAGCTTCCCAGGACTCAGGTTGGACTTGAGAGGGGAAGGGCTCGCCTAAGGCTGCAGGCTTCACTCTGGGGAAGCAGAGACAGGAGTGGTCACTGTAAAGGGGTTGGGTGACGGAGCACCGGGGATAAGAAATAAACAAGAGACACATGGCTTGTGATGACCCTCGTAGCTGGATGCTGTAGGGACTTCCTGCAGCTTCTCCAGGGCTGAAGCCATTAATCTCTTACAACCATGAAATACCACTCATAATAGAAACTTCAAGTCAAACCTCATCAATGTGATAAAAAAGCCCTCACATATTGTGTTCTCTGCCTTACATCTTTCTAAAAGCCAATAGAGGTTGTGGTCTTCTATCCTTCTCAGGCATGCCAATCCACAGGGAACACTGGAAATGCACTGAAATAGCATGATCCTGGGTTCAAGAAGAACAAATATTCCTAGGGGGGGTGGCACACAATGACCTGGAGCTGCTGGGAAGAATAAAACCGGCACGCAGGTTCATACGGAGAAAGACAGTCCTTCAAATATCTCATGACAGACATCTTCCACCCTATTCTAGATTGTCGGACCCCACTGCAAAGAAAGACTGTACTTTTCCTCCTGGGGAGCCAGGTGAGGGCTGGAGATCACTCAGAATTACAACTGCTCTGCAGATGGCAGAGATCAGTTCCCCTGAAGAAAATGGAGGACTCTGTTCATTATACCTGATGAGATGCCCCCCCATGTCAGCCAGTGTGACATAGCAGTCCAGGCTTCAGAGCACAGTAGACGCTGCAGGGGGGGGGATGGAAAGCTGAAGTCAGAGGGGCAAATAAAGGTAGGTTGATGGTTGGCTAGGAAGGAGATAGTTGCCAACTCCAGGTTGGGAAATTCCTGGAGATTTGAGGGGTGGAGCCTGGAGAAGGTGGAGTTTGAGGAGGGGGGATCTAAGGCAAGTACAATGTCATAGGCTCCACCTCCAAACTAGCCATTGCCTCCTGGGGAATCATTGTTGCCAATCTCCAGGTGAGGCCTGGAGATCACTCAGAATTACAACTGCTCTTCAGGTAGCAGAGATCAGTTCCTCTGGAGAAAATGGTGGACTCTGTGTCATTATACTGTGCTGAGGTCACCACAGCAAATTGATGCTGAGTGCTCAAGACTGGTAACCACAGCAAATTGATGCTGAGTGCTCAACTGGTGCACTCTCTCAGAGCCTCCTTCTAGAGCTCGTTGTATTTATTTCCACAATGGCCCTTATTCCTAGAGTGTGTGTGTGGTATGTGTGTGTGTGCGTGTACGAAGCTTCTCGATGAACTCTCAATCAGCAATTTTATGCTTGTTCCTCCCTTAGAATGTCTTTCGAAGAACAGTGAATTTTAGATCAGCTGGAGACTGTCCTGCTAGGGTAACATAGGAAATCTGATAACCTTTTAGATACCACAAGGATACTTTTTTCATTTTTTGCATCCCAAGAAGATAATTTTCATCCAAGACCTAAGAAAACTGAAAGAACAACTTCTGGAGATATCATATCAAATGCCTTTTCATGTTTATTAAACGGTAACCATCAAAGGGCTTCTGGGGGGGGGAATAGAATCCACTTAAAGGAAAAATGAATCTTTTCCCAAGATGGACTAGATATCCAATAAGGCTGCCATGAACATGGATGGATCATATCCAACCACTATATATTGGACAATGGCTAGTCATCATATATTTTAAACAAGTGCTTATATCTGAAATACCTAAGATATTCTCCCAATGCAGGAGTCCACTCTCAAATGTTTACCCACAGGGCAAGGCCAATTCTATAGCTGCTTTTTTCATTTTCACATTGAAACTATTTCAGATAACCATTTATTTATCTGATATTTAATTATTATTTACTTCATTTATACCCCAACTTTCTTCTCAGTGTGCAGCTTACATCATTCTCCTCTCCTCTAGTTTATCCTCACAACCCTGTGAGGTAGGTTAGGCTGAGAGTGTGTGACTGCCTGTATGCATCTGGCAGCTAGCCCCTAGGTCCTCTCACCTTGAGAGCTAGCTACTTCACACCCCCAGACAGGTAAATGGGTTCTCTCCTCTCAAAGTGACCTCCTGGTCCTTGAGTTCTCTCCCGTGATGAAAGAAAGCAATTGCCGGTTGCACCATCCCACATGTCAGTTTTCTCCAAAAATCAACACAGTTTTATTT
The DNA here is from genome assembly GCF_001447785.1 of Gekko japonicus. Lineage (NCBI taxonomy): Eukaryota > Metazoa > Chordata > Lepidosauria > Squamata > Gekkonidae > Gekko > Gekko japonicus. Next base: position 1,003,238 of record NW_015168047.1, read on the forward strand.
AGGGGGAGCAAAGATAAAAACACAAACGTATCTCCCTTTGCCACTGCAGGCAGAAGCCCTAAAAAACAACTAGGAGAGATAATAAAAGCATATACAAAAAGTTAAAACACAGAGGCAAAGTTCTGACCATATGGAGCATTTCTTACTGAGCCCCTGAAGCTGGAGTTGTCCTTGGCTGAAGATTGGCAAGCATGCAGGCAGAAGAAAGGGGGAAGGAAAAGTCTCTCGTCAGTCAGCAGCAGTGAGTGGAAGAGGCTGCCTTTTCTCCTGAAGCCTTGTTTCTGTTTCAACGCCGCCACCCTCACCAATTAAGGTGAGGAGATTAGCTACAGCTGCTTGAAAGAAAAAATGCCAAGTTTTCTTATAGCCACTCTAGGGAGCCCAGATGATATTTCACTTCAGGAATTTAAGGGGGACACACCACAATAATAAATAGTGTTTCTATACACTGCCCCAAGGTTACCCAGTGAGCTTCCAAGGCAGAGCCAGGATTTGAACCTGGGTCTGCCAGATCCTAGTCTGACAGTCAAACCACTGTCCCACACTGGCTCCTGGAATAAATGAACCTATCATGGCTCTAGAAGAACATGCATGCAGAACAATTTGGATCAGATGTGCATCCCGTATGTGCCAGAATGTGCCCACTCAGATCCCTAAATAAAATTCTATTATTTAGTTAGACCATCTCACATTTTTATTATACGTAATAATCGAGGCAGGTTATATCATCACTCTAAAAACAGATAAGAACATAAGAACATAAGAGATGCCAATGTTGGATCAGGCCAAAGGCCCATCCAGCCCAACACTCTGTGTCACACAGTGGCCAGAAATACCAGTGCCATCAGGAGGTCCACCAGTGGGGCCAGGACATTAGAAGCCCTCCCACTGTTGACCCCCCCCAAGCACCAAGAAGACAGAGCATCACTTGCCCCAGAGCCCCTATCTATACCTTGTGGCTAATAGCCACTGATGGACCTCTGCTCCAGATGCTTATCTAATTCCCTTTTGAAGCCGTCCATGCTTGTAGCCGCCACCACTTCCTGTGGTGATACACTTTTTAAAAATCACATAATTAGGAGCACATATAAAATGTGCAGTTGAAAACAGCCCAAATTGTAGCATTTATATAGCACTTTCAAAGTGCTTCACATGCTGTGTTATCACTGAATGCCTTACAACAACCATTTAAGGGGCTTCTTATTCCTAAAGGTAAAAGTTTCCCTTGCTCAAAAGCCAGTCAAATCCGACTCTAGGGGGCGGTGCTCAGCTCCGTTTCCAAGCCAAAGAGCCAGCATTGTCTGAAGACTTCTCTATGATCATGTGGCCAGTATGACTAAACACCAAGGCTCACGGAACGCTGTTACCTTCCCACTGAAGTGGTACCTATTTATCCACTTGCAATTTCTTACCTTTGAACTGCTAGGTTGGCAGGAGCTGGGGCTTACTCCATCATGCAGCACTAGGGTCTCGAACTGCCGTGCTACCAACCTTCCAGTCTGCAGCTTCAGTGTCTTAACCTCTGAGCTACTGTGGCCCCTTCCTATACTTACCTTATTCCTACACTTACCTTCAAAAGGCATGATAGTGCCCTGTCTTTGGAACTGACTTCCTCTTGATATCCACAGGGCCCCTTGCATTATGAATTACAGGAAACATTAAAACATCAAGCAAAGTGCTCTGTGGACATCCCAAGGAAGTTGGTTCCAAAAGCAGGGTGCTACTGCCAAAAAGGCCCTGCTCCTAGCAGTTGTCAACCTGACTCCTCTTAAATGCAGGGCCAAGGAGAAGGCCTCATTTGCCACTTCTAGTCTCCAGGGTAATTCAGAGTTTAGGAGGGTTTAGCCAGGCAGTTGCTTCTTCAATGCCAATATGGTACAGTGCTTAGAACATCAAAGTAGGTCCTTAGCCTTGACATAGTCCAAGTCCCCCTTCAGCCAGTTTTTTCCCTAACACCCCTCACTTTGCAAAGAGATGCTGCTAACTCTCCTGACAGTTGGTCCTGACCTTGCCTGCCTTGAATCCCATGGCCACCCACCAGGTTTTCCACCCTGCCACAGTTTGTTAAGATGTTATCATCGTTCAGTGTTTAATAAAAAGCATTCTAATATGGAAATCAGATGTGCCCGTGGAGCACAAAATCCAGCTGACTGTGCACAGAAAATACACATTGTGAAGGTCACCGATTTCAAATGCCTTCATAAAAAATTGCGTCCAGCAGCCACACCTGGCCAGGACTCACTTTAAACAGGTTCAGATGTCAGTCTCTGCAAACTAGTTTCAAATAGGGCTGCCAACTCCAAACTGGGAATTCCCTAGAGTTTTGGGGCTGCAGCCTGGGGATGGTGGGGTTTGGGGAGGGACCTCAGTGGGGTTTAAGGCCACAGAGCCCACCCTGCGAGGCAGCCCCTTTCTCCAGGGGAACTGATATTTTTGTTCTCCAGGCCTGTGGGCAACCCTCGGTTCAAAGAATAAACAGAAAGTGGGAAAGACAAGGGTACAATTAAACATCACTGAAAATGTTATGGCCATTCATAAAATACCTGATTCTTTAAAATGTTTTTTTTTGTGCTGCTAAGATAAGGTAGTATCTTCATACACCCACCATGGTATCAGTGAATGTGTGTAGTCATAAGAACATAAGAGAACATAAGAGACGCCAATGTTGGATCAGGCCAAAGGCCCATCCAGTCCAACACTCTGTGTCACACAGTGGCCAGAAATACCAGTGCCATCAGGAGGTCCAGCAGTGCGGCCAGGACATTAGAAGCCCTCCCACTGTTGACCCCCCCCAAGCACCAAGAAGACAGAGCATCACTTGCCCCAGAGCCCCTAGCTATACCTTGTGGCATAAGTCCCGTCCAATGTTCCCTCTAAGCTGTGGAGTCTTGTGAGCAAAAGTTCTGCTTTGTAAGCTACTGGCATTAAAGTTGTGGGCAAGCAATTTGGCTACTGCATAAATTAGTTTGCTCTGGAGCCATCTTTCCTGAGCTAAGACAAAAATGTGTGAGCTGGAAGCTAAAAAACTATGAGCCGGCTCACACTAACTCAGCTTAGAGGGAACACTGGCTACTACTATTTACTCCAACCCTTTATTTCATATACTGTTGAGAATCACACTCTTGGTCTGCTCTCCAAGTTTAACTTTATTCCAATACCCTATGAACAATACCCGTCCCCCCTCCCACACACACACACACACACATATATGGCACATTTTAAATTACCTGGTAAATAACAGAAGCTCCTGATTATCCACCTTCCAGATAGAGGCAACGTGTGTGCTGGCAGATGCCCAAAATTAAACTGTAAGATGTGGCACTTGGCTCCCTCCCCCACCACACCCTGTCAGCTTCCTATTTCAGCTCTCCTTTTTCAACAACAGCTAAATTTGTGAACTACTAATTAAAGAAATGAGCCTTTTTATAAAGAGACAGAGAGAGGGGAAAGAAGCAGCTAGGAAAGTCTTTTTTTTTTCCCCGCTCATGAAGGGAAGGGAGAGAACAGGGAAGCGCTGAAGCTTGAGAGAAGGAAGCAGAAACTGCCAAGGAATTTTGCTTCACAGCATTTCCCCAGATGAATGAAACGAAGAGGTGAAAGGAGCTCATATGTCATCCAGAAAACCACCTGGGAATAGCGGAGACAGAAACCATGGCAGAAGTCACTTTGGCAGAACACACCCACCAGCAGGTGCAAGCAAGGCGAAGGGGAGTGTTCTTTCTTTCAGAGATGCAATCCGTTTCCATCTCTCCTTTTCATCCATGTTTCTGCATAACTTTTCATGCCACTCTCGGAAGCATGTTTAAACATCCCAAATCGTTCACTGTCCAATCTGCAGAGAAATCTTCTGAGGCAGATCATGTTTCACAGTCAGAGCCCTCAAAGCACAGCTCCAGGTATTTATTGATTTAGAAAATGTGTATGCCGCCTCTCCATCCCAACACCTGCTCAGTGTGACTCACAAAGTAAAAACAAAGATAATAAAATAGTAAACACAACTACCCAAACCCATCGTTAAAAGGAGCCATAAAAAACCCCATAGTATATCCATGGACCTTGCAGTTGTTGCCAGGTCCACGGCACTAAGAAACACAGTCACAAATGTTGTTTTAACGGCTACCTTACTCTAATTTATTGTGAACCGCTTTGTATGGAGAAGACGCAATCTGTAACTACTTTGAGCAAATAGACCCTGTCTATTCCAGATCAGCATTCCAGAGCCCTGCGTCTTCCATCTTAGCAGGAACCAGCCCACTCAGTCCCATTCTCCAAAATATCAGAATCGGCCTCTGAATTCACTCGCACCAGCTGGAAGGAGATAAGCTCTTGTAGACCTGGACCATTTCTGCAGCAGACAGCAATTCTCTGCTACTTATTGTGCTGCCAATGAGCTACAACATTGCTTCATACAATAAGGGTGCTATCTTACTGCTGCTGTACTCATTAATAGCACAGAGAGGAGCCATGGCTCATTGGCAGCACATCTGCCTTGCATACACGAGGTCCCAGGTTCAACTCCCAGCATCTCCAGTTAAAAGTATCAGGTAGGGGGTGAGGTGAAAGACTTCCATCCAAGGCACTGGAGTAGACAGTACTGGTCTTGACTGGCCAGTCGTCTGAGTCAGTACAAGGCAGGTCCATGTGAGGATCCCATTATTTATATTGAAGAGCATTCTGTATTCTCATGCATAAGATGCATTTGGGTTAGCCGGAAGCTCTTGGCTACATGTCCAGGGTTTCTGATTATGATCAGCGCTGAGCCGTAGGCAGCTGGGCACAGAGCTGCAAAATACATTTACTTAGTAAAAGACCTCAGCCAAAGGTAAACATACTTCTACAGCAGCTTATAATGAAGGCACAAAATCTAATGTTACAAAGTTAAAAGCTTAAAAAGTGCACAATCAGTCAAAAATACAAGACAGTCTTGACTGAGAGCAGAAGCAGCCCCATAATCAGAGGACAAATCCCAGCAGAACAGGAACCGGAGTCAGGGGGACCAACGCAAAACAGGATGAACTAATTTCAAGGTGAAGCCTGGAAATGGGAATGGGTAACTGCCAGTGTTCCCTCTAAGCTGAGTTTGTGTGAGCTAGCTCACAGTTTTTTTAGCTTCCAGCTCACACATTTTTGTTTTAGCTCAGGAAGGATGGCTCCAGAGCAAACTAATTTATGTACTAGCCAAACCACTCACTCACAACTTGAGAGCCAGTTTGGTGTAGTGGTTAAGTATGCGGATTCTAATCTCCGAGAAATGGGTTTGATTCCCCACTTCTCCACTCGCAGCTGCTGGATGACCTTGGGCAAGCCATAGTTCTGTCAGACAGTGTGGGGGAAGGTGGGAGCCCCTCCTCTCCCACGCATTGGGTGTGAGCTGAACTGGGCCCTTGCAGACTTTTTTAAATGATGTACCCCACAACTGTTGCATGGCAGCGGGAAAAGCAAGGGGAGACTGAAAAATCCCAGACCCAACTTGTTAAAAAAAGTGCTACATGTTTTCAGTCCCATGTGACCAAGAGGTACACTGAGCCAGGCAAGGTCAAGATAAGGCAGTGGGCTGCCTGGGAGGTGCAACTAGGCTTGCCAAGTCACCCCAGAGGCCCGTTCCCTGCCGCCGGCGGATCAGGCCCCGGGGGAACTCCACCCCCACGTGCACATCACCTGGAAGTGACGCGGGTACGCCGGGCACACTGGGGGCGGGGCCAGGACCATCCGAGGGAAAACTCTATGGTTTTCCCTCGGATGGTCCTGGCCCCGCCCCCAGCATGCCCGGCATACCCGCATCACTTCCGGGTGATGTGGATGCGGTGCACGCGCTGCAGACGATGGCCGGGAGTCCCCCGCTCCGATAAGTTTCTGACTTGGCAACCCTAGGTGCAACCGGGCTGGAGCCTGAGGCATCAGAACTGGCCTAGCCTCTTCCCCTCCACAACCTGAAGCAGTTCACCACAAGGAGCACGGAGAGTCAAACCAGGAGGCCTTCCTGTTTGAGACGCAGTCCGCTTTTTTGTAAGCAAAAGAAGAATCTGCTGAGAACTGTGCATTTGCCAATTCTGTCTTCTTGGCTATTTTTAGTTCTCAACTCCTCAGGCAAGGAACCGAAGAAATAGAAACCTGAGTGTCTCCCTCTTCTGCTGCACTAACAGAAAACAGGCGCGTCTGAAGCTGAACACCCAGCCACACGTACTGCAGTAAAGCAGCCCTCTGCCCAGCCCAGTTCCCAGATCTCCTGGAAGGGCTTGAGGACATCCACCATTTGGGAGAGGGTCAGCCAGTCTCTGGAGCTGATGCTGAGCTCCTCTTCCCAGTGCAGGATGGTGATGGAGGCGACGACATCCTGCACCGCACTCTTCTGCTCCACCAAAGGCACAATCATGGCTTAGGTGGAGTTCCAGCAGGTGGGTGAGTCCAGGATGAGCTCTGGTGTCCAGGCTCATCCCCCTCACCCTGCCTCTCATGCAGCAGATGGGGCGGGGCCAGCAGGTCTCCAGCAAGGCCAGCACCTCAAGGGTGGCAGCATTCCAGGTGGCCCTGACAGTGCTCCCCAGCCCCAGAGCATCCTTCACCACCAGATGAAGCGTGTATGTTAGGCAAGCAATGCCCTTAAGGTACGCAGCCTTCACTGATGTCAGCCTGTTGGCACCCGCATCCATGACCATGAAGCCATGTACGACTCCCTCGGGCTACTCAGTATCACGGTGGAGATGTTTTGTGCTCTGTGGTCTGCATCCATCCCCTTCGCATGGAGCAGAACCACTTTGTAGCCCAGTGGCAGGACTGTCCCCTCCTGGGGCTCTGGCTGTGCCCCAGCAGTCCGAACAGACAGGTCCTCTGGTTGCCACCAGTGGGTGGTGAGGGAGAAGTAGCCATGCTGCTGGTTGCTCCGGGGGTCTGCCATGAAGTGTATGGTTTTACCTTGTGCTCTGAAGAGCTCAGCCTTGACCATTGTCACCATGGAGCAGTGCATGGCAGGCACGTCTCATCAGCTCATGGTCCTCTGTAAGGGGATGGAGTACCAGGGAGCCAGGTGTTGCTGCAGTCGGCAAAAGGCTACGTCCTCCGCGAGGGAGAAGGGTTGGCCATCCACAGCAATCATCTCTCCGATGAGGCGAGTGACTGCTTCCTGGGCCCTCCACGTAGCCCTTCTGGATGGCACTGTCAGCGTTCCCATTGGAACGACTTCTTGGAGGGTGGCCAGCCTTGATGTCCCACCACCCATGGCACCCTGAGTGCAGGGAGTCTTTCTCGGAGGGTCCTCCTGCTCCCCCTCTGCTTTTCCCTGCTGAGAGGGAATGGGCCTCTTCTTCATCCCACTGGCCACCACCCTTTCCCCCAGTGGCAACATAAGTGGGGTGCACCCTTTGCAGGTGCCTACGGAGGATAGAGGAGGACAAGTGTTGGGGGGTTGTGCCCCTCCAGATGTGGGCATGGCACACCTGGCACTCTACCACACTGGGGTCACTGGGGACAGTGTGGAAATGTTTCCAAAGTGTGGGCTGGAAATGATGCCCCAGGACTGAAGAAGGTGGGAGGAGGGCCAGCTCCTGAGACAAAGGGATCTTGCATTAAGCTCTACATGTTGCTGTACCCTGAATCATAAGAAGAACAATTCACCCACACCCTTTCTGAGGAACAAGTAGCTCTATCTAAGTCGTATAACTAAGGCAATGCCTAATATTGAGCTCAAACGTCTGCTGGTCAAACTCATTGCTGATTCACAGCCTTCGGTACTTTGATCAGAGTTTCCCATATAAGGGAAAGAAAGAAGCTGTGCGGCATCAATGCCTGTTGGGTGAAGGCCTTTAGAATGGTCTCTTCCAGCTGCTCTCTCCATAGGAACAGATTATACATTTTCCCTCAATATACTTCACTAGATCCAGACAGCTTCCTGCAGTCACAGTGGATGGAACTGAGACCCACACACTTAAGAAACAGCTGCAATGCTTCACCCAGTGCTGGATGGCTCAGACCACTGTGGTGCTTTTTGGAATGCAAACGGCACCACCATTAGTCCAGCGATACCCTATGGCCTCCAAGCAGCATGGCAATGAGATGTTTCACAGAATGAGGGAAGTACCTGAATTTGCTTGCCGATGCTCCTCTTTAAATCCAGGCAAGCGTCTTAACAATAAACCCATTGCAAAGCAATAGTAACAGGATGGGGACTAATGTTTCTTTATCATTTTATTTTAAAAGAAGCGGGAGTCCAGTGGAAATATAACCAAATTTTATTCCTGCATAAGCTTTTGTGGACTAGATCCCACTCCTGCAGATACAATGAGTGGCTCCTCAGTAGGTAGACCTTTTAGGTAGGACTTAAGACAGAGGTGTTGAACTCATTGGTTACAAGGGCCGGATCTGACATAAATGTCACTTTGCCGGGCTGGGCCATGTGTGCCATAAAACATAATGCCAGGCACTGGAGAGATAAACTTTATAAAGGACAGCAACTGGTAAGCACTGAGTTGGTGTGTCCTCACTGCAAGGCCCCATAAAAGGAAGTACTTCTTCACCCAAAGAGGGATTAACACATGGAATTCACTGCCACAGGAAGTGGTGTCGGCTACAAGCATAGACGGCTTCAAAAGAGAGTTAGATAAGCATATGGAGCAGAGGTCCATCAGTGGCTATTAGCCACAAGGTATAGATAGGGGCTCTGGGGCAAGTGATGCTCTGTCTTCTTGGTGCTTGGGGGGGTCAACAGTGGGAGGGCTTCTAATGTCCTGGCCCCACTGGTGGACCTCCTGATGGCACCTGGTATTTCTGGACACTGTGTGACACAGAGTGTTGGACTGGATGGGCCTTTGGCCTGATCCAACATTGGCGTCTCTTATGTTCTCTTATGTTCTTATGGGCTGCCCACATGGGCAGACTGGAGAGCCAGCAGTGCAGCACTGGGCAGATGCTACCTTGCCTCAGCAAAGGGTTGTCTGTGCTATTTATGAGTACAGCAGAGGTGGTTTGCCATTGCCTTTCTCTGCAGAGTTTTCCTTGGGGGTCTCCCATCCAAGTACCAACCCTGCGTGTGTGTGTGTAAAGTGCCGTCAAATTGCTGTTGACTTATGGTGACCCCAGCAAGGGGCTTTCAACGTGAGTGAGAAGCAGAGGTGCTTTCCCATGGCCCTCTTTCTCAGAGCCTTCCTTGGAGGTCTCCCTTCCAAGTACTGACCCTGCTTAGCTTCTGAGATCTGACAAGGTTGGGCTATCCCATGCCACCTTTCCCACTACCAACCGTCTTTAGCTTTCAGTATCTGATGAGATCAGGCCATACCATTCCACATCCCTTCAAAGCTCTTAAGGGATCCTAATTCAGTGCTTTCATGCTAGATTCTCCTTTTCAGGGTCAAAGGGAATGGTGACTTCCAAGCCAGCAACAGAATGCACTTGAAGACTGAAAACTTCCTTCCTGCTTCATCTCCTTCCCCAGTCCAGGCTAACTGTGAGATGCTGTCTATCTTTTTCCCTAAGGCCAAAACCGAATGCATCAGCTGTCCTCCAGACACATCTCTGGTCTTCCTTTGGTGCTGCTGTCTCAGATCAAGACAACTGTTTGAATGTCCTCCAAGTCTGATCTTAGAATGCCTCTCTCTGTTCCCTCCGTCTCCCAGTGTGGTGCCTGCATTTAGCATGGCAATGCCTTCTAACAACTCACCACACGTCTCTCCTGTTAAGCCCTTCTTGCAATACCAACTGTGCCAGCTAGCCTCCTTCACTGGCTTGCACTGAGCTTGAGTGTTTGTTGACTGGGAGGTACTGCCGAGACTGTGTTTTCATAAACAAGGGTCCAATTTAATTAATTTCTTCATTTATTGCCCACCTTTCTTGCTAAGAATTTTCAACACGGTTTGAAAAATGTCACCGTCTCTTTTTCTCAGAGTCTGCCTTCGTAACTCTTGTCACCATGGCTTGTATACTATCACTCTGCTCAGCATTTGAAGCCTTATGGTCTGAAGAGCAAAGGGTCCAATTTAATTAATTTCTTCATTTATTGTCCACCTTTCTTGCTAAGAATTTTCAACACGGTTTGAAAAATGTCACCGTCTCTTTTTCTCAGAGTCTGCCTTCGTAACTCTTGTCACCATGGCTTGTATACTATCACTCTGCTCAGCATTTGAAGCCTTATGGTCTGAAGAGCGATCCTCTGATAGAAGAGTCTCTATCCTCAGAAGAAGGCTCCTTGGGCCAAAACACTGCTGAGTAGGGATAGGCACAAACCAGGAAAATGTGGTTCGGTTCGTGGCATGTGCAGTTCGCAAACCACAGACTGTCACAAACCTTTTGATGCTAGATGAACTGGTTCAGTTTGTGAAGTTCGTGATGTGGTAAAATGCCCCCCAGCATGTTAGAGACACCAAACTTGCCGGGGTTCTCTCACTGACTCTCCTCTACCTGCCCTCCAAGTTGGGTGATGATTGGATTTATGGGGTACAAGTTATGGTCCCCCAAAGGTTACCCCAGGAAAGTGCTTTCTGGGGGAATGGCAGGCAGAGGTTCAGGAGGTTCAGG
>NW_015168047.1:1016929-1017077 GCF_001447785.1 Gekko japonicus
GGAAGCTCAGTATTCAGTTGTAGGGGCTTTATTGCAATGCTATGGCCTGATATTATGTTCTTATTCCAGTGTGGGGTGTGTGTGGAGCAATGGAAGCTGAGTGATAGGGTCTCTCCAAGTGATTGCCAGAAGTGAGATGCGTCCTGGT
>NW_015168047.1:1017146-1017395 GCF_001447785.1 Gekko japonicus
GATTGTGTGAACTTAGGCAAATCACAAGAGGTAGAGTAGGAAGGGTTGCATTAGTGCTTAGTTCTTGTGGCCCTTTCTTACAGGCCCAGGGAAATGCTGATCGCCACTTTGGGGCCAGGAAGCAATTTTTCTCCAGGCCAGTTTGGCCCCCAGTGATCCTGGAGGTTTTTAAAAATCATATTCTGGGCATGGAACAGGGGTCACTGGGGTGTGGGGGGGTATTGGTGAATTTCCTGCATTGTGCAGGGG
>NW_015168047.1:1017496-1029103 GCF_001447785.1 Gekko japonicus
GCCTGAGATCCTCCCCCTCCCCTTTTCCTTCGCCCGACTTGGATGCGAAGGGAAAGGAGAGGAGGGAAAGAATGGATCCCAGGTGCTTCTGCCTGTCAGAGGGGCTGGTGCACACTTCCGGTGATGTCAGGGGGTGTGGCATATGCTAATAAGTTATGCTAATGAGCTCCTGCAGCTCTTTTTCTACGAAATGACCCCTGCTAATAACATAATGTATACTCTTACCCTGAAGGGTAGAACATATTCTTACAAGCCAAAGTCTTTCCAAATAATGGGTGAACAAGTTCAGTATCAAGCCTTAACAGGTGTGAGTATTCATCTTTTAAATCTATAGCACCTCAATCCTTAAAGGTACAACCCTAGTGTCTTGAAAATGACAAGGCAGAAAGCTTGATCAGACAAGGAAATTGACACAAACCGTAATGAATCCATTGGGTACCAAAACAGCGTACAGCTCACAATATTATGTAATGTAAAGTAAAGGTAAAGGTTCCCTTGCTCGAAAGCCAGTCGAGTCCGACTCTAGGGTTGCGGTGCTCATCTCCATTTCAAAGCCAAAGAGCCAGAATGTATACTCTTACCCTGAAGGGTAGAACATATTCTTACAAGCCAAAGTCTTTCCAAATAATGGGTGAACAAGTTCAGTATCAAGCCTTAACAGGTGTGAGTATTCATCTTTTAAATCTATAGCACCTCAATCCTTAAAGGTACAACCCTAGTGTCTTGAAAATGACAAGGCAGAAAGCTTGATCAGACAAGGAAATTGACACAAACCCTAATGAATCCATTGGGTACCAAAACAGCATATAGCTCACAATATTATGTAATGTATACAAAGCTATATAATACTAGATAATACTAAATTACAAAATTACAAAAAAGAAACTTACAATAAGAAACTACCTACTGCAAACTAACTCACAAAAAGCAAGCAAGATCTAATGAAACATTAAGACCAACTGGTTGACAAGTATTTAATCTGTAAATCCAGAAAGCCTCCCTACGTAGTAAAACCTTGTGCATATCCATTATACTATATTTTTAGGGCGGACTACCTCCAACACTACAAATTTAAAATCCTCAGGGCTGTGCCCCTTCTCAGAAAAATGTTGGACAAGAGGAGCATCCTGACATTTATGTTTTAAACAAGATTTATGTTCCAATACCCATGTCTTCAACGCACGTGAGGACTCATCTATATAGCTGAATCCGCAACTACATTGTAAAAGATACACCATGCCTTTGGTGGAGCAGGTGGATAGAAAATTAATATCTTTCTTAAAACCTGCCTCCGGGAAATTCAAGGTCTTAGTCTCCCATGCCTGAGGGCAAGCTACACATCTATGACATTTAAAGTGTCCTCTCGGGGTAGATTTTTCTCCTTCCTCATCTGGCAAGTCCACTCTAATGATCATATCCCTTCTGTTAGTGGTCCTGCGAAAACTTATAAATGGTGAAACCCTACAATTTGGTGTATCACCTAAGATGTGCCAGTGTTTTAATATTATGTTTCTAATCGAATATGCCTTAGAGGTAAAGTCAAATTCCCAACAAATCCTGCTGCTGTTTTCCTTATCTTCTCTATCCTGCAGCAATTCTCTACGGTCTTTCTGTTTCTTTGCATGTGGAACCTGGGCTTCATTTGTGTGCTCTTTTCCTTAGCTGTGTCTCCTCTGGTGCCTTTTCTAAGTTTTGTGGTGTAAGTTTTTGCTTGCTAGGTCCTTTCCCCCTTTTTCTTTCTCGGTTTCCATTTCTAAATTTTGCTTCTGCTTTCCTGCCCCTCCTCCTGCTGATAAAAAGATCCTGTTAGTGGGCTGGTGTTCCATATGAAATGTTCTTCACACATCAAGGGGTGCCAGGTTGCAAGCCTGACTTTTAAAAATATCCGTACGCATTGTCCACACTGCCGGAGAGCTGTGTCACTGAAAGACATGAACATAAAGGAACTTCTCCTACTTAACACTGGATGGGTGTTAATACCTATCCTTCAGCATCTGTAAGTGTCCATGTGCTGGAGAGGAGGAGAGAATGCTTATTGTTATATTTGATCTGTCTGTACAAAGGGCACTGTTTGTGACAATGGTTCCTCCTCCCAACACCATAAACCTTTTGTCTTGTATTTCCAGATACATATACTAGTCTGTGCAGTTTCTAAAATACACTATCATTTATAAGAAGGATGGCCAACTTCTCTACTGGGGGGGGGGGGCAATTCCACACTTCAAGCAATAGTCCTAAGGCTATGAGGGCACAATCTGTCTGTTTTGCTTTGCAGATGATTAGATACTGCATAAAAGTAACATTGAGTGCTTCTTGGCTATGGTACGCATGAGTCTAGGCCTGACTGAGACATTATTAAGACAACAAGCAGTTTGTGGTGCAGTGGATATGATGTCAAAGTAGGATCTGGGAGAGCCAGGTCTGAAACCTCACTTGGTCAAGGCAGCTTTTTGGGTGAGCGTGGGCCAGTCACACCCTCTCGGCCTGTCCTTATCTCACAGGGTGGATGTGAGGATAAAACAGAGGGAAGGAGAATGAGGCAGGCCACTTGGGTTCTCCACTGGGGAGAAGGGTGGCCCCTAAATGGAGTAAAATAAATGAATGAATAAAAAAATAGTGTCTTTCTAAAAACGAACGGGATGTCATTGTTCCCAAAACTCATGTGCCCTATGCTATTAGACTTCAATTGCTGCTTTTCTTGTGCTTAGGGTTTCTTTTGCTGTTTTAAGGCTGCGGTCACACAGAACATTAGCCACGCTACAGAGACGGAAAATAGGGGGATTTTCTGGGCGCAATCAAACCGCAATATCTAGGAAGCGTAGAGCTCCCGTGGCTAACCCGAGGCTTCCCGCCAAAGATGCACCGTAAAAAACTAGAACCTCCGAGGTACTAGTTTCCGGAAACCGCAGGGCAAGGGCGGGCGTCTGATCACGTTTCCGGTGGTAGCTCGTGGCATCCGGCGCCCGCCCATGTCCCGTTGCGAAAAGGTTTTTTTCCCCAAGTCTCCACGGGATGCGCACAAGCACCCAATGGCGCATGCGCACACTTCGGTTACAAAAAACCCCACAACCCCCGTCGCGCCGCTTCTTTGCCATGCCACAGGATTGACGTATGATCGGAACCTCCCCCCGAACCACGGGATGTCGGCGGGACGTTTGATCCGGCAGCCACGCAGTAGTTCGCTCCAGGGCAAACAGCCACGCCTCCCCCCCCCGCGCGCGCGATATCCAGCCTGTGTGAGCGGGGGCTATATTGGTTTTCTGTGATGGATTTCATGAGATGGACAAACAAGGTAAATAAAATAAATGAAAATTAGGGGACCTACAATTAATTGTAAATGCAGGTCTCTTGTCTGCTTGCAGTCTTTATACCAATAAATGTACGAATGGGTAGCAAGAGCCCTTACCCTCCCGTGGACACTTAGGAGACCATATGTGCATTGTGAAGCCATTTTTTCTTTGAAGCTTCCAAGGCAATGGGTGTGTGCATGTCTGTTGGATCCTGGCCTTCTCAAAGATATGCCAAGCCCACTGCCTAAATTTTCACCTTTTACTAAAAAAATAGCTACTTTGCTTTAAGAGGCTATAAGGAAAAACACACTGGAGGTGCTCCATGCAGTTGCTCCAGAAGAAACCAAGCCTGCTTTTTTCCTGTTCTACAAAGCACCAGGACAGCAGACAACCTAGAGGCACTTATTTTTAAACTATAATTTTATTAATATTTAATTCAATTAAACAGGCTACCTGTATTTAGGTACTGGCTCTTCTGGACTGATTCATCCGCCCACTCTGTTTACTCACCCTTCGGCCTCCTTACCCAGAAAAAATTTCTGGTTATAAGCCTAGAGCCAACTCAGATATGCATGAATAGGAAAACTGGGTGAGAAAATCGTACATTGCTAAAACAGTGGGAATACCACTAGAGGGAGCTCTGTTGCCTATCCCAATCCTTTAACAGAATGGACATCCCCCCCCCTTTCTTGGACAGCTCTCCAATGTCCAGTATATTGAGCCTGCTCTTTTATCATCATCATAATTTGTTGTTATAGATTTACAAGTTCTTAAATATACCCATTTGTCTTTAATTAATCCAACCCACTAAATGAAATTCTAGTATTGCCCTGGCCTGGGTAGCCCAGGCATGCCCAATCTTATCAGACCTCAAAAGCTAAGCAGAGCCGACCCTGGCAAGTACTTGGAAGGGAGACCTCCAAAGGAATACCAGGGCCAGGACGCAGAGGCAGGCTAATCAAACCACCTCTTTGAAAAATGTCCAAGCCCCAGTAGGGGTCACCAGAAGTCACCATGACTTCTAGGCAAGCACACGAAACACACACAAACGCGCACGCACACGTGTGCACGCACACGCACACACAAAGAAAGAAATTCTATTATCAAATTGAAATTATATACACTGATTGGTGCATATCATTATGAAGTCTTTCTGTATTAGACAATAACAGGGATATTTTTTTACAACTTGATTCTAAAGTGTGACACTGTACTGAAACAGAGGGAGCCGTTATAACGCTCCAAATGTTTGTCTGAAGGATGTTGACAGTCAAATCCTTTTTTCTTTTTCTTTTTTTTTGAGCCCCCGGAGGAGATTTTTTAATGATTTTTTTTACTACAAAAAACTACAACAGAAAAGAGGGAGGGGGAAACTACACATACGGGGGGGGAAGCAAAGTACCCACTACTAACTAAAAACCCAAGAGAGGAGATCCTCCAACTAGCTTTTAAACATCCAGTCTTTTCAGCATTTTTCTTTTTTATGAACTGTGTCAAACTTTTAAAACTTCTTACCCTCCCAGTTTACATTTAACTGCCCAACAACAGTACCCCCAATCATCCCCAAGAACCAAAATTCTCAAAGGCACAATTCAGAGTCTTTCAGCCTTTTTACTTCTTCTCTCTTCTCTTACGCAACTTGTAGGGACTTTTTGGGGCGGCTGCCCCTTGCTCAGACAGAGAACCCTCACCAGATGAACCAGTTTCCAGCTCGCCACTGGACCTACTGCCTTCTTCTTTTTTCTCATCCTCTGGCCTTCCCAGCTGTTCCTTCAAAAATTCTTGAGCATTCAGAACAGAGTCAATCTTTTCCTTCTTCTCCTTGATCTTGAATGCCACGCCTTCTGGAAGTAGCCATTTGTATCCAATTGAATTTGTTTGGAGAAAGAGCACAAGTTCTTTGTATTTCTTTCTGTGCTCATAAGTTCTTTAAGATTCTCTCCTTTATTCTCCGGCACCCCCTGGAAGCGCAGGACCATATTGGCCTTATCCATTTGTACTTGAAGCATCTGATCTTCCAAAGAAGAAGTTTTCTTTTCCAATTTTTGCACTTTCTTCTTCACTTTCTGCATTGATTCAGCTACTTCCTTTACTTTCTCAGCATCCTGCTTCATTACTTGGATCAAGTCAGTTATTTGCGTTTGCTGGGCAGAAATGCTCTGTGTTACCACGGAAATTTGCTCTTTGAAGTTATTCAGCTGTTCCAGTAGAGGGCGCATGAACTCAGCTATAGCCTTTGCCGTCTCACTGGTCGTTTCCGGTTTAGGGGACTCTGGTTTCACTTTCAGCAATCTTTCTTTGTCTTTGTCCCTCTTCCCCGCCATCTTTTACCGTTTGTTTACTTTTCGGAAAGTTTTTTAAAAAGGTCTCTGAATATGCGCTTAACTGCTTAGCTCGATTGGGTAAGTACTTCTGGCCAATTTAATCGAGTTTCTCTTCCACTCCCCCTCTTCACTCGGCAGTCTATGCGCATGGGAGTCGTCGTCCCCCCCTGCTCACTTTTCCCGATCCGGACAGGGAGCGTCTTTTCTTTCAAAAATTGTTTCCCTTTTGACTCACGATCATAATTGGCCTTCCGACCACGCTTCTTTCCTCGTTTTTCACGCCCGATCTCCTGCACTTGACCCGGTTAGCTTCACTAGTACCGTCCAGTCTCTCGGCTGGAAGAACCACTGGAGCAGAGGGGAGCCTCGATTCTCTGGCATTCCGCCATCGAAGAGGCTGACCCCTTAGCGCTCCTTGGCCAGGCCCCCTTCGCCGGGCCCCTGGGGGGGGTTACGAGCCTGCTCGCCCCCTCCTTCGGCCGGAGCACGGAGACACCCCTGGGAGGTCCGGGAGGTGAGTCTGTGAGCATGCCGCCATCAACTGGAAGTCCTTGACATTCAAATCCTGCCATCTCCACCTGACCTCCCCAAACACTTACACATCTGGCCTCACTCTGTGACAGTAGCTAAGCCATAACAGCCAGAAAGACTACCCTGAGTTATGCTTGGCCCCCACTGTGACATAAGAGCAGATCTGCCAATTGCATCAAGAGGAGCCAGACAGAGCCCAGGAGTCCACAAGGGTGAGAAGGACACAGGATGAGGGATGAAGAGAAGATACAGGAGGAAGGAAGTGTAGCAATACTTGTAAGGCCTTGACGCTGAGAAGCATTTTCTATATTTGCAGGAAAGTACGATTAAAAAGAATTGTCACACTTTTTTCACTTGCATATAATAATAAAAAAAAATTGAGATCTCAGCTGTTTCTCAACCATATTGCCATTTCCCCCCAGAATAAATTTCCACTTCAGAGGAAAATTATAACCTCATAAAGGAGCCTGCCAAGTTTAATATTCATAATCATCACATTCGCTCATGAGCTGCTAGGAGAGTTATTAGCTCTTCATAGGAAGATAAATGTTTCCTTTTTCGGCATTTATCTTAAGGTATTGCCATAAGTAAAATATACACACATATTCTATCAAGACAGAACCTTTTACAGAATTAGTTTTCAGAGAATTTATATTTCAGTTTTCTGTTATGCAAATAACACTCAAGGAGGCTTACAAAATTACAGTGAAAAATTAAAATTAGGGGAGGAAAACAAGACTAAAGGAAAATTCCAAAAGCAACATGGCAACAGCAGCAAAAATCCTCATAAAAGCAGCAATCAAAACAGCTCATAGAAAGTACAGCAGGAAGCCTCAAAAACAAACTAAAATGGCAAATAGGACACGCACGAAGTTAGGACACAGGGCCTTCTACTGAGTGAGATCATCGACTGATCAAGGACAGGACTGTCTACTCTTACCAGCAGCTACCACCCAGGATCTCAAGGAAAGGTCTTCTTTGTCACTCGCAAAGCAATGCAGTAGAAGAACAAGTAGAAGACTTGGGGAGCGGTGGCGCAGGCAGTTCAACGCCTGCATTAACAACACTAGCGAACAGCCACTATGGCTGTTCGAGACCCACCGCGGCCGGGGTGAGCTCCCGGCCCAAATCCCAGCTCCCGCCCACCCAGCAGCTCGAAAGCGTAACCGCAAGTAGACAAATGGGTACCAGCCCTAGGTTGGCAGGGGGCACCCTCCCTCCTGATGGTGTGTGCCAGGAGTGTTGGCGGCAGTGGCAGCGATACGGCAGCGGAGCAGAGGCGACCCGTGGATGCGGCGACGACAGAGACTGGATGGAGGTGGAGCTACGGCGGCGCAACAGCGTGACGATGCAGTGCGACGGAGCCTAAGGGACAAAGGCCGGAACTGCAATCGGGAGCCACCACGCGCCGGAGGAGTCTATCAGGAGCCTGCCAGGAGATGTCGTCGACCCGTCCTAAGGCGCCAGGAAGAAACAATGGAAGCCTGCCCGTGGAATACAACAGGGCTGCGCCGCTCGGGTGTCGATAGGTAGCCCCTCCCCCAGTCAAATTGTGGCCCTAGGATAGGAACTAATTAGGCACTTAGGCCATATACCTGTAAAACGCCCAGAGACCCTCGGGTAAAGGGCGGTATACAAATTGAAGATATAAATATATATATCAATAAATAAGACTGCAGGATAAGTAAGCAAAAAAGAGGGTATCGGGTGCATGGGGAAGTTAACATGGCTCAGGAGAAAGCCAGGCTGAGTAGCCACTGCAGTGCCACAAGCTGGAGCTGCAGAGGTTCTTGGCTTGGACTTTGGCAATAACTATGGTGGGGGCCTATTGGCTCCCTTGTTCCCTCCTTCTGCATGAAGAAGCAGTGGTTGAGCTGATACCCATTGTTTGAGTCACCTGTAATGTGTGAGCCGAGCAGCCCCAGGTCAGGGGATTCCCTCCCTTCCTCTGGCTTCCATTGCCCATAAGCACTCCGATGGCTAGACAGAGGAAAAACAAATTTTAAATTGCCATCGGCAATGGCATGACATCACTTCCAGGAAAAACATGGAAGTGACATCAGCCTTTTTTAGGAATCAGCAAAAATGATTATGATTTTACCATAGAGGTTTCCAGCAATCCCTAGAGAGGAATGACATCGTTAGTAGGTTTTTCCGAGAAGTGATGTCATGCAGTCGCTGAAGGTGCCCTGTATATCCCCACCACTGATCTCCCCCTGGTTGCCAGGCCCTGCAGCCTCAGTGGCCCTTGCAACACTGGCAGAGCTACTGGGGGCTCGGCATTAGCCCTCTAGGGAAGGGCCCCACTGGGACCTCTCTCTGTAAATTGTATGGCTGGTCCACCCCAGCAATTAACTAGCCTTTCAAATTAAATGGGAGGCAGGAAACAGTCCTAGCTGTAGATCCTTAAAATCATGACATTTGACCTTAATATACAAGAGAGAATTAGAAATGCCCACAAAAGTGAAGGTGGAATACAGTCAGCAAAGAGCTGGCCAAGAACATCATAACATTGCCCCAAACCATTAAGTTAACTGTTGATACCATCATCTCTAGCCTCTTCACCACAGATCCACTGATTCTTGAAACTGA
The DNA here is from genome assembly GCF_001447785.1 of Gekko japonicus. Lineage (NCBI taxonomy): Eukaryota > Metazoa > Chordata > Lepidosauria > Squamata > Gekkonidae > Gekko > Gekko japonicus. Next base: position 1,026,234 of record NW_015168047.1, read on the forward strand.
AAGACCGCCACTACACTAAGAGCCTATCCAAATGATTAAAAGAGTCGATCCTTGGTATCAAAGATGTGGACATTAAGTGACTTTCTTAAGTAGGTGGTTACCCTGACACCTTTCTGTTGTCTGTGACTCCATCTAGCCCAGCATCGTGCTTCATACCACAGCCAATCAATTGTCCTGGAGGGCCAATGAACAGGGCACAGAGGCCAAGGCCTTCTCCTGATGCTGCCCCCCCCCAGCCCTGAGTTTCAGCACTTTGCTGCCTCTGAAAATGGAAGGTCCCCTTTAGTCATCATGGCTAGTAGTTATTGATGGACCTCTCCTCCAGAAAACCATCTGTGCTCATGGCCATCTCCATCCACTGAGCTAGACCATTCTGACCCGATGCTCATCCAGCACAGGGGGATTTTATGCATTCAATCAACTTGCAGTTTGGCTTAAGACACTGGAGCAGCCCTGCTGCTCTAGAGTCAGAAAATCACCAAGAAGCCAATCATACTAGGCAACTGACCCAAGTTGCCCACTTTTTCCTAACTAGGCTTTCTGTTTCTTTAACTGCATAGAAAAGTAGAAATCCAACAGGTAATGTTTTGCAGATCACTGTGGATGTTCATACTGGGAAAGGTTCAGCCACTGAAATTCCTCCAATTGTACTGCTTAAAGCTAAAGGAGCTACAGAAGAATAATCAGCTGCCCCTTCTACAACATATAGAAGCTTATAAAAACAACTTGGGACAGCATTAAAATGACAGGATTTATTGCACAGCATCCCACATCATTCATATTCAGTTTCATTAGGCTCTGTCATTAATTACACTGCCATAATCAAAGTAATATCTGTCAGCCAATTGGAAGAACAAGTAGATGAGCAAAAATTCCATAGTCTGGGCCCACATGCTCTTCCCTTCATTCATCTTCATTAGCAGCATCTCACTGGATTTCCCAGAAATAAAGAAGGTTATTAATTAAAGGGCTTTTAAAAAAATTGTGTCTGGGAAGAGCAGAAGGAAACAAAAAGGATTACAAAGGGTTAGGGTTAGACCTCCTTTTTTAAATGTGTGTTCAAAGTCGAGCAAAGGAAGCTTAGCAGAGCACAGTCCACAAAAAGGAAACTCGTGTCCATCATCCCAGCCTTTAAAACCCAGTCCAGGCAGAGGAAATGCTCAAGCCCACAGCTGCTTTGTGAAGACCATGAAGCAAAGGAAAGCATAAGCACATGTGACTCATGAGCTTGCTTCTCTGTTTCCAGGGTAACATGCAAATGGAGCATGCGTGCATCTTCCCCCTGGGAGAGATGTATGGGCTATCCTCACATCTGGGGTCTGCAGTTCTCCACATCTGGGAGATACATGCATTCCCTGTAGAGCATTACCTTGAAAGTGGAACACATAAATGCACCTATGCCTCCTGTAGCATGAGCTTTGGATGCATCTCAAGAAGACACGTATGGGGACAACTGCTGAAAACATCTCTCTTCTTGCCCAATTTATTGTTCAAACTTTAGTGCCTACAGACCACCTTGCAATCTCACTATTCAAAGGGAATGTAAGAGGGCAGACAGGCAGGAACTTCTATTTCCCCCACCAACGTATATAAGGGCCGACAAATCTGTTAAATAGCGGGTTCCATGGATGAACAGACTCCCAGTCTAGTGATCAGCTCTACTTTATTCAGTGATTTCAGCCAGAACAAGACTGCAGATCAGAGCCTCAGCTCAGCTATATTGCATGCAATTGCCACACCCCAAACACATCCCATTCCCAAAGACAGGCTATTTACATAACATTACACCTGGATTGGTTACTGCCAGAATCCTGTTGGTCTGTTGTTCTTCGGCTCCAAGCTCACCCTGTCTCTGGCAGTACACCTTCCTGCAATGTTCAGTCCCAATACATAACCAAATCTCAGATTTAAAAAATAGGCTTTTTTCCTATGCAATGCAACAATAAAATCATGTAAGCCATTTTGGTGCCTATTTATAGTCCACGGTTCTTATAGGAAGCAAAACTGCCAGTAGATCTCTGTATGGAAATCTAAAGAACTTGGATTTTATAGAGCATGAGACGTTCTCTAAATTTGTGCAAAAGGAAAGTAAGAAGACAGCAGTTGGACAGTCGGCGTGATTTACAGGAAATAATGATCGCTCAATCAGTCCTGTTTTCATTCTAGCCAGTAACTATTATGACCTTGAGCAATATGTTCATTCATAGTGATGTCCTTAAAGGCATTTATCAGCGACTCCAGCAACTCTCAAATAAAAGAGGCAGCTTACCAGGATGACCAAACCCTGGTTTTCACCCATGCTTCTGAGGACCCCAATCCCCATTCTAAGACCTAAAAGTGTTCTATTTCCAGAGACCATAGGGCTATATAGGTCAACACCAGCACCTTAAATGGAGCTTGGAAGCAGACTGGGAGCCAGTTTGAAGCTTTTAAAAATTCACTTTAAGACACACCAGTTAGCTGTGCACAATGCAAAAATAGTTATGAAACACCACAATGCAAAAATAGTTATGAAACAAGAGAATGCCACCACCATACCAGTCTGAAAACAACAAACCTTGACATATGTGAGCTATGCAATTCAAAGCTCACTTTGATTAAAAAAAAACCTTCTCTCTTAAGTGGAGAAAGAGAGCAGGGCCATAGGAGTGCCCAAAACCCCCAGTGGGACCCCAGTATTAAAGTCTGGATCCCATGGTCTGCAAAAATGTCAGCACCATGGCCCTCCTGGTTGCTAATTGCCCGGGGAGGTCATTAGGCTATGTGGTTTTTCTGCCTCCGCAATTTTGCAGGAATCCACACCACACCTTGCTAATGTATGCATTTAAAACTGTGAGCCCAGATTTTGTTAGTGCCAAATTTTGTTTATG
>NW_015168047.1:1032558-1038098 GCF_001447785.1 Gekko japonicus
CATCTGACAAATCAGAGGCTTATTATTCAAATGACCACTGTCTCTTGTAACCAGTTATGCTTTTTGAATATTGTTTTCTTGATGATGTCAGTCCATGTATAAAATATCATGTATTTCCTGAATATGTTCAGAATATGTTCAAGAAGAAGAAGAAGAAGAAGAAGAAGAAGAAGAAGAAGAAGAAGAAGAAGAAGAAGAAGAAGAAGAAGAAGAAGAAGAAGAAGAAGAAGAAGAAGAAGAAGAAGAAGAAGAAAGTTGTCAATTGCTGATGAGTTATTGGGTCCAATGGTTTTTCCCGTTAATTGAAGCATATCTCCTGAATATGCTGAGAAGAAAGTAGTCAGTTTTTCATGGACTATTTGGTCCAACTGTTTTCTTGTTAATTGAAATAAAACATAGATCTTCTTCCTCATTTGACTTCATTTTTGACATGGAATCTAATATGTACAACAAAAGTAAAGGATAATTAAAGGTCAGCTTTATGAAAAGGGTCCCAGGCTAGCCCAATCTCATCAGATCTCAGATGCTCAGCAGGGTCAGCCATAGTTAGCACTTGAATGGGAGACCACCAAGGAAGTCCAGAGTTGCTACGCAAAGCCAGGCAATGGCTAACAGCCTGTGAATGTCTCTTGCCTTGAAAACCTTATGGGGTTGCCATAAGTCAGCCGTGACTTGATGGTACTTCCCACCACGACCATATGAAAGAGGCAGAGAAAGTCAATATCTGGATTGCATCAATCCCCACTTTTTGTAACTTATGAAAGGTGTTAGGTTGGAAGTAAGGATGAGCACAGACCAGGAAAGACTAGTTTGGTTTGGGGCTCATGAATCAGGTGGCCCCAAACTGAGCACCCGAGCAAAACCCCCACCTGAACACAACCAGTTCAGCTGGCATCAGGCCCTGCCCCGGCACATCTGCTTCACTCCAATGCATTTGTATCACTTCTGTGTGGCATTGGACCCTGCCTGCGGTGCACCCATGTCAGCCGGAAGTGATGCAAGCGCTTCAGGCAGTGCACTCGCATCACTTCTGGGTGATGTGGGTGCGCCGGGGCAGGGCCTGACACCACCCAGAAGTGGCATGTGTGCACTGGGGGACTGAACCCTGAACCGAGCAGAAGCTTGGTGAATGTTCAGTGAAGGCACCATTCATGTACTTGAACTGGGCAAAGTCCGGCATGGACATTGGCTCGGGTTTGGGTCTGTGCCCATCCCTAATTGGAAGTGTCATTCCCTTGACAGCATGTGCAAGGCAAACCAACATTATACATGTATAATCATGTATAACTCTTTAATTATCACGACTCCCCCCCCCAAGAATCCTAGGGGAACTCTAGTTTGGGGCAGTGAGCACCATTTTCTTTTTTTTTAAGCTATTTTTTAATTATTATTAAAATTTCCACCATAACTGTACAACTGTATCCTACAAAACTCAACCATAAATCATCATAAATATATGCTACTTCTTCTATCCATAGTCAAGTACAACATACAGAGAAAAGATCCAAAATATATCCATTACTACACACTGTCTTAAGTCAAAACATTCAGTAACTCCTTGCAATGTATATTAGATGAAACAATTTCCTTATCTTGTAAAAATTTAACAATAGGAGACCAAATTGCTTGAAACCTTTTACAATAAACATCAAAATTCTGAATGCCTGTAGAATAATCTGTTTTACCCAGCATAAAGTGGTTCCAGATAGAGTCATATCAATTTTGTATTGAAGACCCTTTATTCTGTTTCCATTTCTTAGCAATCTCTAACCTCGCAATGGCTAACAAGGTTGTTATTGTGCCCAGCTTGTCTTTATTTACTTGTTCTGTTAAGCCTATTTCTAAAAGGATGTTTTCTGGATTTTTTGAGATCTGTTGACCAACTATTATCTCAATTTGACCTATTACTTTATTCCAAAATCTTTGAATAGAGGGGCACAACCAAAAACAATTCATGAAATCTCCCATCAAATCACAGCCCATTTTCTTTTAGAAATCGGTGGCATGTCCCATTCTTGTCACCAGGTGCAGCATAGTCAGATTTAGTTCATATTCCTTGTCTGATCAGTGATGCAGGGGACTGGTCTGTCAGGGGAATGAGCCAGAAAGAGCCTGAAAGCAAGGCTGAATATCAAGACGGCTGAAACAGCAAGGGAGCCATCCGGCTAGAGCTAAAGCACAAACCAAAAGAGATGTTGTGTGGCAAAAGAGTCGTGTCAGCAGTACCGAGGAATCTCCTCAGAGCCAGATTAAGACATCCCGAGGCCTTTTAACATGGGAACTTCAAGAAGCCACCATGCCATTACCAAAATTTTTAGTAACTTTGTATTTAAAGGCCCCTCATAATCAGAGGCCATAAACTATAGCTCTACTTAGCTTGCACAGATATCCAGCTCTGGACCTACAGAAGGAGCTTCTGGCTGCTCTGCAGCATCACCCTTGCTGGGGTAAAGGTAGGGTCTTCTCCCAGTAACATTTAAGCTAACGAGGGGCACTAGGAAACGAAGACTTCAGGCTGCAAGGTAGCTGTACTGCCTTTTAGCATTGGCCCCCATTTGGGCCTGCTGCCATCTTTGTTGCTAGGGTCCAGAGAGGTGATCCTGGGGAATCGGTGGAACACTTAGATTTGTGTCTAGTAGCACCTTAGAGACCAACAAGATTTTCAGGGTAGAAGCTTTCAGGAGTCAAAGAGAGTCTGAGAGATTCTCAAAAGCTTATACCCTGAAACCTTGTTGGTCTTTAAGGTGCTACAGGACTTGAATCTATCAGTTCTACTGTCGACCAACAGGGCTACCCTCTGAAACGATCTCTATGGGGTGGTGGATCAAAGCATCAGGCCATGGTTGCATAGCAGGGCCTCCATATGCAGCAGACAGAACCTTCTTCCATGACTGGTCTCCTGAAGTCCTCAACAGTGTGTGTCGGCCCCTCCTGACCCAGCATAAACCAGGCTCTGCAGAAGTCCACATTTGGATGAAAGAGTCCTGAAGACCTGCCCTTTCCCTCAGATAATATCTGTTAGATCCCCAAGCATTCAAAATAAATCCACGTTTAAAAGTAAAGCAAAATTTATTTCAAAGCGATGGTTCGATCAGGAACAAGGACATTGTTAGGAATAACTGCAATCACACTGGGACTACATAATAAAGGAACTTGAACCAGGTAAGGACCAATTAGCCCCTTTCCCTCTGGCGGGAATAGAACAGCGAACGCGCGCCCAATTCCTTGGGAACATAACGGTCCTACATTATACACAAGTTCAGTTCTCAGGCAAGCTAACCATAACAGCGAAGCGATACCACGACTCCCACCTCCAGCTGCTCGACCTTGGCCAGTTTCTGCAAAGCTACACATGCAATACAATGAAGCAAGATGACACACAGGGGGGGGGATGGGTGTAACAGCTTGCACAGGTAATACCATATACACCAGACATAATGGCAGCTAGCTGACAATATCCCTTCCACTTCAGGATGTGGTTGCTGCTGGGTTGATGTAGAGCTACCTGTACAGGTACCTGTACCGTGCAGGGTTCAGTGCAGAGAAATAGCTGTGAAGCCAGTTTAGCGTAGATGGGTCCTGTGCCTCAACCTAAGCTAAACTCGTGCAATTGTTCTAGAACCAAAATGAGAGAATGCCCGGAGTTTCTTAAAAGAGAGTCAAGATCCAGAAGAGGTCGGCAAAAACTAGTCCTTGTCTGTTCTGTCAGCCATCACGGAATTTCCAGCTATTTCCAGACAGAGACTGTTTGGCATATTTTTTACCGGCAGCAGGACCTAATTGGGTTCATTATAGCAGCACTTCCCTACATTAGCATTGTCAGTGATACTGAGAATACATTTCTCCATCCTCACTTCCAAAAAGATGTCAGTCAACCATCTACCAGCTTGGCAGAGATTACTCCACTGGCAAAGAGAAGACTCCGTCCCGCTCTGCTAGTATCATTATTGTATCAGGCAGGTGGCTTCTCTTTCTGTCAAGCAGCAGCTTTGTCATTCGAATGGGAAGCCGCCCTCTTAAGACATTTGCAAATCTCTTCTGGGGTAGAGCTTCAGAGTTTACCGCAGTTGTGGAAATGGGACTGGAGCAAACCTTTGTCAGAAGGGTGGGACTGGCCCATTGCACACATATGCCTTGTGACAGCTCTGTGCTCAGCCAAGTGTCTAAAACCTTCCAGAGGTGGTGGATAGCCCTTCTTAGTCATTATGTTTGTTGCACTCCTATCTCAGGTACTGAGAGAGTTATCCCATCAATCTGCACTGTTGCCATTTTGAGTGAACAGAACAACATGTGTCTTTTCTATATGTTCCATATGTTTCCATATGTTCAACCGGAAACCCAATTTTGTCAAAGGTATGCATTCTAGAATTCTAGAGATACTGCTCTTGTTACAAGGCATGGTTACAAACCAGGTCTTCTAGACAATCTGCTATAAAATTCAGCCCCAGGTAATGTTGCCATTATTCTAGCATACCTGAGATAAGGTCATGTCTGAACAAAAACGGAGGGTGCATTACTAAAATAATTTATTTATTTATACCCTGTCTTTGTTCCCAATGGAGACCCTTGGTTCTCACCCCTTTCCATTTTTAATTCTCATGACAACCCTGTGAATAAATTAAGCTGAAAGTGTGTGACTGGCCCAAGGTCACCCGGCAAGCTTTCATGGCACAAGTGGGATTCAAACCTCGGTCTCCCGGTCTCCCATTCCAACCGCTGTACCACATTGGGTCACAGAGCAATCCTAACAAAATCTAAGCCCTTCTTTTGCTTAAGATTGCTTTGTAAATCATTAAGAAGGGCCTTAAGTAAGCATACCTGGCTACATTTCTTGAATCCAACCTTGAAGTGCAAGACCTGAGATTCTTATTGAATAGTCTGGTTCAATATGTAGTGAACCCTGACATCAATACAGAGGTTTAGATAAGGTGATCTCTGGCCACACACCCACTACTACCACAACATTCTGTTTCTGTGGATTACCTCATATCTGAAGGTAAGGACATGTCTGAGCTATTCTATCACATTTTTATCTCTCCCTTCCTCCAGGGAGGTGCATACAGAGGTTTAGATAAGGTGATCTCTGGCCACACACCCACTACTACCACAACATTCTGTTTCTGTGGATTACCTCATATCTGAAGGTAAGGACATGTCTGAGCTATTCTATCACATTTTTATCTCTCCCTTCCTCCAGGGAGGTGCGGTGGCTCAAGTGGTTAAGACACTGAACGGCAGGCTGTGGAAGGTCGGTAGTTCAGCAGTTCGAGACCCGAGTGTGCCGCATGACGGAGTGAGCTCCCATCTCTAGTTCCAGCTCCTGCCAACCTAGCAGTTCGAAAGCAAGAAATTGCAAGTAGATAAATAGGTACCACTTCAGTGGGAAGGTAACAGTGTTCTGTGCGCCTTGGTGTTTAGTCATGCCGGCCACATGACCACGGAAATGTCTTCGGACAGCGCTGGCTCTTTGGCTTTGAAACGGAGATGAGCGCCACAACCCTAGAGTCGGATTCGACTGGCTTTCGAGCAAGGGAACCTTT
>NW_015168047.1:1038928-1057883 GCF_001447785.1 Gekko japonicus
ATTCTAGAGATACTGCTCTTGTTACAAGGCATGGTTACAAACCAGGTCTTCTAGACAATCTGCTATAAAATTCAGCCCCAGGTAATGTTGCCATTATTCTAGCATACCTGAGATAAGGTCATGTCTGAACAAAAACGGAGGGTGCATTACTAAAATAATTTATTTATTTATACCCTGTCTTTGTTCCCAGTGGAGACCCTTGGTTCTCACCCCTTTCCATTTTTAATTCTCATGACAACCCTGTGAATAAATTAAGCTGAAAGTGTGTGACTGGCCCAAGGTCACCCGGCAAGCTTTCATGGCACAAGTGGGATTCAAACCTCGGTCTCCCGGTCTCCCATTCCAACCGCTGTACCACATTGGGTCACAGAGCAATCCTAACAAAATCTAAGCCCTTCTTTTGCTTAAGATTGCTTTGTAAATCATTAAGAAGGGCCTTAAGTAAGCATACCTGGCTACATTTCTTGAATCCAACCTTGAAGTGCAAGACCTGAGATTCTTATTGAATAGTCTGGTTCAATATGTAGTGAACCCTGACATCAATACAGAGGTTTAGATAAGGTGATCTCTGGCCACACACCCACTACTACCAAACCATTCTATTTCTGTGGATTACCTCATATCTGAAGGTAAGGACATGTCTGAGCTATTCTATCACATTTTTATCTCTCCCTTCCTCCAGGGAGGTGTGGTGGCTCGTGGTTAAGACACTGAACTGCAGGCTGTCGAAGGTCGATAGTTCAGCAGTTCGAGACCCGAGTGTGCCGCATGACGGAGTGAGCTCCCATCTCTAGTTCCAGCTCCTGCCAACCTAGCAGTTCGAAAGCGAAATTGCAAGTAGATAAATAGGTACCACTTCAGTGGGAAGGTAACAGTGTTCTGTGCGCCTTGGTGTTTAGTCATGCCGGCCACATGACCACGGAAATGTCTTCGGACAGCGCTGGCTCTTTGGCTTTGAAACGGAGATGAGCGCCACAACCCTAGAGTCGGATTCGACTGGCTTTCGAGCAAGGGAACCTTTACCTCCTCCAGGGAGCTCAGGACATCATATATAGTCCCCCCAAAAAAAAAACACGAGAGAAAGATCCCATCTCCATCTCATTCCGGACAAAACCTGAAGACTGGAGGCTCACTCAGCTTCAGTTTGCCTCAGGGACAGGCCCGTAGCTAATGTGGGGGCCATGCCCTCCCCGCTGTTTTCCGAGCCCTCCCCCGATCCTTGGCTTCCCCTCCCTCCCTCCGGCCCCCTCATCCCCTGATCGATCTGAGCTGGTATCTCCCTGTTTGAGCTCTGCGATGAACTGAGTCTCTTTAGGACCCAGCAGCAACCGGTGGTTGACTGAGTCACACACACATTGGTCGGATTGCAGCAGTTAGCTCCTCCTGTTGGATTTTCTGCACCAGGCTTCAGAAAAGATCCTCAGCTCAGGGAAGGAGTGAGGGAGGAAACTTGATCCCTGCTCTCCTTTTTTTTAAAAAAAAACAGGGCAGCTTTCCTAGACCTTTTAGTGTCTATTGACGTTGGGATTCTGGCTCGCCTCAGAGGAAGGCTCTAGTGGGGGCTGTGTGGGTGCACACCAAGCAGACCCCCTCCCTTGCCCTGGAGCCTTCGATGTAATTAGCTGGTGGGGGGGCAAGGCCCCCTACCCCCAAAATCCCTATCTACGGGGCTGCTCGGGGCCACACAAGAAAGGGGTTTGTTGTCTAACCCGTCAACCTCCACTAGATTTATTGGCCCCCTGCATTTTAGAGAAGAACATACATCCTTTTGCCTTTCAAATGCTAACAATAAAGCAAGACTTCAAACAGCAAAACTAAGTCGAGGTTGAAGGGTTTAAACAACCACCCCCTTCCCTGCATTACCCCAATGCAAACTGAGGCTGTCCATGAAATACTATTGTATTTCATGGACAGAACAAGATGTGTGACCATAATCTTATTTATCATGGGGCAGGTCTGTTTGCAAACTTCATAGTGGAGTGGGGATTTGAAGCTGGGCCTCCCCGTTCCTAGAGCATGCTGGCTTTATTGCAGTTGAGTGTTAATTCTTGTCCTTTCAAACAGGGCCAAGCTGCCCTGAACTGGATAGCCCAGGCAAGCCCAATCTTGTCAGATCTCAGAAGCTAAGGAAGGTCAACTCTGGCAAGTACTTGGATGGGGCTAGGCTCTTTTTGTAACAGGAACTCCTTTGCATATTAGGCAACACACCCCTAATGTAGCCAATCCTCCAAGAGCTTACAGTAGCCCCTGTAAGAAGAGCTCTGTGAGCTCTTGGAGGATTGGCTACATTAAGGGTGTGTTGCCTAATATGCAAAGGAGTTCCTGCTACAAAAAGAGCCCGGGGCAGGCTCTATCCAGCCACCTCTCTGAATATCCTCCAGACCCCCAGTAGGGGTCAGTCACCAGAGGTTGCCATGACTTCCAGGTGCACATGCAGAGACATGCACGTATTAAAAAATACAAAAAGAGAGAGAGAGAGAGAAATAGAGCCAAGCCATTTGACTGTGTGATGGCCACAGGATAACATACAAACCTGATCTCTGCCTGCTCTTAGCTGAGCGGTGTCCTGATACCAGTTCCATGTCAGTTAAAGTTTCATGACAAGTCAAGAGTCCAAATAATCCTGCCACATAAATGGGGAATTATTGTATACAGCCTCTTTAAGAGGCTATCCCAGTAGGCCTCAGAGCCAGCAGGAGAGTAGGAGGGACTCCGTGCTTCTCTTCTCAGTCTCCTTGCTGGCAGCCTGCAGGAGTACAGGGCCTACAAAAAATCTGCAGAATCAGGCCAGGACACCCCTGGATTAGAGATCTAGAAACAGCTTTGTTAAGTATTGCTGATATTCCTTATTCCAGTAGCAGAGTTACCTGCCCTACAGTTCCTGTTAATAAAGAGGCCTTCAGCAAAACGGAGCCGGGTGTTTGTTGTTTGCTCCACTACACAAAAATTGGGACGCTGTTGGCACTGTGTTTTTCATTCTACTGGGCTAGCTAAAGGGCTGGAGGCCACATAATTTGCTGCTACTAAGGTAGGCTTGCCAAGTCCCCCCGGGGGGGCGGGGAAACCCCCGCCCCAGAGGCCTGTTCCCCGGCGGCGGCGGATCAGGCCCCGGGGGGAACCCCACCCCCAAAGTACGTGACGTGCACGTCACCCGGAAGTGACACGACTACGGCGGGCATGCTGGGGGCGGGGCCACGGTCATCCGAGGGAAAACTCTATGGATTTCCCTTGTATGGTCATGGCCCCGCCCCCAGCGTGCCCAGCGTCATGACGTCACTTCCCTGTGACGTGCATTCGGCGCGTGCACACTTTGCGTGTCTGCGCACGCACCAGGATCCGATCGGGAGTTCCCCACCGGAAGGGTAAGTGGACAAAGTAGGAGCTTGGTTGAAATATCTACTCTGTTTTGAAGCTTGTTGGGTGACCTTGGGCCAGTAACTCCCTCAGCCTGGTCCATCTCGCAGGGCTGTTATTGGGAAAGAAGAGCCACACATACAACCTGGAACTCCTCGGAGGAATATGATGAATGGGTCAGGTTGTTGCCTGTGCATTTCATGACTCCATGAAAACCCAGTGTGATGCCCTGGATAGACCTGAAGGCCTCACGCTGACTCTGTGCTCAGCCATACTACACACTCACCGTCTTTGGGCTGGGCCCTCTCTCTCTCGGCCTAGTAGCCTACCATGGAGTTGTTACGAAGATGAACTGAGGAAAGCCTACCATGTCTGCAGCCCTGAAATCTGGCAGAAAGGGCAGAAATCACATGAGAGAAAGAAAAACATACAGTAATTAAATTCAACTCTGGTGGATGTGTCAAAGGAAGCAGAGGAGGGCGGGCGGGAAACACACAGAAGCAGGGAGTTATCCACTGAATAATGTGTTCCTTTTGCAGACAAACAACTTCCCTCTCGCAAGCTGGAGACTTCATTGATCATGAAGCCCAGAGGCTCTCTGGAGACCGGTAACTGACGTCCACACAAACGATCTGGCTGATGAGCCCGGAGTTGCTTTCCAAGGCGCCGTGGATAACTGTGTTTGTGACAGCCTCTGTAATAACAGCCAGGCAGACTCTGTGTTCAGTCTCCTAATGGAGTAAAATCTGTTATGGGGAAAGAGGGTGGTGGTGGGGAGCAGGGAGAGATCCTGTCAAAGAGCTGTCAGAGCAAGTGCCAAATGTAATTTCCCAAACGGCGTTGCTGCATTAGTTGTCTACCCTCCGATGTGGCGTTATGCAAAAGAGGCACAAGATGGGCAGCCTGGCAGAAATTCAGTTCCCTCCGGCAGGCAAAATCTTGCCAGCTGATCTACAGAGTACCTATGTTTGCTAATTGGAAGAGGGGATGGCAGAGAAATGGGATGAAATCTGCATCCCAGGTGGCAAAGAGGAAAATACCCACAGGCGCTTTTGTGCTGCGAGAGAGCTGTGAGATGTGTCTAGAGCAGGGGTCCCCAATGTGGTGCCCGGTGGGTGCCGTTGCGCCTGCCAACACTTTTTCTGGTGCCCACCGAGTCTTTTTAGAAAGTGGGCAGGGCCAGGTGGGGCTTTTGCCCAGCCAGGCTTCTGATTGGCTGAGCAGATTTTTTTTAAAAAAACCATTGCTTGCGGCAGCAGCTGCCACCACAGCACAAGAATTTTCAAAATTGATTGCAGCAGCAGCTGCCACCACAGCACAAGGATTTTCATTGTGTGACTGAAGGTGTGCTTCACCAGCTATTTTGAGGCAGGCTACGCCTCCTGCAGCAGCCATTCTGTGGCAACTGTTTTGTGGATGTGCCCACCACACTTTGTCAGACAGCATAATAGATCTGGACCCCAGAAACCAAGGTCACATGTGTATGAGATCCCACACTTCATTCTGGGATGTTAGCTGCCACCACCGCAGTGGAGTCTGCTGACTGGCATCTCAGCACACCGGGAGTGGATTGGCCTCGTAATTTACAGAGAAAGTTCCTGGTGGGTCCCTGCTCTGGGGGGCACACTGGCAGCCAGGAAAACATTGAGCCAAGCCTCAAGTAGGGGTCACTTGGCTTAGACCTTGCAGTTGATACCAACAATGAGTGTCAGCTCACCCACTGCTTCTTTGTACAGGTGGAGGCAACAGGAGAGCTGCCAGTTATTCCTGTTATCCCCATCTGAGCCAAAGGAGGCCCTGCAGCTCTGGCATGTAGCACTGCAGTGGCTATTCAGTAGGGTTGCCAGGTATGCCCTGGCTACTGCCAGGGGATGGGGGATTGGGTTGCCAGATCTAGGTTGGGAAACTCCTGGAGATTTGGAGGTAGAGCCCGGGGAGAACAGGGGCCTCAGTGGGGTACAATACCGTAGACTCCACCCTCCAACATCCATTTTCTCCAAGGTAACTAATCTCTTGTCTGGAGATGAGCTGTAATTCTGGGGGATCCCCAGGTCCCACCTGGAAGCTGGCATCCCTACTATTTAGGCTGGCTGGCTCCTGGGCCATTTTAACTTCCCCATCTGCTCCAATACCCTCTTTTTTGACAACTTACTTTCCAGACTTCTACTTGTTCTTCTGTGTTGTGGCAGAGCATGCCTGCTCTGGCCTGGAGACCCTATTTTGCCCTGCCCTCCTAGGCCACACCTGGAGGAGCTTTTTTCCACTCTCAGGGTAGCCCACCACCACCACCTGATCGTTGTATGGATTTCCCATTGGGAGGATCAGGACTCTCAGCTTCCCTTCCAAGTTGTGAGGTCTTGCCTCTGTGTCTCCCACTGCCCAGCACCTGGTCACCACGGGGACAGTTTACTGCCTTGTGCGCCCCTGGAGGAATAGCTGCTTGCCAGCTGCCTGCCTCCCTGGCGCTCCTTTTAAAATAACGTGTCCAAGACGGTGGAGATCTACATGGTATAGAGAACCACCCCCAGCATCAAAAGTTTAAAGTGTTTATTAGAAAGAAAATGTTTTCAAGCACAGCTTTTAGCACAGCACCAGACTGAGCAAGGAATCCAAAAGAAATGGGTGAAAATGCAAATCCTCTGTCCCTCTCTCTATACATGCCCTATCAGATGGTAAAATATAGGACAGGCTCTTTAGCTTAGATATTCTAGATCCATACAATGTTGCCGTTACCTTGTAGTTTGCTCTAACTCTCCTAGATGAGCACATGGTCAATGGCCGCTTGCTTGCAGCCCTCAGCTAAGAGTTCTCATGAAAGCAGCATCCCAAAAAAAGAGAGCCCTCCTTCTTGTGGCACAGAGTTTTTATCACTTCTCCCTATACCCCACCCCCTGACCAGGTCATGCCAAGTCAAAGAGTCCTTTCCTGTAGATCTCCAGGAATCTCTTTCCTGGAGATGCTCTAGAATTCTATTCCTCCAAACCTCAGTTCCCTGCCTGAAAGTTGGGGGGGGGGGGGAGCTTAACCATCCCTTTGTCTAGACCTGTTAGTATTTGTATGAAGGTGGGCTGAGGTACAAGTGAACTGACTTCCTCCTCTGCCTAGAGAAAAAAAAAGTTAAAATGCAAAGTTGAGGCTTTGCTCTTTGCCAGCCCCCCAGGAGAAAATGCATTTCTTCATATATGTAAAATGGCATTATGCTGCAATCTGGCCCCTTCTCTGGACATCTTTTAGTGCTGGGCAAGGCTGGCGTCTGCATCCCCTAAGGTGGGGCAGCTGCCAGGGCCCAGAGATTCTAGGAGGGCCCATTGATGCCAACAGCCCCTTCTTACTTACTTGCTAGTCCCTACCACCCGTGCTTCCAGCTGTATGTGCTTTGCAGTGACACCAGGGAAAGGGCTGTGGAAGGTGTCAATGACTATGAGCATTGGAGGTGGGGGGAGGACATGCAGGCAGATGAGAGGCATGAGGATGGGTGGGAGAGAATGTGGGTGTGAGAAGGGCCTAATGGGTGATAGAGGAGGGCAGGGGGGTCCTGGGACTTTCTGCCTGGAGTCACCCAAAACCTGGAACTGGGCAAAGACTTTTGTTGTTGTTGTTTCAAATAGCTTTGAATAAACTTTTACATCCATTTGATGGGTTTTCCTTTGCAGCTTGATGGCCAACATGATTTATTTGCAGTTCTGTTTTATTGTTTTACTGATGCTGGTTTTATGGTTAAGTTGATTATCTCGGCTTGCTTTTATTCTTTTATTGGTGCTTGCTTACTCTTTTTTATAGTTTTACCTGATGTTATGCTTTATATGTTTATCATGTTGCAAGTTTGGGGTCTGGTTATGGTGAAAGGGTCTGTTCTGTGAGGTTGGACTAAAGTAACATACCTGAGTGGGTAGATTTAACTAAGGGATGTACCATCTGAGGCTAGATCACACTGAGCCGTAGCAGCCACCAGATTTTCTAAGGTGACCACTGTGTTGAGCAGCACTCCGCAGCTGCAAACCTGGCTTTTCAAGGGAAGTGTAACCCCATCCAAGATAGGACATTCCAAGTCCGTGGTCTGTCTTTCTTCAAACCCAGAATACCTCTGTACTGTCAAGATTAAGTTTCAGCTTGTTCAACCTCACCCTGCCTGTTCCTGACTCCAAGCACTAGTTTAGAACATCAACAGCTTCCTCAGAATTAGGTGGAAAAGAAAGGTAGAGCTGGGTATCATCCGCATATTGGTAGCACCACAGCCCAAACCTCCTGATGACTTCTCCCAGTGGCTTAATGTCAATATTAAATAGCATGGGGGGGTTCCAGAGGAGATCCGGGAAATTACAGGCCAGTCAGTCTGACGTCGATACATGTAAGTTGATGGAAACTGTTATTAAGGAAAGAATCAGTAGGCACATTGATAAATAAAAACTGTACTGGAAGGTAGCTAATGTCACTCCCATCTTTAAAAAGGGGGATAAGATGGAACCCTGAGGAACCCCACAAGCCAATGGCAAAAGACACAGGAATACCCTCAGCACCGCCTTTGGAGACTGCCCCTCCAGATAGGACTTAAACCACTGTAACACAGTGCCCCAGCCAATGCTCCCTCTAAGCTGTGGAGTCTTGTGAGCAAAAATTCTACTGGCATTAAAGTTGTGAGCGAGCGATTTGGCTCCTGAATAAATTAGTTTGCTCTGGAGCCATCCTTCCTGAGCTAAGCCAGAAATGTGTGAGCCGGAAGCTAAAAAAACTGTGAGCTAACTCACAGTAACTCAGCTTGGAGGGAACATTGTCCCCAGGTCCGATAGGTGGCCCAGTAGGATCCCATGGTCAAGAGTATCAAGGGCTGCTGAGAGATCCAGGCAGAACTAACAGGGTCACACTCCCCTGTCCAGTTCTCAGTAGTGGTCATCAACCAAGGCAACCGAAGCAGTCTCTGTTCCAAATATTGACCTAAAGCCAGACTGAAATGGGTCCAGAAAATCAGTCTCTTCCAATCTATTCTAAGAGAGTCTAAAAAGTACAGAATCACGGTTGTCTGGATTGGAGAGCAAAAAACACCTATTTTCCCAGCATGGCAGAGACTGCCAGTTAGAGAGTATGCTGTGCGGCTGGTCTGTCAACAGTGACACGAATACCCTCTGAGTCAGAGAGACTCTTTCCTCGCCAAGGGAGCAGCCAGAACCCCCGTGGGGCAGAACTCTAGACAACTGGCTATTTATATCGGCCTGATGTGTTTTTATGTTCTCAGGCAGGAGAAACTACCTGGTAGAATATTGGGGGGTTTGGGGTTTTTTTTTTAACATTTTATTCAGGATATAATCAACAAAGTCCAACACATGTTTACACCTTTCTCCCAGTTTACATCCTACCCTCCTCCCTTTCCCTCCCCTACTTGGCTTCCCACAGTGCTACAACCTTCTGTTCAAATCTTCAATTTTCTTTTTCCATCCCCTTTCCCCTAATACGTTCAATAGGTAACTAAACCTTCATTATTACACTTCTATTTTTATCATTTCACATTACTAGTCTTTAAACATTCAATGGTTAATAAAGCAAAATATATTGTCTCTTACATTATTACACTTCTATTTTTATCCTTCAAAAGTTATTAAAACAAAATAAGTTGTCTCTTACATCCCAATATTTTTCCAAATAATCTTTTAAGTCTTTCCAGTCTGCAAAGAAGTCCTCTGCTTCCATATTATTAAGTTTCCGTGTCAACTTGTCCATTTCAACCATAAAAAGCAATTTTTTAATCCAATCTACTCTGTTAGCCATCTTGGAGGCCCTTTGCGAGGATAGAAGTTCAGGATATAAATTTTGTATGATAAATAAAATAGAAGTACACGGTGCGGGAATGGGAGGGGTCCTGGCAGCCACCTCGTTTCCCTCCAGGAGTCCTGTGCCTTTCGTTGCTACACATTGAGCACAAACCCCTCCAGTAAAGCTTTTCCTGACACAGCCACAGCCATGAACAGTTTCCCCATCTGGATTTCTGGGATGAATGAAAGGGGACGCCGCTCACCTGACCACAGACACTTTGGGAATGACTTCACACACGGGGCCTTCGCAAGCCGCCCTGCCCTGGCCAGTCAGATGGTTGCTATTTTGGATCCTACCCTTCTCAGTCGGCCTTCCCGATCCTTCTCTCCGGGGAAAAGATGCCGTTTAATAATGAAGTCATCCGACCGGCCGTGAAGGAGAAACAATCCAGCTGCAGGTTAATCAAGCCAGGCTGAGGTTAATCTGGTGGATAAAAGGCTCCTTCTGTTTTTTTTTTTTTAAGGACGAACATTCAGAAAGGATGATTTAAAATCAGAGACGGTTCTTTGCGTGACCCCCGCTAAGGCTGCTTAAGCTCACGCACACACATACTCAATTTCTCTCTCGTCCTGCGTTAAGTCTGTTCTCGGTCAGGGACACCACGACTAATAGTTCTGTTCGAGAGGGAGAGCTCCGCCGTCTGGAAATCGTCTCTTCCTAATGGATAGACGGTTCCATATGGCTGCGGATGCCGTGAGATGGCAAGAAAGTGTATCGGGCGAATGGCCCCAGCTGCCACTGCCTCGTAGCGCCATAATAAAATCTTCATTTTAATGCTTGGTTTCTTCCCAGCCCAAACAAACTTTGAAATCTCTCTTTGCCACATATTAAAAATCTTCGCCTCTCTTACAATTGGGATTGTCTGAAATACAAACATTAGCCTTGGTAAAATGTTCATTTTTACCACAGAAATTCTTCCCATCAATGATAGGTTCAATGTATCCCATTTCTTAATGTCCTGTTGTATTTTAGTCCAAAGCTTGTCATAGTTGTTCTTAAATATTGGTTTTTTTTTAAAAAAACAAATTTTTATTTTTGTTTTCTCCAACATAAACAAACAAACAAAAAGGGGGGAAAATTGGATCGTTACAGCCTTGAGACCTCCATATCTTTAACTCCTTGCAGACATTTCGACACTAGTCTGTTCAGGCGTTCTTGTCAATCCAGTTGTACAATTTCACCCAAGTATTTTGAGAGGCACCCTCTTCTCTATCACGAAGCTTTTGAGTTAAACTGTCCAGTTCAGCCACTTCCAAAACTTTTGTTATAACGTCCCGTTTATGTGGAAGTTCTTGTTTCTTCCATTGCTTGGCCATAGTCATCCTTGCCACAGTTACCAGACGTAATAGAAGATATTTATCAGTTTTCTTTAGGTTATCCGGTAATACACTTAACAAAAAAAAATTCCGGATCTAAAGCTATCTGGACGCCCAGTACCTGCACTATTATCCTATGCACCTCTCTCCAATATTTCTCCTGGTAGAATATTGTTGATAGAACTGAACAGTTTGCCGCAATTATGATCCCAAATGATTCCAAATAGGAAGGTGCTGCTTGAGTGTAAAGGGAATACCAAGAAAACATGACTCTTTTTGAAAGCCTTTCGGAGCAGCAAAGTCTAGAAGGCACAAGCTTTAGGCCCTGTGTACGGTTTACCATCAAGACGGTCGCAAAAATTCACACAGTCACAGACCAACTGGAACTTGATCTTACTGGGAAGTTTCCAAATGGCTGGAGGGCCATGGCAGCTGGAAGCAAGGTGAGCCTAGGGCCCCCAAAAGCGCTGGTTGGTCTGCTTGGCTCGGATTTGGGTTGTGGCAACCACAATGACAGGATTAGCAAGTCTATACCTGGAGTCTTTATATCCCTGTGGGCAGGGTTCCAGGTTTGCCAGCTCTATGGTGGAGAATTCCTGGAGAATTGAGGGTGGAGCCTGGGTAGGGTAAGGTTTGGTGAAGGGCTGTGATGTCACAGAGCCCACCCTCCAAAGCAGCCAAGTTCTCCAGGGGAGCTGATCTTTGCAGTCTGCAGATAAGTTGTAATTCTGGGAGATCTCCAGGCCCAACTAGGAGACAGGCAACCCCAGGAGTGCCCTCAACAGCAGCACAGGGACCACGTAGCTCAGCTGGGGTTGCCAGCTCTGCAGTGGGCAATACCTGGAGATTTGGAGGGTGCGGCCTGAGGGTGGCAGGGTTTGGGAAGGGGAGGGACTTCAGTGGGGTACAATGCCGTAGAGTCCACCTTCCAAAGCCGCCATTTTATCCAGGTGGACTGGTCTCTGTCGCCTGGAGACCAGTTGTAATAGCAGGAGATCTCCAGCCACCAGCTTGCTCTAGGACTGTTTTAACATTCCCTGTTTCTCCCTGAAGGGCAGCAGTGGCTCAGAGGTTAAGATGCTGAAATGCAGACCAGAAGGTCGGTCGGTCGGCAGTTCGAGACCCGGGTGCCGCATGACAGAGTGAGCTCCCATCTCTGGTCCCAGCTCCTGCCAACTTAGCAGTTCAAAAGCAAGAAATTGCAAGTAGATAAATAGGAACCACTTCGATAGGAAGGTAACAGCGTTCCGCGTGCCTTGGCATCTAGTCATGCCAGCCACATGACCACGGAGAAGTCTTCGGACAGCGCTGGCTCTTGGAAACGGAGATGAGCACCGCCCCCTAGAGTTGGATTCGACTGGCTTTTGAGCAAGGGAAACCTTTACCTTTACTTCTCCCTGAACTCTGAAAAACAAGTTACCTTTTCCAGTAGTGTTACGCAAATCTTTCTAAATCATGCAGGTGGCACGTATCCTGATTTCCCCTTTGTGGACTGGGATATGCTTCTGTCTGTGAAGACCACGAATGCAGTTCAGACAAGTTGGCTGGGAGAGATTTTTTGCTGTTCCCTTTATTCCATGTATATTTGTATATTAATCAAGCCTGGCCTACCAGAGCACAGCAAAAATATGGTAGAACAGCAGAGACGTGATCTCTCCCAGCTTTACAGTTCAGAGACACCAAAGAGAGATGGTGAAGTTTTTAGACAGGTCTCATTGAACGCTTTTCAGATGCATGGCGTGTGCAGGAAAATGTCAAAGGCTTCCTCCTACGGTGCCAGTGGTTATTTTAAAATGCCAGAGATAAAGCAGGCCCAGCTGTCCTAAGAACTGTCGGCTGCAAAGATGAGGCACATATGCTGAACTGGGTTGTTAAGAAAAATGTGCTCCCTTTTCATATCACTGCTGGGCGCTTCAGCCACAGGCCATCTTTGTATTCAGTGAAGGTATCACAGGAGAATAAAGACATGCTGGAAAGGGGGACTATGGAGAAGGGCGAATCTGCTGTGTACACTCTCAGATGGAAAGCAACACACGATGTTCCTTTCTGTGCACAGCCTCTTTTCTCTGGGAGATTGCCAGACAATGCTAAGCTTTATATAAAGGAATTCCAAAGAAAATATATCAGCAAATAGCAACCACAGGGCTTGCGCCAGGAGTTCTGCTCTGGAATGGCTGGCATTTACTGATTCAAGGATTTCACAGACAACAGTGGTCATTGTTGCTGTGTTGATTTTTACCTGCTGAAGCAGGCAGTGCTCAAGAAATTATGCATAGCTGTTGCAAAGACAGAAAGGATTCCCACCACAGATATACCAGGGGGGTTAGGGGCCTCCAAAGCTGGAAGTGACCTGGGCTTCTCTGGATCTCCGAAGGTCCAAAGCTGGAAGTGACCTGGGCTTCTCCAGATCTCCGAAAGCCTACACACATGTGCCAGGAGTTCTGTGGTTTCCAGGTACATAAAAGCATGATTCTGACTGTGAATTTAATGCAGGGGTCCCCAAAATGGGTGCCATGGTAACCACCAAGTGTTTTCAGACAGTGGGTGGGGCATAGTGGGGCTCTTGCCCCGCATGGCCTCTGATTGGCCAGTAGTGATCTTATAGGATGTGCAAATTAAGTTGCTTCAAGCAGCAGCTGCCACCACAGTGTTAATTTGATTCTCTCATTCCTTTTCCCCACTGTATTTTTAAAACTATACCTCTTGTCCTCCGCACTTGGATTTTCTCTCTGTGTGTGTGTGTGCGTGTGGCTTCACCTTTCACGGCAGCCATTTTGTGTTTGCACTTACCACCCTGTGTCAGAATTCCAAATGTGCCCACAGGGTCAAAAATGTTGGGGACCCATGCTCTTGTTCATGTGGAGAAGAGATTTCAACATCTCCCCCCTGTACATACTGTAAAATTTTTTGTAAATTGGAATGGCCCCAGCAAACTGCTATTTGCTCTGTTTGTGAATTTACGGCCAAAATGGGTGCCATGGTAACCACCAAGTGTTTTCAGACAGTGGGTGGGGCATAGTGGGGCTCTTGCCCCGCATGGCCTCTGATTGGCCAGTAGTGATCTTATAGGATGTGCAAATTAAGTTGCTTCAAGCAGCAGCTGCCACCACAGTGTTAATTTGATTCTCTCATTCCTTTTCCCCACTGTATTTTTAAAACTATACCTCTTGTCCTCCGCACTTGGATTTTCTCTCTGTGTGTGTGTGTGCGTGTGGCTTCACCTTTCACGGCAGCCATTTTGTGTTTGCACTTACCACCCTGTGTCAGAATTCCAAATGTGCCCACAGGACCAAAAATGTTGGGGACCCATGCTCTTGTTCATGTGGAGAAGAGATTTCAACATCTCCCCCCTGTTAACATTTTTTGTAAATTGGAATGGCCCCAGCAAACTGCTATTTGCTCTTTGTGAATTTACGGCCCGGGTCACACAGGAGGTTTTGGCCCGGAAGAGGGACGGATCGGGGGCGCAGCAAACGGGCGTGATCAAACCGCAACATCTGGGAAGCGGCGTGCACCTGTCCCCGATCCGTCCCTTCAGCCGGAAAACCTGCTGCAAAAAAGAACCTGCAAAAGAGCAGGACTTACCGGAAACGTTACAGCAAGTGCGGGCGTGAGATCGCCGGCGTGCCCGTCTTCCGGAGCATTCGAGGCTCCCGGCCGAACTGCGCATGCGCACACATGCACAGTTCAGCTGCCTCCCTCTCCCTTCAGTGGCCAGGGGGAACCTGACAAGCCTATCCCTGAGGCTGGTTCAGTTCATGGCAGACAAGAGGACTTCATATTATGCCAACTGGCTCCATATCCTTCCCTATCCAAGAGAGCACTACACATATGAACCTGCTTTTTACCCAACTGCAATACGTCTTGTTCAGCATTGTCTTCTCTGACTGATGGTGCCTCTAGAAGGTCTCAGGCACTGAAAGGTTCTTCCTCATACCTACTCCCTGAAGACTCCACTAGACGTGACAGTGTCCCTATTTCTGCCACGGGAGTGCCATTGTCATTTTAAGGCTTGGATTTTTTTTTTAATTTCAAAAATACTGTAAGGCCCGATTCTGACAAGCCTACCTGAGGTTGCCCTGGCTGGGCAGTGACCAGTGCCATCTTCCCCTGACTGAAGAGGCTTGAAAATGGCGTGAAGGGGTGGGGGGGAAACACAGCCCCGGCAGCTGCAGTGGGGTATACTTGCTGGCCAATAAGGGAGCCAATTTGCCAGGGCAGAGACGTGGAACTCCTTCTCTCTCTCCCACCAGAAGTGCCCTCAGGGATCGTGCTCAGTCTGCCACAGGGGGCTGTCACACCTGCAACACTTCCAGCATTGTCATGGCCAAGACCAGCTCACTCAACTAGGTCTCGCAGGGCATGGATGTCATTTGACAGAGAGTTCCCACCAAGTCGGAACCAGGGCTAAGAAAGCCCTGGCTCTGGTTGAGGACAGCCAGATATTTTGGGGGCAGGGAACTCCAGAAGATTTCTTTCAACTGAGCGCAATGCTCCTCGGGGGGTGCACTAGGAATAGGCAGTCCCAAAGGTATGTTGGTCCCAGACAAAGGTATGTTGGTCCCAGACCGTTTAGGGTCTTAAAAGTTAATACCAGAACCTTGAATCCAATCTGGTATTCAATCTGGATCCAGTGCAGCTGACAGAGCCCCTGTTGGAAAAGCACTGTTAATGGGGTTCCAGTGAGAACCCGTGCTACTGCATTCTGGATTAGTTGTAGCTTCCAGGTCAGTCTCAAAGGTAGCCCTGCATAGAGCGAGTTGCAGTAGTGTAGTCTAGAGGTGACGGTTGCATGGATTACTGTGGCTAGGTCAGGGCGAGACAAGAAGGGAGCCAGTTGCCTGAACCTGGCAAACATTCATGATCTGGGCCTCCATTGATAGGGAGGCATCCAGAAACATGTCCAGGCTCTTAACAGTGGATGCTGATGTTAATGGCACACCATCTAGGGCTGGGAGTTGGCACTCCAATCCCAAATTCCCCCTCCCCCGCCACAACAGACACCCTGCGAGGTAGGTGGGGCTGAGAGAGCTCTTTTGAGAACTGCTTGTGAGAGAACAGCTCTGGGAGAACTTGTAACTGACCCAAGGTCACCCAGCTGGCTGCATGCGGAGGAGTGGGGAATCAAACCCGGTTCTCCCAGATTAGAGTCCACGCTCCTAACCACTACACCAAACTGGAAAAGAGTTCTGCACCACCAGCCCACAGTGGATCAGAGCATCACAGCATTTTAAAATCTCTGTAAAATGGTGGTAATGAATTGGAGCTGGCAATTGGAGTTTCCCCTTCTCTTTTAACTGAGCTCGGTGGGAGGGGGCGGAGTCAATCTCTGTTTCTGTCTGGGGGAGCCTCCCCAGCTTCTCTTCCCATCAGCGTGAAGCAAAAAAGCCACCCTTCCCCTGCATGCTAGGCGAGCTGTAGCTGTGAAGGGAAAGCATGTGTGCACCTACCTGCTAGGGTTGCCAAATCCATGTTGGTAAATTCCTGGAGATTTGGGAGATGGAGCCTGGGGAAGGTGGGGGAGGGACATTAATCAGGTATAATACCATAGAGTCTGTCCTCTGAGGTAGCTGTTTTCTCCAGGGGAAGTGAACTCTCTAGTCTGGCAATAACTTGTAATACTGGGAGATCTCCAGGCACCTCCTGGAGATTGGCAACCCCATGCATTCCAGCCTGACTGCCTACAGTTATTTTTAAGTCCTTATAACAAGTTATGTGGAGCCCAAACCAGAGCAGGGTTTGGGGCTTTGGGAGGGGGGGGAGTTCAATGGAAGATGATGGCCTTGTGAATCAAAGGGACCATCCGTCCTCAAAAATGCACCTTCTGTGATCTCTGTTAGCAAAGCCTCATTTCATGCTCAGAGGAAGAAACGGACACTTTTATGGTGATACACTGGGGGGGAGGGGGTTCCCATTTGGCCCTTCTGCCACTCAGGAAAGGTGGAAGTGAGACAAAATGGGAGTGGAGATCTTCATGCATTTACAAGACTCTGTTCATCGTGTGTAAATAAAGGAAGGGAATATTTGGTTTTAAACAAAATGGATTATCATTTAACTTTCTTTGTAGAATGATTCCTTGTAGAGACTTTGCACTGCATCAGGGGTGGCCAGACTTGCTTAACGTAAGAGCCGCATAGAATAAACATTGGATGTTCGAGAGCCACATGACATGAACAAATATTACAGACATGTTTTTACTGGAAAATATGCAAATTTGCTTTTATTCACATTAAATGAGACTGCCAAAAGTAAAAGGGGTAAAAATAGATAATGATATTTATTTGCCCAATGATATTTGTAGGCTTGGGGGGGGGGCTTTGAGAACACATTAAAAGTTAACGTTGCTTTCTTTCTCTGCTCTCCCTCCCCCCACCTCAAGCCCACCCAGGAAGGGGAACACTGGCTGGGGAAGGGGAGATCGATCGGGGAGGCATGCCCCACCTTCACTTCCCCAGCTGCCCTGCCGGGAACCACACAATATGTGTGAAAGAGCCACATGTGGCTCCCAAGCCACAGTTTGGCCACCCCTGCACTACATCATAGCTCATTCATAATAAAGTAAATAAATAATGATGTGCTCACCACCACTGTACTCATTTGCTCCCCACCCACCCAATTTAAATTTTCTGGCTACGGGCCTGCCAGGGACACCTCTCCCTTCCCTGTGTGTGCAAGGGAAGCATCTGACTTCTGTAACTCCAAGGGTTAACCTTCCCTTTGCTCCTCCGCAGCAGACCTCCCTCACTCAAGGACGGTTCTTTAAATTCTTTTCCTGTGGCATATTGTTTGAAAGCCCATACATAGCTCCTCTTCAAACACAATACTGCAAGCTAAAACTAATAAAAAAACAGAAAAGAAACCAAGCCATTTGGGAGGGCTAAAGCACTGAATGTGCTTTTTAAAAATACCAAATGCTTAAGACTGGGAGTCTAAATTTAAGTCGTCACTTCTCTTTAGTCACAACTCCATAGTCCTTGAACACTGTTCTAGATCAACAGGGCCATCCTAAATGGAGTTACACGCTTCCAAATCCATTGAAGTCAATCGGTTTAGGAGGCTGTGAAGTTCTTCAGGATTGCACTGTGATGAGACTGAAAGTAAGTATGATAGGAGGGTGGCATTTCCAAACAATGGAAAATACATATTTATAAACATTGGGTTTTAATCAGTACACGACTGCATTTTCCCCCCCTTGGCCCTTGTTAACACAAATTAGCAATCTGGAGAATGGCTTCAGGCTTCTGGTGAGAGAGAGAGAGAGAGAGAGGTGACATTTATATAAAGATTTCCATTGCTCAGCTCAGCTGGCATAATGACCACTAGAGGGAGTGTCGAGTCCTTCCATGGAGTTCCGCTTCTGGACGGATGAGGGAATCCAATTTACGCAAAAACGACGCCTAGTCTTCCCCTAAAACATGGCTTTGCTTAGTCACAGGAGACATAATAAAGAAAGCTGTCCTGTACTGATCCTATGGTACAAAATGGTCATTCTGTTCCATTGTACAGTATCAATAA
This sequence comes from Gekko japonicus, assembly GCF_001447785.1. Classification (NCBI taxonomy): domain Eukaryota; kingdom Metazoa; phylum Chordata; class Lepidosauria; order Squamata; family Gekkonidae; genus Gekko; species Gekko japonicus. The sequence continues at coordinate 1,056,919 of NW_015168047.1, forward strand.
ACACATTATGGGTAGCTGCATTAAACTGTAAAGTGTTATGCAGTCTGTGTGAGCCAGCATGGCAAAATAGTAGCTAGAGTGCCAAACAATGACCTGGGAGAGCAAGCTTCAAATCCCCACTCTGCCATGGAAGCTCACTGGGTGGTCTTGGGCCAGTCACTCTCTCTCAGCCAAACCTACCTCAGAGGGTTGTTGTCAGAATAAAATGGAGGAGGAGATAATGATGCTGGCTCCTTTGGGCCCCTACTGAGGGGGAAAAGTACGGTACAATAAATAAAAGTACTGATTTGTTTTATAAATTCCATGCAGCGATTTTAATGAGGCTGTTATCCGCCCTGAGCCCTCTTGGATTAGCAACTATAAATTATTTGTTGGTTTGTAAACACAAACAAACAGACCACTTTTCATTGCTTTGCCCTAATTAATAGTGAAATCCTTTGGCCTGCTTTCCCATAAGAAGCTACAGAACTAATTATGAGCCATCTAAACCAGCACATGAAGCGTTCTGTTTGCATGGGGGATGGCCAGTGCGGGTGGTTCATAAATGTTACCAACAGATATTGTAGTGATATGGTTGGGGAAAAGGGGGGGAAAGAAAAAGGAGAAGGAGGGGTTCACAAGGATGTTATTGTTGTTGTTCTTTGTGTACTTTGTTTTAAGAGATTTTTTAAAATCTGCAATAAAGAAGTTTGGAATAAAAAGAAGAGCTCCTCTCGCCACTCTGGATGGCTTCTGACAAGGCATAATCACTCTGCTGCCAAAACTGAAGCAGAGACGTGCAAGCAGAACAGGCTGTGGGACTCCATCAGCATTGCTGCTCTCTGTGGGAATGTGGAGATAAGGATGGGAGAGAGTTATTCAAAAGAAAACCAAGGCTGCTGAAAACAGTAGGTAAAGACACAGAGAGAACACACACACTTTCTTCAGCAAGGATATTAATAGCTCATCCCCCCCCCCCCCCTCTC
>NW_015168047.1:1057893-1071617 GCF_001447785.1 Gekko japonicus
AAAAGCCCCCCCCCCCCCCCCCCATCTACACATTTCAAAGGCTCAGCTTAGGGACCAGCAAATAGCTGGTTTTTTTCCAACCCAACATTAGTCTGAATTAACCAAATATAATGAAGATAAATGAGCCAAAGCAGGAGAGTCAAGAAGATTGAAACAAATGTCTGGATAGATCTCTAACTCAAAAATATGGGGGGGGGGAGGTTTAAACCTGGAAATCAAACAATGTAGTTCTTGCTGCTGTTGTTTTACAATAGTTAGATTCTTAGATTCAAGTCCAACAGCACCTGAGAGACCAGCTAGAGTTGCAGGATATAGGTTTTCAAGAGTCTAAGCTCCCTTCATCAGTCACAAGTAGAATTGGAATTCAGAGTCCTTTTATCTTAGTCAGAAGATAGGAGGGATGTTATAAAGAATGCTCGTAAAGGATGCAAAGCTACTATGCATAATGTAATTAGCTTGATTAGAGCAGAGGGGAAATGCCTGGGGACAAAAAAGAATCCAGAATTATGAAAAATAAAGGCTTAGGAGATGGCTACGGCTATTAACATAAAAACATAGGTGGACGAAATCAAGCAAGTTTCAGGGAGCATCGAAAGTAGCAGATGGTCTCAAATGCAGGCTGGATTATGGGGGACTTTCTTTATCAGACTTCCTGAGGGAGGACTCAGATGACTGATCAATCCCCTATTCCTAGGCTGATAAGCACATTTCAGGCACACATTTCTACCACTTAAAACTACTGCCTAATATAGGAAAACTGAGGCCGCCAACAAGCAATTAGAATCTCTGAGGGATGAGGGTGAAATGTAATCATTGTGAAGATCGCGTTTAAAAAGACCGGTATGGATTGCATGCTAACAGTGCACCGGAATGGGCTGCAGGGAATGTTTCAGTCTTATTTCCTGTGTTCACATCTTATACCTGAAATATACTCCTTGCACACCTAACAGCGAAGTGGACAGAAGTTTGACAGGGAATGACCAATCACACCGTCCTCAATGTTAAGGATCTTAAGAGCGACACCAGTCTCAAATACTGACTTTGGAACCAAGCCTGGCACTGTCTGTTACCAAATACTCTTGGCCTGCATATAAGCATTTGTAATATATCAAGAGCTTGACAACTCAGGGCAACCCTGGGCAGCGTCACTGTTCCTATTTAGCAGATGGCAAATTGGAGCTAACAGGTTGTAATTAGTCCAAGGCCACAAAAGGAGTCCTCAGCAGCAGGAAGCTCTGAATCAAGACCTCCCCCAGACAAAGCCAACTGATAATGGCTCCCATCTGAAGATAGATCAAGGTGGGTGGCCATGTTGGTCTGAAGCAACAGAACAAAGTTAGAGTCCAGTGGCACCTTTAAGACGAACAAAGTTTTATTCAAGGTGTGAGCTTGTGTGTGCACGCAAGCTCACACCTTGAATAAAACTTTGTTGGTCTGAAAGGGGCCATTGGACTCTGACTTTCTTCCGTCTGAAGGTTCTTCAACAACATGGGTCCCTTCACTTCAAAAGAGATACCATGTTACTGGAGTATGTCTCTTCTCATTCTGTCCCAGGCTTCCTTTGTCTATACGGCTGTCATGTCCCCATCATACTTTTAAACCTATCATACTTTTAAACCTATCTTAAAATCAAGCATGTCAATCAAATTGCAAAGAAGCCTAAAACCTAACACTCATTGGCTTTTCAGACTAGTTGGCTCTGTAAATTTGGGAATATATGCTCACCAGAATCCAAAGAATTATTTAGGCTCATGCAAGGCTCATGTAAAGAATACACTGGGGACGAGGGGTGAGAAAGAAGAAAACAAAACACTGCTGCAGCAGCAGCAGCAGCTGCCACTGAAACAATGCCATTTTAATCTGCATAGTTTATTAGATCTTCAGTGGCCAGTTAGAAGCCCTGCTGGGCAACACACCACTTTCTAAAAGCCATCAGTGGATGCCAAGGAAGGTGTTGGCAGGTACCGTGGTACGCTACATTGGGGACCCCTGGTTTAACACCTTAATCAGGATCGGTGCTATTCCAAATGGCAACAAAAAGTTGCTTACGTGGAAGAAACGTATTTTGCAAGAAGTCTTTTATTTCCCATTCATGTTTATACGTTGAAAGTTTATCCATAAGCACAACATACCAAATAGCCTGATGGAATCCTGGACTCTCTTTGAACTGTGTACTGCAAGTTACTCTTGAAACTCTCCTCAATTTTAGAAGCTGTTTGCTATGTGGGATAGTGCGCTATCATCCAAATCAAGAAAACCAGAAACTCCTCTTGGGCTTGTGGTTGTTCAGATTTACGGACCACAGGATCTTTCCATCAGCAAGCTCAACTGCTCAAGTGTTTCACAGAATGGGTTATTCTCCATCCTCTCAACTATTCCAATTAAACAGATAAAGGTAGGGTCCCACTTGGAGGCTGGCATCCCCAGCAGTGGGGCCAGATGAGGGGGAAGGAAGGAATCAAAGCTAACTGGGTGAATGGGAAGGAGGGAGAGTGGAAGCAAGGCAGTGCAGCAGAGTGGTCACGAAATCAGGGGGGGGAGAGGAGGGGCAGAGGAAGTAGGAGCCATAAGTGAAGGGGAGGAAAGTTGGCACAGGGAGCAGCAATGGGGTTTTTACTCCCCCACAAGTCCCCAATCATCCCTCTCCTGTAATATAACATACACATATAACACACAAACACTACACATGAACACATGTAGAAGACAAACAGGGAGGGAGGCCTTGTAAAAAACTGAGGCCAAGTAGCCCAGAACTCCAACGGAGAGGTTTGTGTACATTACTATAATATAAAGAAAAATAACAACATCTAGTTCCTAAAAAATTATTTATCTATTGATTTGATTTGTAGCCTGCTCTCCCCCACTATTGTGGGGCTCAGAGCTGGTCACGACGTACAATAACAAAATAAAACAAACCAATTTAAAACAATTTCAAGCATTTGCAAATATTTACAGATTATCAGATGGTGCATGATCACACTATGGCACTGACCTAGGAGAAGAAAAGGGGAGGAAAAGGCAAGAGAGACAGCATAGGCAGAAGTTCCCAAGTGAAAACTCACATCAAAAATGAAATCACAACAAAAAAATACAATATAAAAACCTGTGACAAACAAAAACAACATCAATTATAAAAGGATGTGAAGAAGAGGACCCCTCGATATTCAGGGCTATTTTTGGGCAGGAACGCACAGGAACGGAGTTCCGGCTGGCTCCCAAGTTGGCCGTGTCCAGCAGGAACTCATTAGCATAATAGGCCACACCCAACAGCAGAAACTCATTAGGATTGGCTACATTAGGGGTGTGTGGCCTAACATGCAAAGGGGTTCCTACTACAAAAAAAAGCCCTGGGTTTTGACAACAAACAAGGTAAACAGAATAACAAGCAAAAGGTGGGTGTGGCTGGATGACCACACTTCTGGTAACATGGGGGTGCGGCCTAATGTGCTAATGAGCTGTGCTGTCAGGGGTGTGGCCCAATATGCTAATGAGTTCCTGCTGTTGGGTGTGGCCTATTATGCTAATGAGTTCCTGCTGGGCTTTTTCTACAAAAAGAGCCCTGTAAATATGAAATTTAGGTTGCCATGTTCCTTCTGGGGGTGACGGGTCTCCTCCCCAGACAGACCTTTTCTGCTGCTGCGCAGCCGGGTGGCAGAGGGGAAAAAGGAGGGAAACGGGGGAGATGATCAGCAGTGTCCCAGTGCGCTGATGTCACTTCCAGCATAACCAGAAGTGATGTCACTGTGTCATAATGATTGTGACGCCAGTGATGTGCTGGCATTCAGTCAAACCTCTATGGCAAAATGCTGCACCTTTGCCAGTGACACAATGATGTCACACAACACAGAGATCAACAAACACCAGAGAAAGTAAATCCTTCCTCACCTGGTTTGGTCAGGTGGATAGATAAGAGAAGGGTATTCTGAAATCAATACACACAAACCTAGAAAGAGGAATGGTTCTTGTCTGGAGTGAACTGGCCACTCCCAGTCTCTATGGGGAAGGAAAAATTGTCTCCTGGCAACCAGACAGGAAAGCTTGTATAGACCTTGTGGGTGGTTCCCCCCCCCCTTTTCAGGCCATCAATGTATTACCAATAATGAACAACGGTATAGGTGGGCAGGCCAAGAGTATACAGTCCTGTGATCTTACTTACAATGCTTTTGTAAAATATGTCATAGCTAGTGAAACAATCATAGCAAATTGTGAAAACTTTCCCAGTGGCACAAAGGCCTCATAGGTTGATATTTTAAGCAGATATTGTAACTGGGAGAGAATATAATCTCTCCTCAGAAAGAAAATATTATCCCCGTCCATTAGTTTAAAACAGAGTTGAAGCAATATAATACCCTAAGGGACTTGGGGCTTGAGATCCCAAAAGGGGGTTACATAGGCATGAGACAGTAAAGCGAGGATATGGAGAACAAAGCAGCCATTAGGAAGTAAGGGACATCAGAGTGCTCAATCACTCTTTTTTAAAAAAAATATTTGCAATACGATATCATTTCAGAGCAAGCGACTCGGACACTTCCTCCTGGGAACCATTATACACTCAACAGAAGAGCCACGGGAGGCTGACAGATGGCTACAGGGGATGTCATATTGCTTAGAAAACGTCCGCTAAAATCAGACATGCAAAGGGAAGCAGCTGATATTTCAATGAAAAGATTGTAACCCGTCCATCTGAAATCATAGCTGGCTGATGAGAGCCTTTGGGCCCAACGAGATATAATGGGGTGGAGGCGAAGGATGGACTTCTCTAACTATCACACATTTTGCAATGGATCCGAAGGTAAATACATTACACAGTGATGAGCAAAACAATATGATCAGTGTCATGAAGACAAAAAGGGCTGTTCCCTGTGCTTGGAACATCCCTGATGTTGTATGTCTACCCCCCCCCCCCATGTACTTTGCGGCAAATCCAGGAGAAAATGGAAGATTCCATTCCACTGTTATGAAGCAGTTGGCCTAGTTTCTACTTTATTAGTTTGTATTTGTTTGTTTAATTTGTACCCTGCCTTCCTCCCCAAGAGTTTACAGTGTTCTCCTATCCTCCATTTTATCCTGTGAGGTAGGTTAGGCTGACAGTGTATGTCTGGCCCAAGGTCACCCATGGAATTTCTGTGGTACCAGTGGAATTTCTGTGGTATGTCTGGCTCAAGGTCACCCATGGAATTTCTGTGGTACCAGTGGAATTTCTGTGGTACCAGTATAGATAGGGGCTCTGGGGCAAGTGATGCTCTGTCTTCTTGGTCCTTGGGGGGGGCAACAGTGGGAGGGCTTCTAATGTCCTGGCCCCACTGGTGGACCTCCTGATGGCATCTGGTATTTTTGGCCACTGTGTGACAGAGTGTTGGACTAGATGGGCCTTTGGCCTGATCCAACATTGGCGTCTCTTATGTTCTTATGAACCCAGGTTTCCTAGATACTAGTCTGACACTCTAAACTACTGCACAACACTGGCAACAGCTGTAAACATTTCTCTTCAGCCAGGTTTTTAAGCTAATTTCCCACCCTTTGGGTATTTTTAAGCCCTCTCTCTTTGGTCTGCCCACAAGTCACTTGTTATCCTGCTGGTTTTACTGAGTACTGTTTTTACTGCTGAATTTTTTTTTTGTTGTCTGGAATTTTCTGATGTGTGACTCATTGTTTTAAATTAACTGGGTTACATATTGTTTTCTTTAGGCTGTTAGTTTCCTCAGGCAAGATTTTGGAAAGGAGGACTGGAAACATTCCAAATAGAATAGAATAAAATAAATACGAAATACCAAGCCTGCCTTTCCTTGGTTCCCTGGCTAAGGCAGGGGCAGAGCATTTGGTGAAGGCTGCAATGGACGGAGGTCTGGGCTGTACACTGGGCTTGGGAAATTCGTGGAGATTTGGTGGTGGTGCCCGCGGAGGGTGGCGTTTGGGGAGGGGAGGGAGCTTAGCTGTGATGTGATGCCAAATAGTCTACCCTTCAAGGCTACCCTTTTCTCAAGGGGATCTTGTCTTTGTAGTCTGGAGATCAACCGCAATTCCAGGAGCACGTCAGGTCCCACCCGGAGACAGGCAACCACTGGAGATACATGGCAGAACTCAGAAGAATCTGTCCCTTTAGTAATTGGCCCTTCCTTTATTCCTGACCCACCCCACTGGCTGCCTCTTGTCTCTCTCTGTTCTTGAATACTGCAGTATTCAGAAGTCTATTCCATGTTTCTGTGGAATCCACATGCAGCCATATCACTACTGCACCCCCCTTATCTGCTGGTTTAAAAATAGCTTCACTGCGAGAGCAGAGCCTTTTAAAGTTTAAGACTGTTCAAGTTATGGTAGAGGGGCAGCCTTGAACGTTCAAGTTCTTTCATTTCCTCCTCTACAAGCTCCTGAAAGACCAGTACTCTAGGATTTTGGGGGGTGGGGGTTAAAAGTAGATTTCGGTCTAAACGTATTAATAAATGAGGCACCATCAACTGCATTTCTGTCCTTGAAAAAATCAGCAAGTCTAATCTTTCTAACCATGTGCAGTAGTGAGTGCAGTAGTGATATAGGGCAGAAATTATTATATTGTGGAGGCATTCAGACAGCTGAAAGACATCAGTCACCACAAAAGTATCACAGAGAGCCCTTCCTCTATAATCAGGAAAAACATTGTTAGTAGTGTAGAGGAAGCACTACTGGAGGATTATATTAATAAATCCACATATGACTTCTTATTGGATGCTGAGGGGAGAGTGCCAGAGTTCTATCTCCTGCCTAAAATCCATAAAGGTACCTTCCCAACTCCTGGTAGACCTATTGTCTCAGGCTGTGGCTCGATTTTGGAACCACTGGCAAGGTATCCATATCCTTCTTAAAATCATTTGTCCCTGCACTACATACACCAGTTTGGTGTAGTGGTTAAATGTGCAGACTCTAATCTGGGAGAACCGGGTTTGATTCCCCACTCCTCCACTTGCACCTGCTGATGTGACCTTGGGTCAGTCACAAGCTCTGGCACAGCTGTCCTTGAAAAAGAGCAGTTTGTGTCAGAGTTCTCTCAGCCCCACCCACCTCACAGGGTGTCTGTTGTGGGGAGGGGAAGGGAAAGGAGTTTGTAAGCGCTCTGAGACACCTTTGGGTAGTGAAGGGCGGGGTATAAATCCAATCTCTTCTTCTCTTCTTCTTATTTGAGAGACACAATGGATTTTCTAAATCATATTAACAATGTTAGGGAGGTATTGCAGGAAGCTCTCTTTGTCACTGTGGATGCTGTTTCTTTATATTTTAACATTCCACAAGATGAGGCTCTGGACCTCTTGCAGGATGTCTTGCAGGATAAGAGGGAATGCTTTTCCAGCACCTCCCCCCATGTCTTTTTATGCCTCTTGGCTGAGTTATGTTTGAAGAAGAATTTTCCCCCAGTTTCAGGGACAATCCTTTTGGCAAATCTCAGGTACGGCCATGGAGTGTAAATTTGCCCCAGAATTAGCAAACTTGTTCATGGATAGATTAGAAAACACCTTCATCCTCCAGAGGGATAATAATATCTATACGGACAGCATCATCCTATATAAAAGGCATTTGGATGATATTTGGAAAGGTTCAGAGGAGTTCCTTATCCAGTTTGGACAGTATATTCAAACTATACATAACAACATTAAATTTGAAAATGGTATATGACAGGTCTAGGATTAACGTTTTAGATGTTTTGATTACAAAGGAAGGTATTGAATTACATGCTGATGTTTTCACAAAGCCCACAGATGCGAACTCTTTTTTAGCAAGTGATAGTTTCCATCCTTATCACCTGAAGAGAAATTTACTTTTTTCTCAGATGTTAAGGAGTAGAAGAAATTGCAGCCATGACATAGATTTGTATATGGAACAATTAAAGGATAGAGGATATTCTTCCAAAATTCTCCAACAAGCCTTTTATAAAGCTAAGAACACACCAAGGGAATCCTTATTGACATCTAAGACTCGCAATAACAACACAGACAGAATAATCATTCCATTAACTTATGGTGGCAGTTATACTGGCGTGAGGAACATAACTGAAAAACATTGGTACCTGTCTGGCCCCACGGCCATCGGGACTGGCCTCCATGGCCCCTGCCAAACGAGAAAGCCAGGATGGGACCCTCGGCTAAGACAGGAAGCCCCGAGACCCCTGAGACCAAACCCCCCATGGTGGTGGTGAAGACGAACAAGCCCTGACACCTACCGGACAGCAGGGGACGGGGCAGGGCAGCGGACAGGTAACAAACAGAGGCCTCCTGAGTGGGAAGGAACACTCCTCCCATCCAAAGTCCACTGTGTTGGGAGCAGCTGAGCAGCAGGTTCACCCAGGGGCATCACAGCCGGGGGAGGAGTCGGCCCAAGCTCAGACCCCAATGCGAGAACTGCTATTGCGGGTGAGGCCCAGGCGGGCCAGGCAGACATCTATAGCAAATGTGGCTCAGATGCGCTCGAGCGTCCAGAAAAGGCCCTCCATCTGTGCACTGAGAGAGGAGCCACATCGAGGGGAAAGAGAGGAGGCAGGGTGAAGGGAGGGGATAAAAGGGAAGCGCCTAGGATAGCTGACAGGACTGGGAACAGAGAAAGAGAGATGGAGTGCTTGACAGAGCTCTGAGTGGAGGAGGCAGAAGGTGCTGTAAACCCCTTCCCCACTGATAGCCACCTTATCTGAGGCCTGAGGAGATCAACAACCTGGAGAGATAGAGGGAAGCAAGCGGCATGATGGAGGGAAGGCACCCAAATGCGGACAAGTACCTTTTGACATCCCAAATGTAGATCAGAACCAGTGTTCCCTCTAAGCTGAGTCAGTATGAGCTAGATCACAGTTTTTTAGCCTCCGGCTCACGCATTTTTGTCTCGGCTCAGGAAGGAGGGCTCCAGAACACACTAATTTATGCAGTAGCCAAATCACGTGCTCACAACTGTAATGCCAGTAGCTCACAAAGTAGAATTTTTGCTCACAGGACTCCACAGCTTAGAGGGAACATTGATCAGAACCTCTATTTACTTTCAAGAGGGCTAAAATCCTTAAAGATATGTTGGTCAGGAGTACACTTAAAGAACATACTTCAGACGATACCCTGGCAGAGGCTGGGCACAGTCCAAAAGATTACTTTCTATGTGGCAATTGTTCTGTTTGTGGCCTTTGCCTTAAAACCAATGTATTATTCTTCAGTGACCAAGAGTTACTATATTAGATCTTTTGTTAATTGTAACCCTAGAAGGCTCATTTATTGTATACAGTGCCTGTGCAATTTGTTGTATTGAAGGAATCTCAACGCAGCCAGTTAAAGTGAGAATATCTGAACACAGAAGCTGCATCAGACAGCAAAGATTGCTAGCTCTGCTTGTGAAGCACTTCATGTCCTTGGGACATATAGATAAAGGGGCCCTAAATTCTAGGTCATAGAAAAACTGCAAGTGCGCTCTTCACAACAAATTCAACTTTTGAAGAAAAGGGAATCCTTCTGGATCTTCATGCTGGATACTCTGGTGCCAAGAGGTTTGAATGAAGAAATTGATTGGTTGTGTGTCTGATGGACTTGGCTGCTTTTTGGATTGAGGAATGCAAGTAGGCTGATGTAATTCTCCTCTCCCAGGTGCTGCTAATTACCTCTGTGTCATCATTTTTTCTCTATTCTGTTGCATCACATTTTCCCCACCCTTATCTTTTCCATATATTCAGGGGGATGAACTACCATAGTGCTGATTCTTTTGTATTTGTACTTGAGCACTCCATTGGAGCTCTGAGCATTACAGGTTGGACCTAAGTATGTAAATATTTCACCTTTTAAGTCCCCCCCCATTAGCTACATACCTTTTTTCTACAATTGAGGAGACTTTTTAATTTGCAGTTGTTTAGTTGTATGCTTTATGCGGATTTTAGATCCATGGATATATGAAATATTGTACATCTTGATGAGTTTTCCATGTTGCATCTCAGGAGTATTTATTACCACATATTCAATTGTGTGAGTACAGTAGTTATCTCAGTTCCATATATTTCAAAATATATATTTTTTAAAATTGATGCTTAACAGACATATAATTATTTTCCTCATCTCCCCCTCCCCCCTCTTTCATTCTAGGTCCATTCTGTGTGTGATGAGTTTTATGTATACTTTTGTTAAACTTATGGAGTGCTCAGTTTGAATTTTACCACTGAGGAAGGCTTTTAGCCGAAACACATTTGGTGTTGGTTCTTGTATATGGATATAATTTGTACCTTTTAACCTGTATTTATATGATTGGACATTTTTTCTTTATATTAGGATTAGGTATTCATGTGTAGAACCATAGATTCTGGGTTTTAAATGATATTTTAGCACTTTTCAATGTATAACAGTTGTTTAGTTGTATGCTTTATGCGGATTTTAGATCCATGGATATATGAAATATTGTACATCTTGATGAGTTACCCATGTTGCATCTCAGGAGTATTTATTACCACATATTCAATTGGTGAACATCTCAGTGTGAGTACAGTAGTTCTCAGTTCCATATATTTCAAAATATATTTTTTTAAAACTTGATGCTTAACAGACATATAATTATTTTTCTCATCCCCCCCCCCTTTCATTCTAGGTCCATTCTGTGTGTGATGAGTTTTATGTATATTTTTGTTAAACTTATGGAGTGCTCAGTTTGAATTTTACCACTGAGGAAGGCTTTTAGCCGAAACACATTTGGTGTTGGTTCTTGTATATGGATATAATTTGTACCTTTTAACCTGTATTTATATGATTGGACATTTTTTCTTTATATTAGGATTAGGTATTCATGTGTAGAACCATAGATTCTGGGTTTTAAATGATATTTTAGCACTTTTCAATGTATAATTAAATTATATCTGATATTTTGTACATTACCACTATGCATGTAGCTATATTCTAGTTTCTTTTTCTTTCAACCATTTTGGTTACCTTTCTTGTGTAGGGTTGTGTTTTTCTCCCCTTGTTTGGTCACATTCACCCTCAAATCTCCACATATTTCTGAACCGGGAGTTGGCAATCCTTCCCTCAGCATACTCCTGAGTGGCCCTATACCCACCTGGAAGATCAGGAATTCTACATATGCACAGAGCAAATATTTCTGTCACCCACACTCCACTCCTCACCGAGCCTTCTCTCCACAGCCTGGCAACACAGGTGCTGGCTCCACAACTCCTTCTACCCCCTCATGAATCAAGTCATCTGCCACAAAAGCGATGCTGCCCCTCAGGAAACATGGCATTTAAGCTTATGGGAGAAAAATTGTCATGACATGTCACTTAAGATCCAGGCACACTGGAAAGATTAATTTCATTATCAAGCTACTGAATGTCATTTCACTTTCCCTATTATTGCTGTCGTTTGTTTCAAAGGTCCGTATCTCTCACTTACATAGCAGGTTGATGGTTTTCCATTATATCTTACCCAGCTTTTTATATCTCTCAGTCTTTTCGAAGGAACCTCAACAAATTTATCATAAGGCAGGGGCTTGTGCACCATATGGTGCTCCTTCCAAGATAATGAAATACCTGCTAAAGCGCATAATAGCTCTCTTTTGTCAGTGAATGCAAAACCTTTTGTTATTCATGGGTCTGCTTTTCCAATATTTCCCAGGCCAATGCACAGAGGATGGCTGCTCAGATGGCATTTGCCAGAAAAACCCATAGGCTACCTTCAGACAAGAGAAATAATCCACCCATTTATATTTTTGTAAAGCACCCCCCCAGTAGTGATCTTCAGAAATGCTTTGTTTTCAGTCAAACAAAACTGCTAACTTCAGCCAGTGAGCCTTTCAGCTTTTGTAGCTATTCCATCAGCATATGTTAGATCACAGTCTTTAAATTGGGTCTGGTTTATCTCACTGGGACACCTTTACGAGACTTTTCTCCAGTATTTCACACAGCAGGGGTTTCCCATGATTTCCCACACACACACTTTAAAAACAGCGAAATACCCAATCTCTTCTGGCTAGGTCGACTGTGTGCTATTACCATTTCAAACATCTTAAATTAAACTGGAACATCCACCAGAAGGGCAGTGCTTATATTTCTCATTGGACAGAACAGCTACTGTCCCAGAGAGGAGTTCCTTTGAAGCTGCATTGTAGGCTAGCAGTGCAATCCTAATAATGTTTTCCTGGGAGCAAGCCTTTCTGAGTGAAGGATTATTTGGTTAGCAGAGTGCTCAAGGCATATAATGCAGCACAGTCTATCTGGTTAGTGTATGCTGACAAGAAACAAAGCTACACATGGAGCCTCTTCATTTTTGCAAAACTAATATGAGTCCTTTATGGTAAGGAACTCCATTCTAGACAGACTAGATTAGAATCCTGTTTCTATTCTAACTAGCTAGTATGGATAGAGATGCAGGAAGCATGTCCTGCCCTCGTGGTGCCAAGATGGAGAAGGCTGGCAAAGTGTGGAGAGGTGTCAGACCGGATGAAAGGAAAGAAGATTCCCTGAGAGTAGCAATCTACACATCAAAGGGATAGCATCAGAGCAGTGGAAGGGAAGGATGATCAGGGCCCTAGATTCTCTCTCTCTTGTAGACCCTCTCTGAAGTCTGAGTCTAAGAGAAAGTACAAACTCCTTCAGCTTCCAACATTGAGCACCCTTGAGCAGCTCTACTTAGGATTGTTCTCTAAATGTACTTACCGATGCACCCACATTCTGGCCAAAGTCTTCATTCCCTCTATTTGTTAAAAAAAGGAGTACAACTTGATCAAAATTGATAATATTGTAATTTTTGAGATATAAAGTAATCATAGAATATTGCTAATTATAAAGTAACCCTTGAGTTGATAATATTGCTAGATATTATGTAGTAATAATTATCATATGGCATTGTGTGTAGAATAGCCAGAAGATCCCAAGATTGTCTCGCAGTTCAAGCCACTTAAGGGAGGAGCCGTGTTTTGTTGGAGGAAGACTCTTCACTTAGCAAAAGGAAATATCTTGATCTAACCCACACATTTTAAAATGCACCAGTTTTTTTCCCAACTGAATTTTTAATACATCCAAGAGTGGACCTTTATATTTTGCAGTTACATCCCTTCCCTGGACCAATGAAATCAGAAAAGACATCCATTATTCCAAAAGCAGACGGGAATAGTTGTATGGTTACCAATTCTGCTGTTGTATGGTTACCAATCCTCCCCATCTTTGCTTATTTTTATGCGTTAATTAGCTATCACCAAAAGGAGTGATGATGGAAATGGACTGTCACTTCATTCACACACTTTGTAAATTGTTTTTATTATGTCTTTTATCTCGTAAAGCCCCATGCTGTTTGGCAAAAGATGGCCGGTTGTTCAGTTCTCTTGAGAAGCCTCTACGACTCAGCTGTTATGCTGCAATGTTCTAGTCTCCAGGGTACAATAGATGGTCTTTGCAGCCCTGAGCTACTTTCCATTCAGCACAGCTGAGATCTGACAACCAGAGAACAGGCCTTCCAGTGACAACCACATGCTGTAAACTATAATCAGAAAAGTAAGAAAAGTCTAGTGGAACCACAGAACTCCCACAGATTCTTTAAATTCTCACACGAGTAGCACCAGCAAAACGTGAACAGCTGGCCCACAGCAAAATTCATAAGAAAGCAGCGGAAAAACATTTTTTCATTTCAGTTCTGAGTTTCAGCTATGAGATGAGTCTAGTTTAAAGGCCATTTCCTGGAAAACTACAAGCACTTCATGTCCACACAGGAGACTGTGAAAGAAGCTTGTATGTATACAAAAGCCCCAGGCCTGTTGAA
>NW_015168047.1:1071993-1120983 GCF_001447785.1 Gekko japonicus
CAATTTGGGATTTTGGGATGCACACCTGTACTTCAGGCTCCATTCCTTCAGGCAGGGTTAGGGCAGCACTCTGAACTGTGATTTGACTCCAGATTCTCCCTCTACCAGTAGGGACAGCCATTAATGCCATTTCTAGCTGTATAGGAGAAGTCCATCATGAGTCAGTTCAGAGTGACCTAAAGACACTTTGCTTGGATACTCACTGGCACAAATATGTTCCAGATACGGGATATTTTTCAAGGGATAGAGAAATATTTACCATTATTAGACCATGAAAAAACAGAGATCTCATCTCTGTGATAGCATCAGTCTATTTTTGATACCCTCTAGCACAGGGGTGTGAAACATGCAGCCCGGGGGCTACATCAGGCCCCAGAGGGCTTCTATCAGGCCCGCAGTAGAACTGGCTGTCTTCTGCTTCTTCATCCAGTTCTGCTGCTGCTGCGTCATCGTAGGTTTGCAACTTACAGATGCACACCTGAACAGCATACTCGATTGCAACAGCACAGAAATTTTGATGCAATAACTCAGAGGAATAGGTGCCCGTTATTAGACACTGTTAAATAAACAAAATATTGCAAGCGTGCTGTTTTATACATGTTTTTAATTTTAAGTAAAAAAACCCTTTCTGTTTGTGTCCTTTATAAAGTTTATTTCTCTGCTACCTGGCATTACATTTTATGACACACAAGGCCCAGCCCAACAAGGTCTCATTTATGTCAGTTCCGGCCCACATAACTAATGAGTTTGACATCCCTGCTCTAGCATCATCTTCAGCACACTTGATTTGATTTTGTAGTCCAC
Organism: Gekko japonicus; assembly: GCF_001447785.1. Taxonomy (NCBI): domain Eukaryota; kingdom Metazoa; phylum Chordata; class Lepidosauria; order Squamata; family Gekkonidae; genus Gekko; species Gekko japonicus. The sequence goes on from NW_015168047.1 coordinate 1,072,798, forward strand.
AAGAAGAGCTGAAATCCATGCCAAGTATGTGTGTAAGTCCTACATTAACCTCCATTTAAAAATCAGGCATATCTGTTCCATTATTCTACTAGCTGTTCATTTCTTGGCACCCACCTGAAGTACAGCCTTTAAATATTTGAACAGCAAATGCTCACAGACACTAATATGAATCATATCAGATGTGAAGGGAAGAAAATTAGGGGCTTGAAGCAAAACTGCATGCCATTTATGATGGCTGAGGAAAAGCTGGAATACTGACATCTGAGAGGGTGAAGAGCATAAATCCCATCATGTTTACACGTACCATAAAAAGCTTGTCTTTCAAACAAGCCCCCTCTCCCATTCAATAGACCTAGACAGGTGTAACTCTGCTTAGGACTGCACTGGGAATGACTTAATTCTTAATTACTTTGAAGTGTTCAGTTCAGAATCCAGACTCTCCTCCACACACAACCCTCTTCCAGCTTTAGTTACAATTGTGATTTTTTTTTTTTAGTGGCTTCCCTTCAAGAGTTGCTTTGACGATGCACATAGCCAGCTTCTGTATTCACAATCACAACTCCCACTTGTCACGCAGACTGTACCTCCCAGTAGCCATCAGAACAGGAACCACCTCCCTCTCTGCTGGCCAGCTGACATATGGGTGCATCATAATATGCCAAAGTCAAGAGAGTCAACAGAACTCCAGAATACCAGCCCAAGCACTCAGCGTGAAGGGATTTTAATATATCCACTGCAAAGCTCCTATTAAATCATTTTTAGTTCACAATTGTAACTCTGAGTTTAATATAGCATTCAATCTACTCTATAAAGGATGGTTTAAAATCCTTTTGTGAGAACAGACACAAGAGAATTAAAAACCGTTCTGCTAAGACGACTTTATGATAATATGCGACAGTGAAAGATTTGAGTGTCTTGCCCAGGCAGCTGCTTTGCAAACAAAAAAAATGCCAAGGTGGCTTCAATGACAGGTACAGGGGATGTTTTCTTTATGGCATTCATTTATCCACTTGGTAAAAAAGGTGCTTTTATATGCAAAGTCCGCTTCAACTAAACATATTCATGTTGTTTCCAAGAACTTGGGATGAGTGAGCAAACGATGAGGTAGCAGGAAACTCATTAAGGAATAGACAGAAGCCATGTGGGAATCTAAAGACACAAACATCTGAGCCTCCTGTACTAATGGACATGAGAGTTTCAAAGAAAGTAAGAATGGGGAAACAAGCCCCAATGCCTGGCGTCCAAGCAAGAATTTTTGCATATTTTCCTGAAATTAAATCTATATTAAAAGTTAATGAGGTATTTCCCAATGATGTAATGAACAAGATTTGACAGGCAGACCCATGCCAATTTATACGTGTGTTCACCTGTTTAAGCCTAATGTAGAGAAAGGACTATGGGAGGGGTGTTGCTAAATCCTACCCCTCCTTACCTTGCTGCTTGCTGTCAATTTAAACATTTTTCTTCTAGCAACAGCAACGCAGTGAGGTGCAGTGAGGGAGAGGGCAGGGTTCAGCTCCCTTTGTCTGCATGATGTTTCTCTTACTTTTTAAAAAACTGATCCCAACCTTCAGCCTTGTGTATGTTAGGATTAATGGCAGCTGAATACACTTAAAACCCAGAAATTGCACACATTCCTAGAACAACATGTAAATATAACTGACGGCACTGATAGATTTTACACCTTGACCCAGTAGTGAGCATACCTGACAGCAGATATTGCCATATGTGAAGACTTCTTACCCCTTCTCCAGCTAATGTGCATGCCCTCCATATACATACATGGCCCAGCAATATGCATAGTTATCAAGCAGAGTACACTGACCTCTGTACATGTACTGCACTGACCATATCCATCCTGCACATTCTCCAACACTGCTTAAATTACCTAAGTTGACCAGGCAGTGTGTGGATCCCCCTGTTGGTGCAGTCAGTCTATGCACTTGCATACACCTTTCTATGAATGCAGTTACTGATGCTAACCCTTAATGTAACTTGCATATGATTTAGCAAATGTATTCTGAATTCTTAACTGATGGCAAATACGGTTACAAAGCCAAAGCTATTCCTACACTATCACAATACCTAACCACTGTTAACAAGGAAGACTGGTTTTTCACCACCACCACCAACACTCCCTCTAAGCTGTGGAGTCTTGTGAGCAAAAATTCTACTTTGTGAGCTACCGGCATTAAAGTTGTGAGTGAGCGATTTGGCTCCTGCATAAATTAGTTTGCACTGAAGCCAGCCTTCCTGAGCGAAGACAAAAATCTGCGAGCCGGAGGCTAAAAAACTGTGAGCTAGCTCACACTAACTCAGCTTAGAGGGAACACTGACCACTCATAAAGCTTAAGAAAATTTTGCTTAGATCAGCCCACAACATGAGGGCAAGAGGTCATCAGCCAGAACGGACACCTGAATTAAATGCCTCTCTTCTGTTTTGCATCCTACATTAAGCATCATGACATAGTATTAAAGTCTAAAAAGATTATTATTTCATCTTGTCCTGGCCTTTACAGTGAGGTGTCACTGGACTGCAGATGCCACCTGTCTCTACTTCACCTCTTCAACAGAGACAGGTGAAGCAGTGCATGTCCTGAATTCTTGTCTGGAATTGGAAATGGGCTGGATGAGGACCAGTAAACTGAAGCTCGATCCACTTACAGCTGAGGAATCCTGGTGGACAAGCTGGCTAACTGGGACTTGTGGAAATCAGCTTGATTGGGTAGGGACAGCAACCCCCGTTTCAAGATAGTCCATCCTCCAAAGCAAACATTTTTTCCAAGGAAGAGATCCCTGTAGCCTGGAAGTCAGTTGTAAAATCAGATCACCGGGCCCCACCTGGAGGTTGGAAACCCTACCTGCAGGAAGGGGAAATCAATGAACAGATGCAAGATCACTGCCCAGAGAGTGCATAATGTGTCGCCACATCTGCCACATTCACTCTCCAAAACTGGCAAGGGATTGATCCTGACATTACTCTGTGGACATCCAGAGGGAAAAAAGACAGGAAAACAGCGTAATGGGCTTCTCACAGTTGTTTGACGGTTGCTCAGAAACATTCTTCTTAAATAATACCTTTTCAAAATATTAAATGTCTTTTTATTGTGGATAGTATGTTTTAATACCAAAATGCATACAATATTTGTACAGTATACAATATTTCTAACACATAGTATACACAATGGCAATTTGACACGTGTTGATAAGTTGCATACATTTTATGGGGAAAAGTTAATGGCAAGGAAAAAACATGGTGCAAAAAATAAGAATGGGCTCAGTTTGCACTTCTACTATGACGGGAATGTTTCTGGTTGAAACAGCAAGGATGACAAATTTGAAAAATCATCCCTAGTTGTAAGTTAAATATTTTAATATATATATCGATGACTCCAGCAGTAACATAACTACTAAGGCAATTCTGAGCATAAAGGAGCCGTCCAAGTCCAGGAGGAGGACGTGACACACACTTCGGAGTCAACCACTGATATGCCACTGCTCCCGGCTGCATCAGACTAGACAGGAAAGCAGCAGCAAGCTGTACCTGACACGGGCACCGGGGCTCCCCAACCTTTCCGAGCCTATGGGCACCTTTGGGATTTTGAGGGAGGGTGGTGGGCACAACTAAGTAATGGCTGCTGCAGGAGGGAGAGCCAACACGCAATGCCAGGGATGTCAATATTTCCGGCAAAGGCTCTGTTTAATGGGATGCCTTTTAAAACGAAGGTATTCTTTTAAAGTATCTTCTTGTATACGCATAGCTTACCTTCAGTCATACAGTGAAGATCCTTGTGCTGTGGAGGCAGCAGCGGCTGAAACAACGTCTAAAACATTCACCTAGGCAACCGGATCTCCAACGGCCAATCAGAAGCCCTGCTGAGCACCTTGCCCCACCGACTTTCTAAAAACACTTGGGTGGGCTCCAGGAAAGGTGCTGACGGGCACCACGGTGCCCATGGGCAAGACACTGGGCACTCCTGACATATGCAGTCACAAGGGTAAATCCAGTGCTGGTTAGTAACCACTAAACACATTACGCTGACCAAGACTCAAGATGCACGCCAGACTTCCTTCATTCTAAGGAACCCATCATTGCTGAAGGTAACAGAACAAGCGGTCCCAACAGTATTTAACATGTGAGCTGCTTTACCCTGTTTCTACAAGATCTATCTTAATGGACTGTAACTAATTTTTGCTCAGTTTGATATTTCTATTAACACAGATAACTTAAAGGGGGTTTTTAGTACAAGACCCAGTGTTGAAATGTTATTTGATCGTAAACAGTTAAGAATGCCATCTTGTGGCTAAGAACTGAATATAACAAGGTTACTATTGAAAGCTGTTCTCTTTCACAAATAACGTCTCATGAAGAACTATGCACAGATTAATGTCCCCAAAGAACTATTTAAGATTCCTTTGCCAGCCATCCAGATGCAGCTGAGGAAGCACTGGAACTGGTGTTTGGAAAGTTAAGCTGGAGATCATTATCTGGTTGGCATGCTAGTTCTCTTTGAGGATGTGGTTTAGTGCGGGCTTTTCATTTCCCCAAAGTCTAACAACGTGAAAAATGTAAACTATCAGTGAACATTACCATAAAAAGCAATTAATAGAAAGAAGGAAAAGAAATACTAACATTCTAGCTCAGTCCCACATTTCAAGACACCATTTTGCACCATTATGAGGTAATGTGAAACAAAGAGCTCTTTAGCTTGACTGCTTATCTTCAATGTTGGTTCCTACAGCTGAATCATGCAGTCATTACGCCTCTGATATGACACACCTTTATGTATCTTGAGTACCTTTTCTCCATCAAATATATGACACATTTTAGATTACCTCTGTGACTTGGATCAGCTCTGAAAATTCTGTGCCTGCAAGGAGTGGTGGTGATTTTAACTGATTCCCCCTTCCTGCAGCAAACTTTCAATTCCCCCAAAAGCTGTTCCTGGGTGCTTTTTGAGCTGCAAGAGGAAGGAGGCAGGAAAATCACACTCTGTAGGCGTAAATCCTTCTACCCATGGACATTTTAGACAGGATGCAAGCCTATGTACTTCAATTTTGCTGAGTGTTCAAAGCAACATCAATTAAGCACGTTACATAATTTAAACAGTCATAAGAGATCAGCACAGATGTCTAATTTTGATAAACTAGATTAACCTGTATCCAGTTTTCCATCTGTGCGTCACTTTTCATGGTGCTCTTTGGCCTACCATATATCTGTACAAAGGCCACAAGGTGATTTCTGGTAGTTTCAACCAAAGATGTGTTCTGTTTGTTTGTTTTTTGTTTGTTTTTTAGGAATATCAGCCTTGCAGGCAGTTCACAGAACTGCTTCCTTCTCCTAAATGACTTGTGGAAATCTATCTTGAAAGTTGGCTCTGTTGGGAAACCATCCTGTCCCACTACTACATGACCGACAAATCTTGAACAAAATATTAAACACTTCATAAAAGAAAGTTCCACACGGATTGTTACCATGAAAGAATTGCCAAGAGTTACTGGGGTGGTACAAAAACAGCTAGGCGTTATCAACCTTCAGAATGATGTTATTCCCCCAAAGTAAAACTATTGCTTGGGAAAATCCACATGGAAAATATCAGCAGTTACTAGGGCAGCCCTGTGTAGACACCCAGAACCTACTGGGACAGATGCTATAGTGATTACTTCTACTATGGCTAGCACTGTATGTATCACTGACACTGCTACCCACATGATGAGTGGACAAGTGTTCTTCATCTTTCTCAAGTTGGCTATGGCAGAGGTCTCTGTGAACTAGGTCACTATTATTCCAAATTTGCAGATGAAAACTGAGTCTGAGTGGGACTTGCTGAAGATTATACAATAAGTGTGTGGCAGAGGTGAGACTTGAACCCCAAATTGTCCATTTTTGCTGTATGTGGTCGGGTCATTCCACTTGCTTGGTTTTTTAGGTTGCATTACCAGAGGATGTAGTGATGGCCACAGGAATAAACAGCTTTAAAACAGGATTAGTTGGATACATGGAGGATAAGTCTGTCAATGGCTACTAGCCATGGTGACTGAGGGGAACCTTCACATTCGGAGGCACTAAACCTCTGAATCCCAAAGCCAGGAGGCAATACCATGGGAAGGTCTTGGCCTCTATGCCCTATTGGTGGCACTCCAGAGGAACTGGTTGGTCACTGTGTGAGATAGGAGGCTGGACTAGATGGACCACTGGTCTGATCCAGTGGGGTTATTCTTATGTTCTTATTCAACATTTTCTCACACAAATGGTTTAGGCAATACGGTCACGAAACTTGACACACTGTTTACCAAACAGTTATCAAAGCATGCGTTTTGTTACAGGGAACAATATTCAAAACTGAATTATATAACCAAGACTGACTGAGCCTCAGAAAACCTTTATGAACTGTTTTTGTATTAAGGCTTCAACATGCTCCATAAGGACATTCATGTCAGCAGCACAGACCTGATGGCTCTGTTGCTTATTCTTTTCCACAGTCTCTAACAAGCCCCTGTGGACCGGTGGCAAAGGTTTGTAGGAGTTTAACAAGTGAAGCTGACTTAATGGAGTCTGTCTTATTTCTTCCATTCTCAGTGCCTGGAGGATAGCAGGTGCGAATTTGGAATAATGAGCAGTAGATGAAATGATAACTGGGCAGGTTTTATCCTGTACTCGATCGGCAACTACTTTTGCAACAGCTGTGTGTGGGTCCAAGATGTACCCCGTGGAATTGTACACAGAGTGGATTGCATCCAAACAGTCCTTCTCAGAGCACCAGTCAGCCACCAGGTCTTGCTGAAGCTTTTCAAGGAACTCCTCCTGCAGCTGGAAGTAGTGCTGATTTTCCAGATCGCTAAAAAACTGTGCCACCAGTGGTCCGTCGCCATTAACAATCAGGTGCAAATGCCGCTCAAGGTTGGAAGACTTCAAGATGTCTATTGCTGGTGATGAACTTTGCATTAACTTCCTTCCCCTTAGGTCATATAGCCCGGTCCTTATAAAATCAGTCAATACGTTGTTTTGATTGGAAGCACAGATACACTTTCTTATAGGAATACCCATTGTTTTTGCATATACAGCTGCTAATATGTTACCAAAATTTCCTGTCGGAATACAGACGTCTACAGGAGAGCCAAAAGTAATAACATTTTGTTCAACGAGGTCAAGGTAAGCAGAAGCATGATAAACCACCTGGGGAAGCAGTCGCGCCCAGTTTATAGAATTTGCTGCACTTAATGCTGTTCCATATTCTACAGTGAGAAAACCAGTATAATCTGAATTGGAAAATATTTTTTTGATGGCAGACTGGCAAAAATCAAAATCTGATTGGACACCGACTACTGTTGCATTTTTACCCTGGCAGCCAATCATCTGTGATTTCTGTATCTGGCTGACTCCATTTTCAGGAAAGAAGGTGACCACTGCAACTCTTTGCTTGTCTGTCTCTGTAAGCCGATTAAAACCATCTAGGACTGCACTTCCTGTGTCACCAGAAGTGGCTACCAAGATCAAATAATTGCAGCTTTTGGGAATGCAGTATGCAAACACACGAGGCATTAATTGTAGTGCCAGATCTTTAAATGAAGCAGTTGGTCCATGAAAGAGCTCCAGAAGAAACTGATTGTTGGTCAGATGTCTAACAGGGGCAATTTTCGAACAAGTAAAGTTTTGTCCATATGCAGCCTCAACAATGGCCCACAATTCCGAAGCAGGTATATCAGCAGGATGTATACATCTTTCCAATACAAGCTGAGCTCTTTCTGCATAGGTTGCCCCTAATAAATGCTGCCATTCTCCAGCAGTGAATTTTGGAAGTCCCATCAAAGGGACAAAGAGTCCACCGTCAGGTGCTAAGCCTTCAACAACAGCATCACTGAAGAATTTAATGGAGTGCTTTTGCTCACTTTTGTCATCGCACTTTAGACTTCTGGTTGAAAGTAAGCCTTCTGTTTCTGAATTCTGATACCGCTCAACTGCATGAAGCACTTTTTCTGCCATAGCAGTGGCTGTAATCCCATTTTCACAAAGAACACGGATGTCATACCATTTTTTGTAGAACTCCTTCCTATACTGCAGTATATCTTTCAATGAGGTGCCGGAACCCTGACCTACAATACGTTCGACTTTCATTAATTTCAGTCGGTCCATTATGCTTTGAGTAGGTACATCCAGATATACTACAATCCCGTTTTTCTTCACATGCTGCATACTGGCATCATGCATTGGGTTAGACCCGGTAAGGGAAACTACACTTCCTGATGCTGAAAGGCTTAATAGGGCATTTCCTTCCTCTTCTAAAAATTGCTCCTTACCAACATCCTTCAGTTTCTCTGACACAGGCATATTCCATGTTTTTTCAAGGACATTGTCGTCTACATCTATGAAACGGCAGCCTAGTTTCTGGCCTACAATTTTGCCTACCGTTGTTTTCCCAGCTCCAGGAGGTCCCATTAGAACAATATTCTTCTCCCCAATAAGAGAGTGGACTGACATCCATGACTTCCGTGAAAGCACAAAGGTTCTTGAAAAAATCAACTTTAAATATACATTGGATGCAGTGGTGTGACTCATTCGTTTCAGATGCTGATTCCATGCCGCGTGAAACATCTTTTTCACTTCCAAACCAATTGCACAAGATACTGAAAAGCTTTGAAGAGAGGAGGAGAAAAAGCCAGTTAGCAACCAAAAAAGTTAAGCTTTAGACGTTTAACATGCCTATGTAGAAACTAACGAGGGAAAACAGGAAGGGATGAGTCAGTGCTCGGCTCTCGTAGCCCTTTCTTACATGTCCAGGGTAATGCTGATTGCCACTCTGGGGTCAAGAAGGAATTTTCCTCCAAGCCAGAGTGGTCAAGGATCCTGGAGGTTTTTGTTTTCCTCTGGGCATACAGCAGGGGTCACAGGGGGGTGGGGAGAGTAATTGTGAATTTCCTGTGTTGTGCAGGAGTTGGACTAGATGATCTTTGAGGTCACATCCAGCTCTATGTTTCTATATTTTTTATTGTTCTTTTCCTCTGTCAGGTGAGCATTTTAATGAGATCTCCCATCTTTTACATCATATTAGATCATTTTTCACTAATAAACAAGAGATCAGAATTTACAGAATTTTGCCTTCCACTACCTTTGCACAGAAACTAACATTTCACCCCTCAAGTATGTACCTGTTGCAAAGTTTCTAGTCTCAACAGTAGCTGTATATACAAAAATTAGCTTCTGGTTTCATATACATAGAGTAACGCTTTGTGAAGTAATACTTCATTTTTTGGTATGTGGCATATCTGTTATCTTGGCTAGCAGCCACAACAGAAGCAGGACAGAATCAGTTCTAAATCTGCAAACCTACAGCCAATGCAACAGCAGCACGGACTCAATGCAGATAACGTTCCTAGGATCTGTTTTTAAAATCCTCAGTGGCTTCTCTGTGTGCGTATTATTTTAAAAATATATACTATTGCTTATTTATGTTATTTATTATATTATGGTTTTTCTGTAGTTATTTATTATGCACCCCTTTCCCAACAGGTTTGTGCACATGCATAGGTGTATATTTTGAAAAAAATAAAGCTAATGACAGGTTAGCAAAACAGGGAAATGTGGCCATTGACTTCAGCAGAGCTGGGACTAAACCATAACATTTTATTTAAAAGAGCCCAAGGGTGCAATTCATTTCCACTGCAATACCAAACATCAAAAGGGTAGCAATGTACAGCTAAGATTTTTATATAAAGTCCGTATCAAGCCTCCAGATATACATTCTTCCTTTAAAACACACACACACACTCAACAATTGTGTATAAATTAACAAGCCACAACTTACAGTTACAACAGTGCCTCAAGGACATCCTGTTATCTTCTGGGTAGACATTACAAAAAACAAGCCATATCTGTGACGTGCTCTTGTCCAGGACCCACGTTTGGGTGTCCCCCCCCCCCAGTGTAAACAGAATGGAATAAAACAGAAAGAACAAGAGAATGAAGCAAATACCATCCAAGAGACTGATCTCCAAAGGGAACGAATGAACAAGGGGGGCGGGGGTAAAAAGTGCTCAACAGCACCAATAAATACACACATGTTGCCAAGAGTGGATTCACTTTGTTTGCTCAGGGAAGTCAACAGCAGCATCAACATGAACTGCAAACAACATCCAGAGCACACAATTATGCAATAGTCAGAAGATTGGGGAAACCTTTTGTGAAGCCTCTGCTTTTCAAAATTCAAAATATTTTCCTCTGAAGGAGTATAATACTATAAATCTAATCTACTAAGCTCAGGCAAGTAAGAAAAAAAACTGTTTATTTTTTAGAGAAAGCTGTCAGAGTTTAATGGGCTGCAAATTGCCCTAGTGGAAATTGTCAACCATTTGCAAATCAGTAGTTATGTGTTAAGATCAAGGCTGCCATTCAAGAACAGTGCCCCTACCCAGTACTGCAACGTCATTTAAGGCCACAATTCAATGGATATTAATGATAATGGTGTGGTGAGAATATTTCCAATTTAAGTGTTTACACAGTAGGCCACACAACTGAATTAGAAGAGCATAAGCAGCAAGACTGGTTTTAAAGTAACCAGCACTTACTTAGCATTTGAGCTTTGTAAGTAAAATTCCCTTTTAAAAATACACATGGGGGGGAAGGGGGGGGAAATAAGGGTAGTTTTTAACATATTTTTTAGTTGCTGAAGTATACTGAGCCAGCATAAATGCATTAGCAACACTGTAATTTTTGTGTAGGGCATATGTCCGGCTCTCCAAACTGAAACGGGATCCAAATAGGAGACAACCCAGCAGGAAACTCACATATGCAAGTTTCTCCAGAAGTATTCATTTCAGTAAAGCTTCATCTAAAAACTCTCCCAACGAATTCTGTCCCTTGATTTTGATTACTCCTTCAGTAGTAGTATTCCAATACAATAATTGTGTTATAGTAGCCCTACATCTTTGCACCATTCTCCTTGTGCCATACAGCATCTTTATCCAGTTTTTAAATATTACTCCATGATACAAGACACAGAACAATCGTCCTAAAGTGCCTGTCCAATTCTAGCCAGACTGAAATCATCAACCAACAATTAAGGGTGAACAAGCCCAAACCTTAGAAAGCTTCCTCAAACCTTGTTCTGTATCTTCTTTGTCTAATATTTGAGATACAAAGGCTCCAAGCAGGGAATTTCCCATGCTCTAGTTCAGGGGCCTCCAGCCATTATGAGCTTGCAGGCAACTTTGGAATTCTGACACTGGATGGTGGGTGCAACCACAAAATGGCTGCCACAAGAGACAGCACCAACCATAAAATCTCAGGGAGTGAGGGCATGCATAATTCTAACAATAACTCTTCAACATTTCAGATAGAAGCTCTGTCTTAACAGGATGCCTGAGAAAGCTACCTTCCCTAGAAAAAATCTACAGCCTATGCAAGTCTCTGGAGAAGCAGCATATACATATACCAAATGAATTAAATAAGCTAATTGCTGGCTTTACAGAAAATGGCTTCCCCACCACCACTCACATATTTTATTAGACTAGTAACACATACCCACACCAGTCCATGGGGAAACGAAAGGCTGAAACATGACACACATTCCTGTAGGTGTCTGCATAAGATTCCCGCAAAGGCATTGCTGCAAGCATTCAAGTAATTCACACTGCTAAGCCACAGGCAATAAACTAATGCATGCCGTATTATTTTTACAATTTATATTTTGCCATTTTTCTTGCAAGAATGACCAAACCTGTCCTGTTTGTCCTCAAAATATCACATACCTGACTGGTGCCTTTCTGATAAAGAATTGCTATTGTGTCATATTGTTACACACGTTCATGTACACCTGAAGCTGCCATACTGAGTCAGACCCCTTGCCTATCAAGGTCAGTATTATCTACCCTGACTGGCAGCAGCTCTCCAAGGTCTTAGACAATAATGGTCTTTCACATCCCCTATTGCTTGACTCTTTTAACTGGAGCTGCTGGGAACTAAACTTTATGCAAAGCAGATGCTCTACCATTGAGCTGCACACATGCTCATGTGCTACTACCATTAAATGTTATTAATCAATTTATTTCAAAACTAATCTTCATTATTTAACAGAAGCAATGCAAACTAGGAATTAAAATCCAAATGTGAGACTGTCATGAAAAAATACAAGAAACACTTCAGTTATGCCAAGTAAAACATCATTATTCCAGAAGAGTTTAATGTGAGGAGCCATATCTAGCGATTTCAAGCTTGGAAATTCTGACCTCAATTCAAAATGGAACACAACAGCCAAGAAAGGTGCCTGCCCATGGCAAGAAGAAATTTCAGATTCATAGTAGTCTGGATTTGCTCAAAATTCTTGGGTTACAGCAAACTAGAGTTTCAAAGGACTCTTCAGAGCTGCTAAAGGAATGTGACCAGGGTGGGAAGAATAGTGATTTTGTGTTGGCTTGTCAGATGAACTGTTATTAACAGTCTTTCTGGAATTCAATTCTGTTTTAACAGTGCAGCGCTGATTCTCTTGAAGCAAAGATCTAGGATATAGTGAAGACATACAGCATTTTGTTTGAAAGGCCAAACCTTCCAGCCTTGGATAAGGAAAGGGCTCTTTCTTCTCTTCAGTCCAACCCACTGTTTCTTGCAGAATCTTAAAAGACTAACATTTATTGTAGCATAATTTTTCGAGGGCTGGATGACCAGCCACAGAAGTCAGCACATGAAAGCTTATGCTACACCAGTGGAATTTCAGAGTTAAAACAACGGGCTTAAGCTGGAGTACGTCTACATAACACTGCATTCTAAGACTAAACAAAGGTGTTAGCCTGCAGCACTCAGCTGCTCCCTGATAACAAACAAGATTTATTTTAACATAAGCTTTCATGAATCAGGAGTTCACTTCACCAGATGCGAGTGAGCTCTGGCTCGTGAAATGTATACTGGAATGAACTGCGCTCGCCAGAAGACTCCTATTTTATCTCACAGAGAGGCTTTAAGGCTCCTTTTTGGTTTTACTGCAACAAGACTTCACTCTAGAGTAAGAGTCGCAACGGCTGCACATCAGCGGATGAAAACTGGAACCGCCCTCGCGTTGCAAGTAGCTCGCCTCTTTCCCCTACTGCGGGAATACAGTACACAACCCTGCATTTGGCCGTCCCCACTCCTCCCAAATGAGAATAACGACAGGAACCCGCCTTCAGCGGTAAAGAAAGAATACGACTCCATGACACAAGCAAGCCCCCGCCTCCTGCTAGAACACCTCCACCCGTTACTAAACCACCATCTCACTAACAAGCCTTACCCACTCACGCATGCGCGTTCTCCTCGTCGCTTTCAGCTTCCTCCTCTTCTGAGCGCTAGCGGGTTGCTGCGCCTGCGCATGATTCTTTCCCCTCCCCTCCCCCTTCATTGTTTTCATTGCTCCGGAAGTGACGTCACAAAGCCGCATTCTACTTCCACACACATGCATGTTGCCGGGCAATCGTTTCCCGGAGCAACCAAACAGTAGGCTGGGTAGTTACTCATTCTAAGCCGCTGTTGCGAAGGGTTGCAGGAAGGTTCGAATGAGAGCGGAGATACATCCGAGCAGAGGGCAAGTGGCCGGGTAAGGCTTGGAGGAGGAAAGAGAGAGGCTGGATAGAATAGGAAGAAGAAGGAGGAGGGAGGGATGGGGGTTTCAGACGGTGTTCCTGTACACACGTGCTAAAGAGATCGTCTGCACTGTCTTGTACCTAGATTCTAGAACCCATTCAAGTTGGGCGTTTTCACCTTAAATCCATCTCTCTACATCCAACGTGCGGCAGAAATGCTTCTTTCATTGTTAATAAGAAAAAGGAAAGAAATGGGGAGGAGGAGAAATGAATAGAAGTAGAAACAAGGCTTGGGTGTGTTAAATTCCAAGTGGGGAGCCATGCTAGTCTGGAACAGCGAAATAAACTACGATACTCGCAAGGCTAACACGGTTTGTTCCAGAATAAGCTTTTATGACTCACATTTGACAAAGGGAACTCTGATTTGTGAAAGTTTATCCTAGAACAAATGTTACCTTTTAAGGGAAGGGGGTTTGTGAGTGAGAATCTGAAGGGGAGGAATTAATCGTCTGCACCTTTTTTTAATTAAATTGCCTGCAGGACTTACTATTGGGAAGATGGCTGCCTTGCTGGTGGAGGAGAGCATTTACAATCTAATACCTCAGGTTCCACACAAGCCTTTCAAGGGACCTAGGTAGGAGGATATAACATTTCCCTTTGGAGCCGTTTTGACAAAGCTTTGGATTGGTTATTGAGAGATACACACTTCCTTACAAAACTGTGCTGTTACACTAACAGAAGCTGAATTTAGAATCTGTCACACAACAGCAATTGAAATGACAGGAGGTATCAGTGACATTCATCAGGAAAACTAGGTTTCTTTGAGTAAAATAAACTGGTGGCACCTTAAAGACTGATCAGTTTTTATTCTAGCCTATGCTTTTGTGCCCATTTTATCTGCTAAAGCAAGCTCTTGTTGTTGTTCAGTCGCACAGTCGAGTCCGACTCTTTGCGACCCCATGGACCAGATCACGCCAGCTCTAGTGAGAATTAAAAGTCTTTAAGGTACCATAAGACTCTAGTTTTACTGGCTAAGGAACTCAGACTGCTAATTTACCAAAACTATCTGATGCTGGATCCATTATAGATACTATTTAGGAGCATCTCAAAGGTTACCGTTGGTTACTCTTGTGTGCCAAGAGAACAAAGTAAAAAAGGAAGGCTACTAGCAATGCATGCAATACAGTGCAATCCTAAAAAATGTTACTTTCTTCAAAGCCCACTGACTTCAAAAATAGACTCAGAATGGTGTAATCCATTTAAGATTGTTGCAGACACCACTGAATTCCGTGGGAATTACTTTCAAGGAAATATGCATAGAGGTGCCACTTTATATTAATTTTAGATACAACCATATTACAAATTTCCTTTGTTCTTCATTTCCAAAATATTTTTCCTTGTTCACCCCTTGTTCTTCTTTTCCCGAATCTTTTCCTTGGTACAGTTAGCATGTTCTTTTGAACAGCATCCCTTAAATTCCTTTCCTCAAACTGATCCAGGAAAATGCAACTTTTGGAAGAGTTACTCTACCTTATTTATCAATTTATTTTCTTCAGTGCCTTGACCTGGGTAGCCCAGGCTAGCTTGATCTCATCAGAGTTCAGAAGCTAAGCAGGGCCGGCCCTGGCTAGTATTTGGATGGGAGACCTACAAGGAACACCAGGGTTGTGATGTGGAGGCAGGCAATGGCAAACCACCTCTGAATATCTCTTGCGTTGAAAACCATACGGGGTCACCATAAGTCAGCTGTGACTTGAAGGCAAAAAAAAACGCTCTTCTTCTTCAGTGTCTGCAAGTCCATCAATCACTAGACTTCTTTTCCAGAATTACAGGGCCTTCGTGGTAAGAATGGTACCATGAAAGAGCTAAAAGGGAGGACAAGGTAAACACAATGGGTAATCTCACTTTAGAGACCTCTTCTTTTCCTCTAACACGGGTCTGTTCTATTGTGGAACTATGCACGCTTGCAATACGGTTTATAGGAATGAAATATTTGTGTTCCCATAGTCCAGTGTTTCTATAAAGTACTGCAGTCAACCTATTTTTTTTTCTTTTCAACATGTAGTGAACCTGTGCTAAAATTGATTTATCAGACCAAACCACCCTTCTGTCTGTGGTTTGTTTTTTTCCTGAATTAAACTTGGAAGCACATTTCACTTGTCACTAAGAATATCTTTGAAATCAGCATCCAGAATAAAGGCCACCTTCCTTCTCACAACTTCAGAATAGCCTACTTAGTGATTTTTCCTGACATTCCACCCTCCCTGTTTCCTAATCAAAACTCAGGGACAGGACTTTGACTTCTGCACAATCCTGGTTGTTCTAGCACTTATCTGCTGTACTGAGCACCATATTTTGCTGTAGCAAAAGAGTCAGGGTGGTGTGGTAAATGATCACTGTTCTGGACTTGGCCCCAGAGATCCAAGTACAAACTCCCACTTAGACCCTGAAACTCACTGGGGCTGATCACTCTGTCTCAGTTGAATGTACTTCTCAGGCGTTGTTAGAGTAAAATGGAGAAAGAAGTATGTTTGGCCACCTAAGTTGCTTGGATGAAGGGAAAGATGAAAAACACAACACCTAAAACCCTGCATCAGGGCACTGAGGAGCTTATCTAGTTTTTACTCCTGAGTTGGTGCAATGATGACAGGTCAAATGGGGTGGGTGATCATATCCACCACCTTTTGCTTTTTGAAGAAAAAGAAGAGAAGAGATTGGATTTATATCCCACCCTTCACTACCCAAAGGAGTCTTGGAGCGGCTTACAAACTCCTTTCCCTTCCCCTCCCCACAATAGACACCCCCAATGTTCCCTCTAAGCTGAGTTAGTGTGAGCTAGCTCACAGTTTTTTTAGCCTTGGCTCACACATCTTTGTCTTTGCTCAGGAGGGATGGCTCCGGAGCAAGTTAATTGATGCAGCAGCCGAATCACCCACTCACAACCTGAATGCCAGTAGCTCACAAAGTAGAATTTTTGCTCACAAGACTCCACAGCTTAGAGGGAACATTGCCTGTGAGGTAGGTGGGGCTGAGAGAGCTCTGACAGAAACTGCTCTTTTTTTTTCAAGAAACAGCTGTGCCAGAACTGTGGCTTTCCCAAGGTTATCCAGCAGGTGGAAGTGGAGGCGTGGGAAATCAAACCTGGTTCTCCCAGATTAGATTCTGCGCATTTAACTACTACACCAAATGGGAGAAAAGGTGTGGTAAAGGTTTTCAGTGGCTTGTTTTGATGGCTTCATTTTCTGTTCTCGTGACTGAGCTTTAATGGTATTGTTTTAGTTGTAACCTGCGTCACCCAAGTATCTCAGGTGGCATATATATTTAATAAATTAATTTTAAAAATTAAATAAATTGGCACAGAGATGGGTCACATCCAGTGTGATGGCTTAATTTATCAAGGCCCATTTCAGGCCCTCTTGTTTCACACCAGTATGAATGACACACAGTTTGGAAATTGCTGTGTTAATAGGTGTTGGGGAAAAAATCATGGGTCCAGTGCAGTCCAAGCGAGCAGAACCAACAGTTTCAGTGGAGCTAGGGTTTTGCCATGCAGCTATTATTGTTGCGTCACTAGTGATATAACTGTACAGTAAGAAAGTATCATCAATTAAATGACCTGTACTGGACTTTCGGCCATCTCAAAAGAGGATGCTTCACCTTTGTCATCCATGAGATGTGAAGTCATGGCAGAATAACGGAGGGATTTTCTAAGTCCAGTTTGGTGTAGTGGTTAAGAGCGTAGGCTCAAATTTGGGACAATCGGGTTTGATTCCCCACTCCTCCACATGTAGCTGCTTGTGTGACCTTGGCTCAGTCACAAGTTCTTTCAGAGCTGTTCTCTCAAAAGCAGTCTTTGAAAGAGCTCTTTCAGCCACACCTACCTCACAGGTAATGCTTCCTCTAAGCTGCAGAGTCTTGTGAGCCAAAATTCTACTTTGTGAGCTACTGCCATTAAAGTTGTGAGCGAGCAATTTGGCAACTGCATAAATTAGTTTGCTGTGGAACCATCCTTCCTGGGCTAAGATAAAAATGTGTGAGCCAGAGGCTAAAAAATGGTGAGCTAGCTCACACTAACTCAGCTTAGAGGAAACACTGCCCACAGGATGTCTGTTGTGGGAAGGGAAAGGAGATTGTAACTGTGCCCTGTTGGCCCATAGTAACTGTTTGGTCACTGTGATACAGGATGCTAGACTAGACGGACCACTGGTCTGATCCAACAGGGCTTTTCTTATGTTCTTAATTTTAGATCTCTTGAATTTTAGATCACATACACAAATAGGGCAAAATAGTATATAGAAAAAGTCATTTGCCTTTTGACTTTTTGTTATAGCTTGTATATCTTCTTTTCATTAAAGATACATATCAAAACTGAATCCATATGTGAAACATACAATACAGCAGAGTAAATCTCAGTGGAAGACCATGGGACCAGCAAAAGTCCATGTACCTTCTCCAAAAGACTTTCTTCAGAAACATTCAAAGGAACCAAAACTACCAAAGAGTATGTTTGGAACATAACAATATCTGAAGGCATTTTTATTTCAGTTTTGTATTATTTGTTGACTTAGACTATGTGCGTGCCACTTTCCCAGTACATTATCAAAGTCATTACAACATGAAAAATAAAATAGCTTTAATAGAAAAATAATCAGTAAAGTTAACTTAACAAAAACTTAACAGCACAAGACAACAACTAAAAAAAATAAAACATCAACTGATCAGAAAACAGTCCATGTAAAGAAATTGCAAATGCTTAATCGAAAAAGAAGGTTTTAAAGCACTTTTAAAAATTATGCAGAGACAAACAATTCCAGGTGGTGATTGTTCCACCAATTTGGAGATGCAGCTGTAAAGGCCCTGCTTCTACTGACAGGTATAAAGGTTGTGCACGAATATCATTAACAAAGCTTGGCCTGATCTTACAAAAGTATGGGGTACTATGGGCAGAGATTGCCTCTGAGATATATGGTTCCATGTACAGCTTGTCTATGAATCATTCACTAAAACTGCGGAAAAACAAGTTACTCTATATTCTGCTGTTTCCTACTGTGGAAAGTTATACGGTACATTCAAACCTCACAATACATTGTGATTTAGGAACAACGGTTTGATTCAACCTCTGTGATGTACAAATGCCACAAGTTTACCTGCTTAGTTTTTGCTTCTGACCTGGATGAAGTCACTGCTCAGTGTAACGCATGAAGCTGCCTTGTACTGAGTCAGAGCTTTGGTCTGCCAAGTTCAGTATGGACTGGCAGTGGCTCTCCAGGGTTTCAGGTGGAAGTGTAGACACATCAACTGCTATCTGATCCATTTTAAACTAGAGATTCCAGGAACTGAACCTGGAACATTCTACATACAAAGCAGATGCTCTGATATTGAGCCGTGTGCCACATCCCAACAGAACTGGACCAACTATTAATGTATTTTCTCAAAGGAGACTTTTTTTAAAAAAAAGACCATTCACCAAATACTTTGGAAAAGCTCACTCTTATTCATGTTTATGCTTCTGTAGTATGAGAGTGCTGGACTAGAATCCCCACTCTGCCATGGAAGTTTGCTGGTTGACCTTGGACCAGTCATATGCTTTCAGCCTAACCTACCTCCCAGGTTTGTTGTGAGGATAAAATAGAGGCGAGGAGTATAATGTAAGCCACTTTGATTCCCCCCCTTGTGAAGAAAGGTATTTCGTTTTCACAAAAATAGCCCCAATGATTTTGAGAAGTGTGACAGGCCCCATTTCCCCTGCACTGCTGCCTGGCCAGCTGAAATGATCAAGAGTCTCAGTAGAGCGGCTGTGAAATGTTTCTGACACTAAGACAGTACTTCAAAATCATTAGGACATTTTTGTGTTTTTATTGCACAACTATCAGTTGTTTTGAATGTTTTTTTTTGAGCCTGTATTTTGTTTACAAATTTTGTATGGAATCTTTCTGTCCATTGGGGGGCACGAAGGTGGCCCAACAGTTAAAACATTATAAAAACAATTCATAAAAGCAATTTAAACCAAAACTAAAATACCAAAACCCAACTACTTAAATGGTAGTTAAAAAAATATAGGAAGTAGGGATCACTGAGGGAACCCCAAATTAAACAAAAGGGTATTTATTCACCCACAGAAAGGGGCAGAGGAATATCCCTGGGAAGAGAGCTCCATAGTTTCGACGCCACAGCCAAGAAGGCCCTCTTTCTGATTGCCTTCTGTCTAACTTTACAAGGTGGAGCCAGCCAAAGCAGCGCTTCAGAAGACTACCTTAGTGATTGTG
The DNA here is from genome assembly GCF_001447785.1 of Gekko japonicus. NCBI lineage: Eukaryota > Metazoa > Chordata > Lepidosauria > Squamata > Gekkonidae > Gekko > Gekko japonicus. The sequence goes on from NW_015168047.1 coordinate 1,092,609, forward strand.
TGTGTTTGTATCGGAGTCGGTGATCCTTCGGGTATGCTGGCCTCCAGCCATATAGAGCTTTGCAGGTCAACATCAGCACCTTCAATTGGGCTCAAAAACAAATTGGGAGCCAGTGTATATGGGCCAAAACGAGTGATATGGCCCCTGTGATCCACTTCAGTCAGCATCCTTGCTATCGCATTCTGTACCCATTGAAGTTTCCAAGTACTTTTCAAGGGCAGCCCCACGTACAGCTTACTGGAGTAATCCTGTCTACCAGGGTATGCACCATAGTGGCTGGATCTTTTCAGCCCAGGGAAGGGGGCAGCAGGCTAACCAATCAAAGCTGATCAGGGCACTGCCGGCCACAGCTGCCACCTGCTTGTGCAACGGTAGGCCAGGGTCCAGGAGCACCCCAAGTTACCAGCCTGTTCCTTCAAAGGGACTGCAACCCCATCCAGAACTTGGGACGCCTTAAATCCTGGGTCAGACCTTTTGCTCACCAGTAGCCTTTCCATTCTGTCAGGGTTCATCTTAGTTTATTAGCCCACATCCACCCCAAAACTGCCTCCAGACACCAGTTTAGGATTTCTGCAGCCTCTCTGGGATCAGCTAGAAGCATGAGGTGGAGCTGAGTGTCACCTGCATATTGGTGAAAACCTGGCCCAAACCTCTGGATAACCTCACCCATCAGTTTCATGCACACGTATAGGAGACAAGACCGAGCCCCACGAGACCCCAGTGGTCAAGGGCCCAAGCAGCAGTCCCCTGGCACCACCTTTTGAAACCTGCCTTCCAGTTAGGACTGGAAACCATGCAAAACAGTCCCTTCCAGAACTAACCCAGAAAGGCAGAGGTATACCGTGACTGATGGTATTGAAAGCTACTGAGAGGTCCAGGAGAGTGGCTGAGTGCCTTGTATTATTTTTATGAGATCCAGCAGTTTGCTTTTGGGCCTGCGCAGACAATGTTTATGTGTTCCTGACCTAGTTTACAACAGTATAATTCAGTTCTGTTGTTGGACAGGACAGGCTCACTTTCTGGCCAGCTACCAAAGGCTGTGAGCTGTCCCTTGTGGCACGCCACTGGTTACACATGCTGCTTCCAATAATCACGGCCTGCATGAGGCCACAGTGTCATAAGGAAGCATGCCATTTAGGGCTAGAGAGCATCCACACCAAAGGGGCAGGAGAGGAAAATGAGAGCAATGACGAACTGGCAGGCTGGAGAACATAATGGGCCCGATGGACGTAATGTGATCGCTGAGAGCCAATAAACTGGAGCTCAGGTCCTGTTGATCAGTGGAGAAGCTACTTGAGGAGTGAGGAGTCAGCCTTCCTGGAGGGGTTTCCCCTCTCCCCGAAGGAGCAGTTTCATAGGTTAGGAGTGCTGGTAGATCCTGGCCTGCATTTGGAGGCTCAGGTCTCATCTATGGCATGTAGCACCCCCTGTCAGCTACAGCCCTTCTTTTAAAAGCAAAAGCTGGCCACAGCGATCCATTTTCTGAATCCCATCCAGGTTAGATTACTGTAACGGGGCTGCCCTTGAAAACTGTCTGGAAACTTCAGCAGGTCCAAAATACGGCAGCCAAGATACGGTCCAGGGCAAGATATACGGATTATATAATCCCAGTGAAATTTCTGAACTGTCTGTCTATTTCCAGGCACAATTCAGATTGCTGGTCCTTACCTTTGAAGCCCTCTGTGTGTTGCTCCCACAGAGCTTGAAGGACGGTCTCCTCTCTTATTGTCCAGCCAACGTGAAGATCCTCTTGTGGCCAGTGGTGACCAGAGAGGGCTTTTTCAGTGGTAGCACCTCAAGGCCCCACCCCCTTGAGGTTCACCTAGACCAGTGGTGGCAAACCTATGGCACGGGTGCCAGAGGTGGCACTCAGAGCCCTCTTTGTAGGCACACGTGCCATCGCCAGTGCTCCCTCTAAGCTGTGGAGTCCTGTGAGCAAAAATTCTACTTTGTGAGCTACTGGCATTAAAGCTGTGAGTGAACGATTTGGCTCCTGCATAAATGAGTCTGCTCTGGAGCCCTCCTGCCTGAGCCAAGGCAAAAACGTGTGAGCCGGAGGCTAAAAAACTGTGAGCTGGCTCACACTAACTCAGTTTAGAGGGAACACTGGCCATCGCCCCAGCCAGGCCCAGACCATCATTAAAGTGTTGAATTCTCTGCCAAATAACTTTAAGTAAATGAAAGCATTCGGGATTGCTTTCCTTACTTTGTTTGGATCATCGTAAGTTAATGTATGAGTTGTTTTTTCTAAAGTAAAACCTCAGTATTCAGGTTAAATTACCGTGTTGGCACTTTGCGATAAATAAGTGGGTTTTGGGTCGCAGTTTGGGCACTCGGTCTCTAAAAGGTTCGCCATCACTGACCTAGACCCTACTCTCTTCTTTTATGCTCCGGGTCAAAACATGATAACCCAGGCTTGTAACTAGAGGATTTAAGCTTTCCAGTTGTTTTACAGTCTGCTTCTAGCCTGAGGACTATTATGGGGTGCTACATGTTTTATGCTCTAGGTTTCTAATATGCTTTTATACTTCTGATTGGCTGCATTCGTTAATTTTAATGACATCATGTTTTATGATTATATCTTGTAAGCCACCTCAAGCAGGTTTCTGAAGAGGTGGAATACTTGCGTTCTAAATAAATAAGTGAAATTCTGAACATAAGCAGGGGAAACCTTGTTGAGAGAAAGTGCTTTAAAATTTTCATTTTTGTGCTTTTTTAAAGATACCTGTGAGATGGGAAAAATGTATTTACTGTAAGTTTGTTGCTCTTTATCAAAAACAGGGAAAAAAGATCAAGCTGGAAAGAAACCTTTAAAATTAAGTGTTCCCCACAGAACAGATCATCCAGTTATGGGCATTCAGAGTCAAAAGAATTTCATAAACACAAATGCAGCAAATGTTATCATGGGAGTGCCTAAGAAACCGGTACCAGTTACTGTCGACAAGTACCAAGGAGACAAATTTCTCCTTGAAACTTCAGGACTTGTTCCAAGGTACCTAAAAAAAAAGGTATGTTTACAAATGGTTGTAAAAATCGTGGGGCTGAGGAGACATGAACAAAATACTTTGAACTTATTAGCATCTTGATTGTACATTTAAGAAGTTATGGTGTGCTGAATAAAGAGGCAGGCTGTTCTGTTGTATGCAAGGGGATTTCTGTGCAGCAGCCTTTCTCCTATATACATTATCATGCATAGGGAAGGGACAGGATTGGACAGTGGTTGTTGTGCACAGTGTGGAGTAGAGTTTACCATGTTGGATCAGGAGAGGGAATACCTGGGTTCAAATCCCCAATCTGCCATGAAGGCCAAGGAGTGGCCATGGGCTCATTGTCTCACTCTGATGGACTTCATAGGGTTCTTGTGAAGATCAAATGGAGTATAAAGGTAAAGGTTCCCTTGCTCGAAAGCCAGTCGAATCCGACTCTAGGGTTGCGGTGCTCATCTCCGTTTCCAAGCCGAAGAGCCAGCGCTGTCCAAAGACGTTTCCGTGGTCATGTGGCCGGCATGACTAAACACCAAGGCGCACGGAACGCTGTTACCTTCCCACCGAAGTGGTGTGGCCATGGGCTCATTATCTCACTCTGATGGACTTCATAGGGTTCTTGTGAAGATGAAATGGAGTATAGGAGAATCATATACATCACCTAACCTCCCCGGCCAGATCTGGATGGCTTAGGCTAGCCTGATCTCATATCTCATAAGCTAAACAGGGTCACCCCTGGCTAGTACTTGGTTGGGAGACGACCAAGGAAGTCCAAGGCTGCTACACAGAGGCAGGCAATGGCAAATCATCTTTTGCCTTGTAAACCCTACAGGGTCACCATAAACCCACTACGATGGCACTTTCTGCCACCAGGCTCCCTGGAGGAAAAGGGGGTTGACCGGATTAGTTTCTGCAATCTCTCATTTTCTAGTTGTCACCGAGATAGCCTTCAGTTGCAGGCTTCCACGATGCAAAAAGGTGAAAATGAAAATTTTGTCAAATCAGAAAGATGTTCATGCAGACATCCATTTAGACTACAACCAGATAGGTTCTCCAATATATGCGACCCTTGCAATTTGGTCAAGGAGTGGGGATATTAGAAATATGCTGAATTGTCTTTCTCAATAAACACAAGTTATTTCAACATTTATATTACACATGCATTTTTAAATTTTTTTGTGAACCTTTTGTTTCTTGTAGGATTATGGCGTTACTCCAGAATATGTAATTAGGCGGAACGAAGAGGCAAAGAGAGCCCAGGAGGCGTATGATGCCTACGTGAAGAAGACTCTTCAAGACAGAGCCATGAAACGGCTCTCTGATGAAGAGCGGGAGGAACTTCTTGACGTATGTGGACTGACTTAGATTGGGTTGTCTCAAGAATAAGGACAGACAGAAATAGGAAAGTATTTATAAAAGTATTAGAATAGAATGGGTAGATTTTTTTTCACTAGATGGAGCTCTTGAATGCTTGTATATAGGACTGAGCAGCCCATGGGATATGGCCGAAATTTTAAGCAATTAGGGTGCACAAAGTTAATTTGAAAAGTTGGATTCCATCTCATCACTGTCTGTCTTTAGATGTGCATTAACAGGCCTCCATGGCATATCCTCAAACATCAAATGTTTTGTCCCTACTTTGGGGGGGGGGATACTCTGTGACATACTACTTCAATTCTCTCTTGTGTCACTAGGGTGGGCTCTAAAATTATTAAAGTCTGTTTTTGTAGAATTTTTCTACATGCTTACATATCAATCAAATTAACTGTTTCTTTCCTGTAATTCATATAGGGTCTTAAGAAGAACTGGGAACAGGTTCATCAGGCATTCCAAAGCCTTTCGGTAGAAATTGATACGTTACCAAAGAAACTTAACAAAGAAAGACTAGAGTTGCAGATGAAACAGTTGGAACACGACATTAATACCATAGAGAAACACAAAGTGATTTACATTGCAAACAAATAAGGAATTTTTTACAGAAAAAATATTTTTTTTGTCCCGAGATGAAAATGAAGTTGCTTTTCTTAGGAAGTCAAAAATATCTGTTTACTCAACAGTAGGCAAAGTAACTAATTTCAACAAGTATGTTAGAACCTTACCATGTTTCATGTTTTCAAGGTTGTAAAATATGCATAATGTGCCTGGGTTTTTTTTTTCCAAATGCACATCTGCTCTCCCCCTCTAGACTTTTAAATTAGGTGTATAATGTAAAAAATATATATGAAGAGTTTCAGATGTCATAATAATATTTAACATCCTGTACTGTAATAATTCAAGTAGATGTATGAATTAAAAGGAAGTGGGAAAGATTTGGGGGATAGTTAATAAAGTGCTGTTGACGTTTAAGTTAAAGACACCTGTTCCATCTGTGTGTGATTGTTTTATATTATATATTTTAGTTCATCATCCACTCGTTTATTTAAAGGTCAGGAAGCAGCCGTAGCTTTCTTACAAAGAGGTGAAAAGAGGCAGCAGGTCAAATATGTTGGTATATAATCTCATGGAAAAGGCAAAGTAGGAACAACATGTGTCTTTTGTATAGTTAATTTCAACAGCGTGTTTACATGTTATAAATAATATTTATTATTTATTTTAAAACTAATTCTCTGCCTTTCTGCCATCATCAGGGCTACCAAGGCAGCTAGCAAATTAAAAAATACATAATAAAATTACATGTCAGAAACTATTCAAACCAACCAAAAATCAATAAAAACCCAGAGCTAACATGCATACAAAAACATTAAAAAAACAAAACATCGGGCAGGAAGGAGGGATCATTGAGGGAACACCAAATAAGACAAAAAAAAGTCTTCAACCTGCTGGTGCAAGATGGTAATGGAAGAGGACAGACAAGTCTTCCTGGGGAGAGAATTCCAGAAAAGGCCCGCATTGCCACTTGCCAAATCTCAGTAGGTGGGACCACCCAAAGCAGAACCTCCAAAAATGACCATAGTGGTAGGGTAGGCTCATAAGGGAGTAGGCAGTCCTCCAGTTACGTTGGTCCCAAATCATTTGTTGTTGTTGTTCAGTCGCACAGTCGAGTCCGACTCTTCGCGACCCCATGGACCAGCTCCCGCCAGGCCTTCCGGTCTTCCGCTGTCCTCTGAAGTTTGCTCAATTTCATGTTCATTGCATCTATGACACTGTCTAACCATCTCATCCTTTGCCGTCCCCGTCTTCTTTGACCTTCAATCTTTCCCAGCATCAGGGTCTTCTCCAGTGAGTGCTCCAGACAGCCCCACATCAAGCGCACTGCAGTAATCTAGATGTAACCAGGGCATGCACCACACTAGCCAGCTCTTTTCTGCACAGGAAAGGCTGCAGCTGGCTAGCCAGTCAAAGTTGGTAGAAGGCATGCCTTGCCACAGCTGCATCTGCTGATTCTGTGGTAGGCCTGGGTCCAGGAGCACTCCCAGAGTCTGTTCCTTTAAGGGGAGTGTATCCCTGCCCAGAATGAGTCAGCATTCTGAATGGTATTCTAATATATGCATAACAACTAAACCTCATCATATCCTCTGCCTCTGTGTTTCTATTCGCGGTTAGAGATCCCTATAGAAATGTCACTTTTTTGCTGCCTTTTAGAAGGATCTGCAAGTGTGGAGCAAAGGCACTGTGGCACATCTCTCATTGCATGCACACTGAGAGGAGCATAAGAATGGTGCAGTGTCTCTCAGTGGCACACAGGACTTCTTCACAGCTCTAACTCTTGGGTTTCTTCCTTACTACAGTATACCTCCTGATGCTCAGCTTGTGTTTCCTGGCCCCCTTGGTCAGCTGCCTACAGTCCAAACCTCGATGCCACTGAGGTCTTAACTATGGCTCCCCCTTTCCTGTCATGTGACTCTGGTGTCAGGTGTTTGCAGCTCAGTTGCTACCATACTCATGATGAGTCTCATGTCTGGGAAAGGTTGGAGACCACTGCTTTAGCTCCTAAATTTAAAGTTGGACTTCTCCATTTCAGACATTTGGCATCCTGTATTTCTTGTAGGAGTGTTGACAGAATGATTCCAGGTCAGGAATGAGAAGAAACAAGTCCCTTAAAGTGTATTGTTTACATTAAACTCTCTTTAGGATGCTGAACTCTGGTTAAGTGCTTTTAATAAACTGCTTGGGCAGTGTAAACTGTTCATGCTAGAGAAGATAATGTTCTCAAAAAGACAAAAAGGCCAGAGTTCTTGTGACACACAGTGCAAGTAGTAATAGCTGTTGCCGCTGCCTCTGTTAACATTTTATTATTTTAATGTTTTTGTCTCCTATCTGTATCCGTCCACAGGGTATTGCCAAAACATGGCAATACTAACAGGCATCGTTATCACTTACCAAATATAATTTGCCGGGGCATTGATGTCTTTGCAGTTTGTGGGGGAGGAACAGTTATGGGTAAGTCAGAGACATCACTGGCTGGGAAACACTACCTAAGATTGACCAACCAACCCCCCCCGTGTATGTGTTCATGGTTGGTGTGGTGGAAAGTGCTGTCAAGCCATAGCCAACTTATGGTGACCCTGTAGGGTTTTCAAGGCAAGAGGTGATTTGCCATTGCCTGCCTCTGTGGAGCAGCCCTGGACTTCCTTGGTGGTCTCCTATCCAAGCACTAACCACAGCTGACTCTGGTTAGCTTCCAGAGGTGATTTGCCATTGCCTGCCCCTGTGGAGCAGCCTGGACTTCCTTGGTGGTCTCCTATCCAAGCACTAACCACAGCTGACTCTGGTTAGCTTCCAAGATCTGATGAGATCAAGCTAACCGGGGCCATTCAGGTCAGGGCTTCACAGTTGTTAGAAAGGTACAAAATAACTTATCCAGGAAGCTGTATGTCTCCAGTAATGATTGATCCTAGTACTATTATGCAAGACCTTCTATTTGTCATTATATAGTACTGCCTCTGTTATGGTAGGCCAGGTATCCAGTACCCTAAAGCTGCACAACTGGTTATTCAGCAAAGAGAATTCAACCCATCAAGCATGTATAGAGATCTACCAGGTGCTCAATGCCCCCAGCCTGCCAAATTGGCAGCTCCAACCAAGTAGCTCAGACAAAAGATTCATTATAACTCATGGTAAGATATCATAGGTAAAGGTAAAGGTTCCCTTACTCGAAAGCCAGTCGAATCCGACTCTAGGGTTGCAGTGCTCATCTCCGTTTCAAAGCCGAAGAGCCAGCGCTGTCCGAAGACGTTTCCGTGGTCATGTGGCCGGCATGACTAAACACCAAGGCGCACAGAACGCTGTTACCTCCCCACCGAAGTGGTACCTATTTATATACTTGCAATTTCTTGCTTTCGAACTGCTAGGTTGGCAGGAGCTGGAGCTAGAGATGGGAGCTCACTCCATCATGCGACACCCGGGTCTCAAACTGCTGAACTACTGACCTTCCACAGCCTGCAATTCAGCGTCTTAACCACTTGAGCCACTGCAGCTATCATACATAGCTGGTAAAGGGGTTTGGTGCGTCACAACAAGTTGCATTCCAAGTAATGCCTAGTGGAATGAGATGTGACTCTTTAGCTGGTGCCCCTGCTAGCATAGATCAACATCTGGAGCAGACATCTCTCCATTTAAACCAGATGTGTGCTTTTTCACGAGGGTCACCAGCTCTATTGATTGCCAAAGAAACATGCTTTAATGGAAACCATTTGAGCTGCAGACACAAGGAAAACATTCTTATTCCGTTCTCTCTCTCCAGGAAGTTTGTCAAAATACATTTAGAGAATCCTAAGAATGTCACTGTATATTTACAGGGAAAAAGAAGTGCCAGCAATTGGAACCATGGTGTTTCTGAACTGGCTCATGATAGTATAGCAAAAGAGGAACAAGTGTAAATAAACGCAGTTGTTATTTCCTTAGAATTGTTCCTTTATTAGAATGAACAGAAAAACAAGAACAAATGTCACCCTATTTTTTTGTACAGCAATCTGTTCTCATCACATTTTGGTATATCTTGGTTGCCAACGGTGATGAAGCTTCCTTATACTGTTAGTCCATCTATCCTACAGGCAGTGCTCCAAGATTTCAAGTATAGTTCTTTTCCAGGCCCTTCTGTCTGGAGATTGACCATGGTATGCCCTGCACCCTATTATTGTACATCATCTCTGAGCTGTAACAGATGGCGATTCCTCCATACACAAAATCCCCTGCATAGGAAGCTAAAATGTCAAGGAGAACCCTTTGCCACCTGCCATCTAGAGAGCCAGTTTGGTGTAATGGTTAAGAGCGCAGACTCTAATCTGGGAGAACTGGGTTTGTTTCCCCACTTCTCTACATGCAGCTGCTGGTGTGACCTTGGGTTAGTTACAAGTCCTTTCAGAGCTGTTCTCTCATGAGCAGTTCTTGAAAGAGCTCTCTCAGCCCCACCTACCTCACAGGGTGTCTGCTGTGGGGAGGGGAAAAGGGAAACAAGACTTGTAAGCCAGTCTGAGACTCCTTCGGGTAGTGAAGGGAGGGGTATAAATCCAATGTCTTTTTCCATATGCAGGAATTTTGTGTGTGCGTGCGCGAGAATGAGGGGGGGCTATATAAAAAAGCAGTCGTATAAGTCCCCATCTGGAGACCAGTGATGCAGCTGCCCAGACATACGATTTGCCAACCTCATAAGAACTAGGATGGTGCAAAGGTCTCTCACGAAGCAGTAATCATGACTCCCAAACCAGGTTATGCCCAAGCAAGGACTTGAACCCTCTCTTCTAGAGAGCTGCATAAACAAAAGTTTGATATGCTATTTCACTGTAGATGGAAGTCCTCTAAGCTGTCAAGAGATCAAACTGGAGATAGGTTGCATGGACCTACACAAACATGTTTGGACTCTGATGAGCAGAAAAGGGGTAATCACTACTTGTGGTGTAATGGTTAGAGTGTCAGTCTAGGATCTGGGAAACCCAGGTTTGAGTCACCTCACCAGTATGTCACGGACACTTGCTGGGTGACCTTGGCCCAGTCAGCATAGTCTCACTCTCAGGCTAACCTTCCTCACAGGTTTGGTGTGGTGATAAAGTGGAGAAGAAAGGTGTAAGCTGCTTTGAGTTCCCCACTGGTGAGAAAAATACATGAAGCAAATAAATACTGTATGTTAAGATTTAAAGAGGATTTAAGTAAGAGAAGCATACCACTATCAAATTGTTAACACTGAAGGGGAAAAATTAAGAGGACAATGAGAAGAACTACCCTACTCAGGATCTTTGGCGACTAGAGGAATTTGCTGTCTAGGTTCTGGCTATAGCAGAGGAACCCCTCCAGAGTTTTCTTTACTCCACTTGATACTGAAGCTGCCCCTTATTCATGGTAATCCCTGAATCTCTGCAAGATACTGTGCTCCAAGAGCCAGCAAAGGGGAACTGTCTGATCAGCCAGGCCCTGAGACTCCTGTAGCCCATTTGGGAAACTCAACTAGGTTGGTGGCTTTTTAAAAATGGCATGCCATCTGTGGCTTTCAAAGTTGTACAAATGGCACCGACGAACAGGAATAGTACATCTCACCACACTGAAATATTGCAAGGATTACATTCCTGTTGCTCAGACAAGTATTTCTTCCCATTTTCTACTTTTGCTCAGAATTATTTGTCATTTACCTTGACTCACTGAGACTCAAGATGGATTAGATAATTTAAGTCAGTACAACCAATAGTATAGACATCTCATAAACAATGTAATGAGACCAGGACTGAAACAAGCCATAACTATTAAACATGGCATATTAAACAATGCCAGAAATTGGTATTACATAAGCAGAAATACAATGCAATGAGACCACGATAAACACATACAGCAACAGATAATGCATCTGTACTTTACTCAATAGTCCCGATCTCTCTATTGAAACTCCAGCCCTGTTCCTTCATAAAAAGGCACTGAATTATCTTCCTTTGTGGAAGGCTAGTGTAGCACAGTGGGTCAAAAACTGGCCTGTGAACTTCAAATTCCCCTATCCAAATCTTGATTCCGCAGTGAATTCCTTTGGAGCCTGTTATATACTGAGATTGAGGCAGTGTTTCCAAAACAGTGATTTCTTTATTCAGCTCAGAATACAGCAGCAAGACTCATAGAATGAACAATGTTCCCTCTAAGCTGTGAAGTCCTGTAAGCAAAAATTCCACTTTGTGAGCTACTGGCATTAAAATTGTGAGCAAGCCATTTGGCTACTGCATAAATTAGTTTGCTCTGGAGCCATCCTTCCTGAGCCAAGACAAAAACGTGTGAGCCGGAGGCTAAAAAACTGTGAGCTAGCTCACACTAACTCAGCTTAGAGGGAACACTGGATGCAACTATATACATTTTGAACCAGTGAGGCCACACCTCCTAGCACAGTAATGACCAATTACAATTGAGAGCTTAGGACCAATGGGATTCATTCCCGCTGAAGGTCAGAGTCCTTCCGGATTGGTCTGTTACACAACGGCGACCAATCTGACTGCAGGGTTTAGAATACCTGGGAGTCAATGGACCCTGTGCCTGAAGCTCCGGTTTAGGTTACATAGCATAACACATAAGAAAATACATAACACAGCCTCAGTTGTCCATCAGAAATGTAGGGATAATAATAGTGACTTCATAGGATGGGAGAGTGGCTGGGAAGCATTCTGAACACTCTAAAGTGGCACACCAAGGTCAAATGCTATTATTTGAAAGATAATGACTTCACACTTTATTCCCTGAAGAAACCACTGCCCCCCTACTTTTAAAGTTTCCATTGTTTTTACTTTAAATATATTTATTCTCACTTTTTTCTCCTCAGCTGAGACCCACAAACAGTTTACATCTTTCTCAGTTTACATCCTCCTCAGTTTAATCCTCACAACAACTCTGTGAGGCTGATTACCGGCACCTCCTAGCACAGTAATGACCAATTACAATTGAGAGCTTAGGACCAATGGGATTCATTCCCGCTGAAGGTCAGAGTCCTTCCGGATTGGTCTGTTACACAACGGCGACCAATCTGACTGCAGGGTTTAGAATACCTGGGAGTCAATGGACCCTGTGCCTGAAGCTCCGGTTTAGGTTACATAGCATAACACATAAGAAAATACATAACACAGCCTCAGTTGTCCATCAGAAATGTAGGGATAATAATAGTGACTTCATAGGATGGGAGAGTGGCTGGGAAGCATTCTGAACACTCTAAAGTGGCACACCAAGGTCAAATGCTATTATTTGAAAGATAATGACTTCACACTTTATTCCCTGAAGAAACCACTGCCCCCCTACTTTTAAAGTTTCCATTGTTTTTACTTTAAATATATTTATTCTCACTTTTTTCTCCTCAGCTGAGACCCACAAACAGTTTACATCTTTCTCCCCTCCTCAGTTTAATCCTCAAAACAACTCTGTGAGGCTGATTACCGGGAGAGAGAACGAACAGCCCAAGGGCCTCCAGACATCTTCCATGGTACAGCAGGGATTCAAATCTGGGCCCACAAGATCCTAGTCCAACACTCAAACCACTGTAACACCCGGGATAATGTATATTTCTTAATGGACAGATTAAACCAATCAACCAGAAAAGGCTTCCACCATCTCTTTGCTTGTTGTAGGAAGCAACTGGACTTGAATAATTATTGTTCTTATAAAGCCCACCGAGTTCAGGCGCAATTTTCGTGTGACACTGGCTGAGGCAGCACCCCTTTCCAATGGGCCTTTGCCCACACTGCACAGTATCTTTGCATGGGTGGGCAGCCCAATTCCAATGTGACATTGGCCCATTCTGCATCTAGCATTTGCTCCGTTGTTTTACCAACCCCACAATGGAACAGAAAAACTCAAAACTACATTCAGATACCCTGGGCCAACTCCATAGTGACTGTAAAATCACCAATGAATGGCCATAAAATGGCCATATATCTATGCAGAGCACCATAAAACTGAGAGATCAAACAAAGTGAAAGTGGCATGCAGTCTGGGACACGGCCATAAAATCCGACAATCAGTCAAAGTGAAAGTGGCATGCAATGTAGAGGGGAATTTCTGTTCCAAAGTGGGTTTGGTAAAACAGCAGAGGGAATGCTAGATGCAGAATGGGCCATTGTAAAGGGAAAGCGCTTCAGACTCTGCCAGCATCATCTTTTTCAACAAGGTCTTACTTTCAGTCATCGGTGTATCTTGCAGAATGCACGCCAACAGCCCAGCCCAACATTCAACAGAAACCAGCAGCACTTCGTTCCTTGGGATGTGCCATTTCCGCCGGCAGACGGTGGATATTTTATATTTCAATGATCACCCTTTCATTTCTCTTTTCCCTCCTAATTGGGAAGCAACCAAGCATGCACAGACACCACTGTCCAGGTAGCCTAAAATCCTAAACCTCGTGTAAAACTTGTGTTATGCAGCTGAATATATAAACCTGCCCTGAGGCTCAACGTTCTTAGCACCATCAACTGGTAGTAGGCTTAGCCACGGACTGTACCACTCTAGGCAGCAGATGGGGGAATCGCATATCTGCATGTTCCATCCGCACACCGGAGATTTAGTGCACAATTTAGTGCACAATTATATATATTGTTTTAATTTCTTCCGACGTGCAACAGAAGTTGCACAAGGGCACTTCCACCACCCCTCTCCCACCACTAACAGTCCAAAGCGGTACCGAGCGGGAAAAGCCTGACCGCTTGGGTCGCTTAGAGGAATGCACGCGCTCTTCATAGTTTTACAGCCCCAGCTCCGCATGAGTCGTCGGGAGTCGGCACCGCGGAATGCGAGGCGATTTACTCGCGCGGGCGTTGTATCAGGAGCCACTGGTGCCGGAGAGCCCTACGTTGGGCAGCAGGTTGCTTCTTCTTGGGGTTGGACAGGGGGTGAAGCTAAAGGGAGAGAAACCCTCTGCGCTGCCTGCTAGAAAGGAAACCAGCCGGATAGCTGTCTGGAGCTTTTTTTGGGGGGGGGGGAGTGTCGAGGAACGCAATGCACCAGCCCGCGGGAGGCTGAAGCAGCCCCAGGGCGCAGCTGGCTCTCCGTTGAGCGCCGAAAGGAGCTCTTCCTCCTTGTCGGGCCTCCTTCTGCAGCTGCGGCTCCTTCGCCTCTCGTCTAGCCGCCGCCAAGCGCCGCCTCCTTCGCCTCCGCCTCCTCCTCCTGGCGCTGGCGGTTGTTTGCAGCCCGCGACATCCGAGCCAAGAGAAAAAGGAGGCCGGGCTGAGTTCCACGCTTTCCCTCCAAATCTCCGGTTTCCTCCTCCTCCTCTTCGCTCCCTCTCCCTCCGAGGCTCTGGCCAGCCCCTTTCGGAAGATGGCCGAGTGGAACAGCAGGATTCGCTCCGCAGAGGCGGCGGCGCCGGGACGCAGCAGCCGAGGGGTCGTGGTAAATGGGAAAAAAATCCCCCTCCCGTAGTCAGCAGCTGGTGCAAAGCCCGGCTCTCAGCCACCCAGCTCGGCCACTCTCCTTGCCTCCTTCCTCGGGTCCACTCCCCCCTTCCATCACTGTTTTAGAAGATTACCTGTATTAGGTCCCGTCCCCCACCCCGCCCGCGCAAAAACAAATTACGCCTGAATTGAAGCGGGTTTAGTCTCTGAATGTGCAGGTTTTACCCCACTTAATATGGATGACGTACCGCCTTAACATTCTTTAACACCTTTGGTACCACGCAAAGCAGTAAAAAATGGTGGATTGTTCCCCCGCCCCCGCTTTCTTCATTGCATGCTTATCTGCACGGATTCTGATCTGTGGTGCTGCCTGGATTCCGGGGGTGGCGTTGGCATTAATGTTCATATGAATGAACGCAAAGAATACAAGAGTTTGGTCATTCCTGAAGCCACATTCCTATCTATGATCTTATCCCATTTTAGGGTTGCTTACCTGGTTTCTTGTCAGAGGCCTGTGCACTTTAAACAGTCACAGGGCAGGCAGAACTTTCTTCTAGCCCTGAATTTCCAGGCTTGTGGGAAAGTTACAGATGTTTGCTTTCTAATTCTCACACAGTTGTTAAAACGTTTGGTGGGATGATGGCGCTACCATCTAATCCCAAACATCCTGTGCCTCATACACAAATCACACCTTCCTCTTTGCTTGTAAGTTGTCTGGATGAGCTGTGGGGTTCCCTACTCACAGTTACAAATACCCGTTACCTTCACCCAGGATTGTTCCTTCTGGGAAGGGCAACACAGTCTCCCTTTTGGTAGACAAAGGGTAGACAAGGTGATTACAAAAAGTGTTCAGGCACAGTGCCTTGTGCTGTCTTGTAACAGTAGGCTGCTTTCAATGCAAAGGTATCTTGTTCGCATCACAGGTAGTGATCTTCGCTAGCATTAAAACACACGGTCTGGGAGTCCAGTGTCTCCAGAAATGCATTTCAGAAAAATATCATATGGTCTACTCACTTTCCCCCTCTCCCAAATGACTCCTTCCAACAGCACTTTCCTGCCCTGTGTCTCATGCTTGCTTCTCTTGGGCTGTCTTGTCCCTATGAGGTTAGGATGATTTATTTATTTTTAAATTTATTATTGAATTTCTATCCTGTCCTCCCCCCACATAGCAGGGCTCAGGGTGGGTTACATAAAAAATATACAATAAGCAATAGTTTAACTGTTAAAACATAATTACAAATATACAAAACTAAACCAGATGGCGATCAGCACAATTTATAAGTTCTTGTAGTAGAAATGCACACTAAGACCAGTTCTGTGCAATAGAACAAACCGCGGGCAGCAGCACAAAATAGGTGGTGCTGGGCAGGGGAGGCCAGTGTAATAGGACATCTGCCACCTCAGCTGTAGACCTGGCGGAACATCTCTGTTTTACAGGCCCTGCAGAACTCTACCGAGTCCTGCAGGGCCCTGATCTCACTTGGGGGAGAATTCCACCAGGCCGGAGCCAGAGCTAAGCGAATATCCTTTGGGTCAGGGACCACCAGCAGATGTTGATCGGCAGAGCGTAAAGCTCGTTGGGGGGCATACACAATGTTCTGCGTAATTTATTTTCATTATTTTATACTGTAAGACTCCCTTAGTCAACTGGGGAGAGACCAAGGTGCAGTGGCAGAGCACACAGTTCATAGGCAGGAAGCCCTAGGTTCCATCCCAAGTATATCCAGTTGCAGGATCTCCAACAGCAGATGCCTCTACCTGAGCCACCTTGGAGAGTGGCAGCCAGCTGGGCTACAGAACACTGACCTAGATGGTCAGATTTAGTAGAAGGCAGCTGCCTGTGAAATGTGGAAAGGATCTTACAGGATCTGCTATAAAATCATAAGAGATAGTAGATGTCTGAGGCAGTGTGGGGGTGCTCCTGGACCTGTTGGATAAGTGGACCAGGTGGCAGCAGTGGCCAGGGGTGCCTTTCAAGCAGCTTCGGCTGATGAGCCGGCTGTGGCCCTTCCAGGACAGAAAGGATCTTGCCACTGTGATGTGTGCCCTGGTAACATCTAGATTAGATTCCTACAATGCATTCTACGTGGGGCCATCCTTGAAGACCCAAAAGGGAATTAGATAAACATATGGAGCAGAGATCCATCAGTGGCTATTAGCCACAAGGTATAGATAGGAACTCTTAGGCTGGGGCAAGTGATGCTCTGTATTCTTGGTGCTTGGGTGGGGGGGCAACAGTGGGAGGGCTTCTAGTGTCCTGGCCCCACTGCTGGGCCTCCTGATGGCACCTGGTATTTTTGGCCACTTTTTTCCTTTTGACACTCAAGCATCATTAAGTGTCTGCCTTTCCTAAAGCAAATCTTAACCAACCACAGTGTGTCATAGTGTGCTTAGCTATGCAATACCAAGCTGGGCAAAGTGCCTGTATTTCCCAGAGGGACTAGATCTTCAGTCTTTAACTGAATAGCCCAGCTGATGAAACAGAAATCTTCAGAAAGCACAGGAATGTTTACTCTTATACAGACTTTTATGAGAGCCCCTCTCAAACGTTATCACCTTTATCAGATTACCAGCATGTTATGATTTGCTGCCCACAATGGCAGAACAACAGTTTCTTTTTAATTCTTTTTAATTCTTGTACACTGCAAGTCACAGCTGTGGATGTTGCTTACCTATGGAGAATGTTGTGCCTGCTTTTAAAATAGGACTAATTGCTTCTGCGTATATTCCCCAGCAATTTTTTTTTTATACTAATCAGTTCACTTGTGTGCTTCATGCAAGTAGAAGTTATTGTTGCTTTGTGTTGCCTTTCTTCCTAACAGCATGGAAGTGTGGCATGAGATTCTATAGCCCCTTCTGGTTTGTTTTTCTGTCATCATGCCATTACAAACAAAGTGGTACTCTAACCACAAACTTTTGCCCAGATGGACAGCATGAAACAGTTTCTGCTAGCATCTTTTTATAAAAGCTGCTCTCAGGAAATGTGGCCAAGGCCGGATGCTCTAGTGTGAATTTAGATGGATTTAGAGCCGAGTATGTAATGCTGGAGGGCCAGAAGGTTTCCCTGTTCTTGCTAAAATGCCAGAAAGCATAGGAATCTCCAGTTATCCTCAATGGGATGTTCTGGTTCCCTTCTGTGGAAGGTGACGTGGGTGAGAAGGGAATGTGTGAAGTCCACATCTTACTCAAGTAGAATCCCAAGGGAAAATGTAGCCATGTTCACATGTTACAGTGAGCCCACCTATGTCCTACCTGTATGTGAATACATCTGTTTGGAAGAAAGAATCACCACATGTTTGCTCAGGAGGCCTGAACCTGGATAAATGTTGGTTTTGTAGCATGTGTTGACTGTAACATGAGAATTACTCAGTGCGCATACAAAGGACATCCAAGTTTGTACTGTACACATATTGTACATGCATCAGTGTGACAGAGACAGAAAGATTTTCTTATATTCCGACACATATTGTACATGCATCAGTGTGAGAGAGACAGAGACAGAAAGATTTTCTTATATTCCTTTCTTTTTAAAAAATCAATTTATGTAATTTCCCAGTCTCTAGACTTCATTTAAAGGATTTGGAAATGATCAAGTGCCTGGATTATTTTGCCTCTTATCAAACCTTTTGCCAGCAGTTGTTAAAACCATGCAATGCAGCAATAACTTTGTCCTGCAAGTAGAGATTTCTAATGTAGTTTATCTAATTTACAGATTTCAGATGATTGGCCAGGATATAGCTTGGATCTCTTTACATATCCACAGCACTATTATGGGGATCTTGACTATGTGCTCATTCCACATGGGATCATTGTGGACAGGTGAGATTCTGTGAATGTGCCCCATGTCATAGCTAAATGTTTTGTGTCTCCAATGCAGGAAGCACCTTATAAATTTGATGGCAGGAATAAATCCATCCCTGGCCCAGCAAAATAACAGCATGCCTGTTAAAACAGTGGCAATCCTATTTAGGCCATAATCTTCACCAGAGCTATTTGTATATGAGTTGTGTATAAGTTCAACTGAAACCAGCAAGATAAACTCCCAAAGACTTGTAACTAAGACTGAGATGTTGGATACCCACCATATGAATTTCAGTCTAATGAACTGTGGGAAGAACTTTGCTTTGCTTGTTAACAAGGTGTTCAAGGTCAAATTCCTCTTCTCACTCTTTTTACTGAAGGAGCAGGGATGTTGTTCTTTTTGTAGCTAGTGTAGCTTGTTTGGATAAGATAGCCACCACATTTTTTAGTGGAACAGTTGTCATTCTGGGTGAAGCCAACACTGAGCTGTGTGTTATCAGAACTGAAACAGTGAATTTGTGAACTTAGTTGATGTTCGATAGTTTCACAAGCGATGGCAGGAAGGGGTTCTCCCCCCAGTTATGTAACTTAATTTCTTTACATTTACATTTCGCCCCCTCATCTGCAGAGGTCAGTATTGCATTCATAGCCAAAAATCTGGTGAATTAGCCTAGGGGTAGAGGGACTGGTTCAGTTGATGTGTAATGCCATCATTTTCGTTCTGTACGAGTGGTGCTTGGGTTCACGTGTTGCCTTCATCCTCTCTCTGTGTGCTGTGATCTCACCATTCCACTGTTTTACACTTCCCTTCTAGAATAACTTTGGAAAGCTGGGCACGTTTAGCCTGGAGAGGAAATGACTGAGAGGTGATATGATAACCATCTTCAAGTACTTGAAGGGCTGTCATATAGAGGATGGTGCGGAGTTGTTTTCTGTTGCCCCAGAAGGTCGGACCAGAACCAACGGGTTGAAATTAAATCAAAAGAGCTTTCGGCTAAACATTAGGAAGAACTTCCTGACAGTTTGAGTGGTTCCTGAGTGAAAGGGCTTCCTTGGGAGGTTGGTGGGCTCTCCTCCGTTGGAGGTTTTTAAACAGAGGCTAGATGGCCATCTGACAGCAATGCTGATTCTGTGAACTTAGGCAGACCATGAGAAGAGAGGGGCCAGGAAGCAATCAGTGCTTAGTTCTTGTGGCCCTTTTTTACACACCCAGGGAAATGCCACTTTGGGGTCAGGAAGCAATTTTTCTCCAGGCCAGTTTGGCCAGGGAGCCTGGAGGTTTCTTGTCACCTTCTGGACATGGAACAGGGGTCACTGGAGGTGTGGGTGGGGGGAGGTATTTGTGAATTTCCTGCATTGTGTGGGGGATTGGACTAGATGACCCTGAAGATCCCTTCCAACTCTACGATTCTGTGGTTCTCCCCATGTTTTCCATTTTTAGTTTGAAAGGCAAACACATCATGAAATTTGTTTCAGAGTGTTGCCATTCTGGTCTGCAGTAGAATAGCAAGATTCAAGTCCAGTAGAAGCCTTAAGATTTTCGGGGTAGAAGCTTTGGAGAGTCAGAGCTCCCTTATCTCCGCTATCTGATGAAGGGAGCTTTGATTCTTGACCAATAATCTTGTTGGTCTTTTAAGTGCTACTGGACTTTATAGCGAAATTTGTAACAGCTTGTTGGTTTGTGAAACCTGAAAGAAGGGAGGAAATCACGGTACAAGTGAGAGAGAGGATGGAATGCACAAAGCTCGAAGCTCCTTCACATTATCTCAGATCGTCATATGAACCATCCCCGCTGTGGCTTTCCAGAGCTGTGCTGCTGAGCAGGGGATTGAACTGACGTTCCTGCTTTTCTCCAAATACAGCCCCTTGAGTGTCTGCTGCACCCTCCAGAGTCTCTTTAAGTATAAATGCAAACCTAATGTCTGTTTCAGTGTTCCCCCTAAGCTGAGTTAGTGTGAGCTAGCTCACAGTTTTTTAGCCTCCAGCTCACACATTTTTGTCTCAGCTCAGGAAGGATGTCTCCAGAGCAAACTGATGTATGCAGGAGCCAAATCGCTCGCTCACAGCTTTACACAGCTCACAAAGTAGAATTTTTTGCTCAAAAGACTCCACAGTTTAGAGGGAGCATTGGTCTGTTTTATATTCCAGGCTTTTGGAGAATAACTTATTAAATTTTTTAAAATTAATTTTGAAAAGCTCTGACAAACCATGCCCCTGCTGACAGTCAGCTAGGGGAGTGTGCTCTGATACGCTGTGTCACCAGGAATCACACACTCAAATGCTGAATCACGCACTCAAATGATGAATCACACACTCAAATGCTTCCTATCAGAGATGATTTGAATTTTAATACAGAAATGGCCCGAGGGCCAAAATGTCACCTGGAATAACTCTAGGTGCTGAATGGGAATGCTCAGAATAGTAACGAGTGTGAGGGGAAAAGGAAGATATCTGAAAGATGCTGTTTAATTCTTTCTGCTTTAAAAATAACATGTTGGGGGTGTCACTGCTCTCTGACCAAATAATCCACATATTTTAAATGTCGGAAAGTGCAGGTTAAAAAAGGCTTCATTTTGATAGAGCAATGCTAAAATCCTAGTGCACACTTTTCTCGTTAATTCCAGGCTACTTCTGATGTTGTAGTTTAATCTTGCGAAAATGCTTGTAAGGGAGAAACTACGGAATTCCTACGTACCCAGTGCAATCCTAAACAGAGAGGATTTAGTGGATTTAGAAGGGTGTAACTCCACTAAGAGGGGCCGCGGTGGCTCAGTGGTTAAGACGCTGGAAGGTCTAGTAGTTCAGCAGTTTGAGACCCGAGTGCTGCATGACTGAGTGAGCTCCCATCTCTGGTCCCAGCTCCTGCCAACCTAGCAGTTCGAAAGCAAGAAATGGCAAGTAGATAAATAGGTACGGCTTCGGCGGGAAGGTAACAGAGTTCCGTGTGCCTCGGCATTTAGTAATGCCGGCCACATGACCATGAAAAAGTCTTCAGACAGTGCTGACTCTTCAGCTTGGAAACGGAGATGAGCACTGCACCCCTAGAGTCGGATTCAACTGGCTTTCGAGCAAGAGAAACCTTTACCCTTTACTTTAACTCCGTGACTGTGTTTTTAAAAGGCTAGGCTGATTAGATGTGGGAACTGCACTGAACGTCTCAGGAGCTTTTATTTTCTGATATAGGCCTTGCATCTTTGGCTAGTTTCTGCCTAATCCAAGGAGTTTGTGCATGAGGAACTGTACCAGAATGTTGATGCTGAGATGCTTCTGAATGCTGCTGTGTTCTGTCCTCAATGCATTACTGTCAGTGGAATGTGCATTTGGTTGCACTTTCAGTTGCGCACGTCACCCTGCATCCAGGTGCTGCTAGTCATGCATAGACATCTTGGTTATGCACAAGCAGAGCTCTATCACAGTGCATATGTGTTTCATTCTTTTGTGTTGTGCTTTAGGATGCTTGCATTGCAAAACCTGAGCCTTACCATATATTTGTCCTTAATTTTTGCTTTAGGATAGAACGTTTGGCCAAAGATATCATGCAAGATATTGGATACAATGACATTGTGGTTCTCTGTGTACTTAAAGGTGGCTACAAATTCTGTGCTGACCTTGTGGAACATATTAAGAATCTCAGTAGAAATTCAGAAAAGTTCATCTCCATGAAAGTTGACTTTGTCAGACTGAAAAGTTACTGTGTAAGTAATGAATTTGCTTTTTTTTTGTCACATATGATTTTGGTGACAGCATTTAAAATTTGTACACACAGGGATTTATTTTGATGCAAAGGGTATCAGGGTACACTGTTACAAACATTTTCTGTGAGTGTCGATTAATAAACCAAGGGTGTGATAGCTTTTCTCCTTTCATAAAGAGAGCATTTATTTTGGAAACTGTGATATTAAACTTAAGATCATGCTGATTTAATAGGATCTTAAAATCTGTGGTATTGTAGACTGACCTGTTTGACACAGAATAGCAGAAATACAGCCAATCAAAATAGGGGGGGTTTAAAGCCAGGGGAAAAAAATACTGTTCCCAGAGATGCTTGGGTCAGTTTGACCTATTGAAACATCTTTAAGCATGCCACATAGTTGTACCCTAAACCGAAGCCAGAGTTACCCAGCCAGCGTCCAAAGGAAGTGTAAGATTAGTATCACAAGTCCAGAGATACTTTTGAAACTGCCCCCCCCCCCCATAGCATCCTCCACTCCAGCTCTGCAGAACAAATGGCTGTTGAAACTGGTGGGGATTTCAAAAGTGGTTTATCATGTGACACGTGGGTTCACAGCTGTTCAAAGAAAAAAATGTGAAACATCCCATCAGACTAGCACAGCCCCCTGTCTTTTGGACCCTGGCTGCTTTTTAACAGTGGAAAATATTATCTACAAAGGAGCAAAATGTCCAGACCTTTCTAGACGTTTCTTTGCCTCTGTTGTGCAGGAGATGTGAAGCTCTCCTGCTTAACTGAAGAACGCAGCTTGTTTTCCTGCAAACCACATGGTGATGAAGGGCAGGTGTTCAGTTTCTGTACCATTCTCGGTATTGACACGCTGAATTGAAGCAGAACTGATGATTGTATTGGATTGTCTCTAAGAACTCTTCATCTGGTTTGCGTGTTGGGTGTCTGACTACACATCTTGCTTTCGTTTTTCTGTTTCCCCCCCCCCCCATTCAATCTTAATATTTTCTTCGCAGTTTTCTTTTCTTCTGTAAAATTTGACTTCCTTTCATTCCCGGGCGGTGGGCTTTCTTGCACCGTTTATTTTTCTCTCTCCTAGCTTCCCCCTACTAACTGTTTCCTGTTTCTCTCTTCCTTAAGGGAGCCCTGCTGCTTTGCGCCCCCTTTATGCAGCTGGGCTCTGTCTCTCTCTCCAATTGTTTGTCTCCAAGAGCCGTGTCCAAGTCATGTAAACACTGGTGAGATTCTGGTGCGTTCTCTTGCTTCCAAGTTCAGCATTCATGGCTCAGGTTAGTTCATCAGAGGTGATATAAGTGGAAGGGGAGGCTTCTGGGCTCGACTGCTGGGGAAAGTTCCTTGCTTTTTATTCCTGTCCGAAGAAAAGCTTTATTTGGCAGCTCAGAAGCAGTTAGTAGATCCTGATTACGGGTTTTTTTGCTGTTGGAAGGTGCCCTCTTCGGAAGAAGGGGTCAGGAAACAATTTGGGCTGATTTCTCTCTCCCCGTGCTGATTGGCATGCTTTCTTGAGGGGTCCACTGACCTCCCGAAGGTCAGGATTTGGAGGGGCTGGAGAGGCAGAATGGAGGCTGGAAATTTCCCATCCATGAGCAGTGCTGCGTTAGCATAGCATAGGAATGGCTTGTGGGAGGGGCGTTCTACCAGAGTTGGCAGAAAATTTCAAGCGTTTTTCTCAAAATCGAAAAATGTCTGTTTTCAAGCTGCCTCACTGATATTCTACATGCACTTGGCTCAGTAGGTAATGAATCAAAGGGTACCTATTAGGTCTCCTGGCGATCTGGGAATGGGATTACAATACAATTCCTGTATTTGCAGCATGTGTCAGTGCATCTGTTGATACGACAGCCCCACTCTTTGGTAAGTATTGAGTACTGCAGAAGAAACTATACTGGTTTTACATCCAAAATGACGGGCTCAAATGAAGTTCCGCTGCGATAGCAACAGGTTTTCAGGTACATAAACTTGTAGGCTCTATTAAGACATAACAGCAAGCTTGTTTGTCATTACAGGAATGAGACTTGGCATTCCTTGGGCTCATATCTTCCTCACCCCTTGTGTGCAGCTTGAGTATTGGAAACATCATGGGTATCCAGCAGACTAGTTTGTCATAGTATCCAAATCTGACAAAATGACATGCCCTGGTTTATCCTCTAGCCTATTCCAAACTGTGGTTTAATCCTGGTTTGTTTAAAGAAAACTGTTTTGCCAGGATAATAAAAAGTGATTCCTTTTGGGAAACCAGAACATTTTTGATATCTGAGCGAGGCTCATTCTGGTGATGGCAAACCATGGTTTATCGTTGGTCTGTATCTAACCAAATTAAAGAAATATAAGGGTACTTAAATTTCCTTAAGGGAGGGACTGTGATTTCTGCTGATTTCCTTCCTGTCACTGCAGACTCCCTACTAGGGTGTTGATTGTCCCAGTTACAAAATTTCAGTGGGCTACAGCTGTATGTATCAGCAGAAATTGCCGTTACCTTAAGAGAACGTACAGGTACTGACCTTTCCTAAATATGCAGGCCACCATGTCTGAAGGCTGCCATAGTTAAAGATGAATGTGTTCTGAGGAAAAGAAGTGAAAGCAGACAAGGAAAAAATATTGAGCAGAAATTCTGTTGGCCGTTCCTTAACTGTTCTTGAATGCGAAGGAAGGAGCTATCCTGCTGCGTGCTGCTTTGAGAAGATGTTGAGTGATTCAAAGTGGGCAGGGGTAGGAAAAAATATTTGTTAATGAACATATATTAATTAAAACTTAACTTACTAAGGAATGTCGGGTTTGTTTTTCAGACTTTCTCCTACTGCAGCCTTAGCAGAATCTAGTATTACTGTGATAAGAGCCAATTCATTTTGATTCTAGCCTGAACTATCGAAAGCCCCATTTCTGTGCTGTAAATCTATAGATTCATAGAGTTGGGGCCTCCAGGGTCATCTAATCCGACCCCCTGAACAATTCAGCTTATGTTCTCTTTGAGGAAGCGATGTAGAAATTTCCCTTGAAAGAACGGCGAGTGGTTGTGGGGCTTTCTCTTCGCTGTACTGGCTCGCCCACCCTCTGCCGTCTCAGATGGGTTTGAGCCAGCCTGCCGCCCTCAAAATGGGAAGGAGAAGGGGGTTCAGGCACCCTGGTCCTCCTCCTTCACTTCAGGTGAGCATGCTTGTGCCCTCTTTCCCGCTCTGGCCCTGTGAGCTCCACCCAGTTTTCCTTCTCTGGCCTGGCTTGGAAGTCTCCCTTATATATCACCCTTGGCCCCACCCCCTGGACATTGGCTCCAATCAAGGTTTGGCCCCACTACTACCAGGAAGTATTAAAAGGAGAGTGGATACCCACTCAGGCCTTTCTGTGCTTTTGTCTCCCTTTTGGACTTTAAAATATCAAGCCCAGCCTCCTTTCTCCATCTTTTCCTTATGCTGGCCATTTCTGGCTGCCGGCCTCCATCCCTACAGGCCTCCTCTCTAGCAGTGGTGATGACCGCTATCTGGTTGGGGTCTGTCACAGCCTGTCCTGGTGGGCTGGCAGCCCTAGGTTCCCTGTTGCCTCTCTCTCTGGGTCAGGTCCCTCAGGGCACTGGGTTGTTTGTAGGGTGGGAGCTAACTGGGGGATGGGAGCCAGTCCTGCACAGTGGTGAAAGTTTCAGCAAGCACTTCCAGGGCTGCTGAGGAGGCATGAAGGGCCTTTGGACTGGGGCAAGTCATGTGAATAGGTTTTTATATGATATTTAGGTTGCATCTCTGAGGAAGAATATTTGTCTGGAAGCCTACAGTGGTTGTCAGTAGCGCTGACCTTCTCTGCATGGAATTTCCCTTCCCAAAAGTTGTTGTTTTTTTTAGTAGGATGAAGATATTTTGTTAAATTCATTTGTGTGTAACATGTAGTCAGTGCCTCCCTAGGCTTAATTAGGCAATGGTCTTCAGCTCATGGGCTGGGGCCTGCAAGCAGGACATGAGTTCCTATAGAGCTGCCAGTTTTGTTGCGTTTTGGAAGGACCCACATGCACAGAAAGCAATGATCTCAATGCCTCCTGCCTCTCTTGGCAAGTGCATTCAAAGGAGCAGTAGAATGGTGAGAGGAAGTGGTAACTGACTCTAACATTTCGCTTGTTCCTCCTTATGGTATACCTTCTAGTGCTTAGGAAGTGTTTCCTGTCCCGCTCTGTCATGGTCTTGTGTTCACAGTCCTGACCATGACCTTGTGAAGTCACAGCTTTGCCCCACTTCCTGTCACATGATTTTGCCAACATGTAGTTTCCTGTTGTATGCTTGCCACTTAGCAAGTTGCATGCCCATTGTTTGGAAGACTGAAGATCACTGATTTAGGGGAAAGTGAAGGTTTTGTCTGGTGTTAACACTGGGCAGCTTCGTTAACACAGCTTGTTAATATAATTCTGTACTATTCTGAATGTCTCTAGTTTAATCCACTGCTCTCTGGAAGAAGCTGTGAGGCAGTGCAACCACTGGGAAAATTCCGATGGGAATAACTTTTGTGTCAGCCCCATTGGATGAATGGAAGCTCGGTACTTTTCTTGTATAGCTTTTATTCCTTTCACTGGAACTTGAGCAAGAGACAGCCTCACTGGATTTTGTCCATTGCCTATCGCCCCATAAACATTTGGGTACTAAAAAAGAAACTTCTCAAAATCGGAAATTGTTGTAATAATAACCTCAATGTGCTTGGCTATTTTTGACAGCTATTCATTTTATTTCTGAAGCAGGGAAACAGGCAGTTCCATGTTTTTCAATAGGCTCTTATATCTAGAATATTTAACACTGGTTGATTACAGGCTTGAAAATAGCACTTTCAGCTGCTGTTATCAAAAAAGTAATTCTCTGTTCCTCCCTGCTTTATGGGAAATCATCAAAAGAAAGTTAGTTTGCTGATGCCTACATCATGTGAGGAGTTTAAAAGGTTATGTGGCTTGCTCTTTTAATCCTTTGAAATTCATCAAAATTATTTATGGTACTAGGAACGTAACTAATTTTAAAAATGTGATACCCCCTCCCTGAATAACAATCCGGACACAGTAGGCATATTGATATGCGGACCCAGCAGAATACATTGATGTTATCTGTTTGCTTTTTCTGCATTAAGTTATTGGAAATTTTATTTTATAATAGTTCATTCTCAGTGCTGTTGCCACAAACATCTGTGTGCCAAAACACTGCATACGGACAACAGTGCTATCATTGTTATTTATCACAAAGCGGAATGCTTTTAAGGAATCTGATGCCCTTTGGTAAGGAATTCCAGTCAAATTTACATATTGGAAATGTACAGGACATGATGACATCTGAGGCTTTATTAAACTTTTGTGCCAAACCAGAGACCTGAAAGATAAAGGTTAGTTCAACAAACCCAAATGACTCAAATCAATATGAGAAATTCCGCCTGTTCTTTGGACTCCTTCCTGTGACTCTCCATCACCAAGTCTATAATGGCCCTTTGTCTGTCTTCTCTCTTCCTGCCAATGGCCCTGCATTTCCTACTGTCAGTAGATTTTGCCTGAGTTTTGTTCCACTTTCTCCTTGGGCAGCAACTCCCTGCCTGGGACTTTCTCCAAGGCCTCTCTCCATCCCGTCCAGGATTCCTTTAATTGGTGCCTCTTGATCTGCATCTTATATTACTTCCTACCTTTGACCCTTCCCCCCCCCAGCCACCATGAGTCCTGGCCCTCTTCCTACGCAACAGTCCTATTGCTTTCAAGTCAACATGCATAGGATCAGGGTGTTATAGGATTTCCCTCCCACACCCACCAGCACTCTTGAGAAGCGGATGCTGTGGCTAAGAATGTCTGTCCTCGTGGACAGAACTAATTACTTCCTACTGGGAGACCATCCATGGTTCCTTCCTGGCATGGAAGCTCTCCAAGGAACACTTGATCGCTGTTGGGCTGCTAATTTATAAACGTGGTGGTGTTCATTTGGAATGGGACAAAAGTGAACTGCATAGGCTTGAGAACATTTCCCATGCTAAGTAACCACAATAAAAGCAGATCAGAAGCAGCTCTCTAACAAATGCGGACTAAGGAAGCTCCCCTTCCATGTCACTTGACTTAATTCAGTACAGTCGGGAAAAATTGTTCTTGTTAGGCTCACTGAACACAGCCATACCCAGGGAGGCTGCTTATCCCATGTTGTTAGTTATCTGCACCCATTTGGCATGGGAAATAGAGCTCATGATCTTCCCTGTTTACAAAAAAAGCTTCTAGCCCTTGGGTTAAAAAAGAGAGATTCCTATTATTCAATGGTTAAAGGGTTTTCTTCAAGAAACAGCCAGGGTTCGAGCATTCTGTTCTTTGTGCTTTCATATCTGTGGCTGAAGTGGTGATTTGTGCTGTCTTCATTCACAGTATGTGGTCCTGGATTAATTACAGATTGGCGCCGGCCTGATGGAATGCATTCCTGTAAACCCAGAGGCCAGTGTTTTGCACTGATTTTAAGATGCACTTTAGAAGGAGAGGGAGGGCTGGCAGGAGGGCATGAAAAGCCAGTCAGCACAGAATTTGGCCCATTGCTGCAGGCTCTGGCCCGCGGGACTTGGCAAATAAACCTGCCTTTTGCTAGGAGCTGCTTGAACAGCAGAAATAATCCATGGAGGACTCTTTAGCATGTAGGGAA
>NW_015168047.1:1121435-1128549 GCF_001447785.1 Gekko japonicus
AAATCTTTCTGTTTTGGATACATAAAGTACTGTTTTGGTCATATTATTGTGCTTGCATTCCTTTTCAGAAGTTGACAGGCTTTGGGGAAAGGGGATGAGAGTTCTCTTTTGGATGGCCAGGAAGGAATTTCCGTGCCACAGGCTGCCAGGCATGACGGGATTCTCATGTGTGTTACAAGAAATCAGTCTTCTCCCAGCAGTGGGCCTTGGCAGCCATGGATCAGGAACCACGTCATGCCCCTGTAATGGATTACCTGTCTCATCAGCAGTTTATCCCCCCCGAGTGGTCCCAGTATCACAAGTGGATCTAACGTTTGGATTACTATTTCCTCTCTATGTCCCATTTTGGTCTGCGCTCTCCCTATTTGTCAGATACTCAATCCTCTTCCTCTCTTCTTTCATATCATATCTAAACTCTCCCTCACTTTTCAACCTACATAGATACCTATACACAAAAACGGTTTACCACGCTACAACAAACAATCAGCTCTGAAGCACAATAATGACTGAGCTACTAACTATGTCAATTGATTACGCTAGTTTTATAAACAATACTTTCTGAAACATTGGATTGTTATAACAGATACTTACTGAATTTGGATTTGGTTATCATCTATGTATTTTTGAAAAATTCAACTTGTATACCCAGTTATAATTGTTATGTACTAGTTACTGTTATCAATAAAAAAAAATTTAAAAAAAGGAACCACGTCATGCATCAGACACTAGCCAAAGTCTTGATTCTGTCTGCCCCCAAACCCTTTTAAGTCCTTTAAGGTCAGGGGAACCAATGACTGGCTGGTCACTCCATAGCCTAGAAACACTTTGCAGCCTAGGAAATAACAGTGGTGAGCCCCAGCTGCTCACAATACAGAACAAATGGCAGCTCATGCCTTTGTGGGTTCCTGGTTGTCGTCACGGAAGCTCCCAACGCTTCTGTACAAGGTGTGGGGTCTTTTGTCCCCACTTATAAAAATATCTGGGAACTCAGGGGTGCTCAGCGTAGTGCTAATTTGGGTAGCACAGCAGCAGTTGGTAGTATGGCTGGCAAGAAGGTGAGTGGGTGACTGCCAGGCAGTGCGCAGGAGTTCTGCTCTGCTGTTAGATGAAGAGTAGAAGAAGAGAGTTGGTTTTTATACCCCACCTTTCTCTACCGTAAGAGGTCTCAAAAGTGGTTTACAGTTGCCTTCCTTTCCTCTCCCTGCAACAGCTACCTTGTGAGGTAGGTGGGGCTGAGAGAGTTCTGAGAGAAACTGTGACTGGCCCAAGGTCACCCAGCAGGCTTCATAAGCTTCATGTGCTATTAGCTGTCTCTGGAAAAATACAGGTATATTTAGCTGTCGTGTGTGTGTGTGTGAGTGAGTGTTGCTGCTAACATCTTCATGAGGTGGGAATTCAGGGATTCTGTACAGGAACATCACATTAAATGCTTTCGCTCCCGCAATCCCTCCTGCAAGACAATTTGGGTTTCCCTCCAACTGCTTCTGAGTTTTTTAGAAGGATGCCAGGACATCTGATCATGGATTTCTGACCTGAGGTAAAATGACATATTATTTTGCTGAGCCTCAAGATGGATTACAAAATTAGAATGATGCCATAAAGAAAATCATTATGACCATGAACAGTGCCGCGACTAGATTACAACAATTAGGGAACAGTGCAGTATAAACAAGGTAATAAATATATAAGATAAACAGTGCAATAAACTACAGCTCTGTTCCTTTTAAAAGAGTGCCCTCCTGACCAATTCCATTTACTACAGTCCCTTAATAAGAATGCCCTTCTGAACAGTTCTGTTTTACAAACCTAATGCCTGCCAAATAGCTGATATCCTGTCTTGCTGTCTGGAAGCAACCATCCATAAGGAAGCTAGAGGCATATCCCAACCGGCCCTTTTCTCTGTACCATCATGCATTCTTCAGGCCAGACCTGAGACGTTAACAGTTGTCCAGTTTATATCAAGCAGCAATGTATAAGATGAAAGCTTTTACCACTTGTAGGAAAGCAAATAGCCCGTTAAAAAGGTCAGGGCCTGCCTACTGGCACCTACCTATGTTAGTCATTTGTGGCACATTGGTCTCGGGGAGGGGATAAGAGCCAACTTTTTCAATTTGCCAAAACATTTTTGTCTCTTGGAAGTGATTCTTGGGCCCTTTCTGACAGACACTTGGAAAGTGCTACAGAACTGTAAAGATACCAGGACACTTGCCAGGCCGCAGGTGACATTTGGAAACCCTGGACTTTGAGCGAAGCATTGGCACTGCCCTTCCTAGAAAGTGGAGCAATACATGGGTGGAAAGGGACTGCACCGTAGATTCCTCCCATGTGACCTACTCTTTTGATGTTACCTGTGCAGCATGAGGAGGAGACAGCAGGTGTATCTTTGAACAGTTAGAAGAAGCCCTTGCTTGCTATAGGTAACCAAGTGTAGTAAGTTTGTTTGTGTGTGCTGTTCAGATTCTACTCTGCTTTCTTTTATTTTTAGGGGAGAATTTGTACCGTGAAACAGGTATGAACTTTATTGTGAGTGAAAAGGTTATTTGGACTAATGTTTAAAAAAAGATAGTGTTTCACCAACTCTCTCTAGCCCTGTCCACAAGTTACAGTGTATGCAGGTACAATCCATGTACAGTATACACTTGATTGTTGTTTATGTGTGCATTGAGCAATTCTGATGTTACATTTGATGCATGTACAGCTAAACCTGTGGTTGAAATTACACATTTGTCCAGTTAGTGGTTCCTGGTTTCATTTGTAAAGTGTGTGTTGGCTCTTTCTTACACACAGGCATACACACATGTAGGATGTAAATACATTCACTATAATTTGGGAACATGGGTTCTAGCTACCATTTCCTCATTGTGTCTTGTTAAATCAATACTGTGGGTGGGAGTCAGGGCCAATTCATTTCAAAACAATAGAAAGTAACTAGCAAAATGACAAATACCATTATAATATTACTACTAAAATCCAACAAAGTAGTAGGAATGTGTGTGAAAATGTGGCCGTGAAGTTAACCATTAGCTAAGGGGGCTGAGTGAGTCCCAGTCCCACCTTCTCTTCCTAGCCCACCTGTCTTTCTCTCAGCCCCTGCTTCATCTCTCTCCCTGCCCCGGGACCCTCACTGCGGTAGACCGGGAAGCCAAAATGACCTGGGTAGAGGACCCTGCCTCCTCCTTAGCCATGCCCTTCCTGTGGAGGGAGCAGTGGCTGGTAGCAGTGGCTGCAGGTGACGCATAGCCAGGGTCACTGTCCTGGATGAGGCTAGGAGAATCCCGCCTTCTCTAGGGCTGAGGCAAGCGGCCTCCAGGCCACCTGCCCACCAGGACTTTTCCTATTGGAAATCAGCCCTTGGTCCCTCACTTCTGTTCCTGCTGTCCCAAGTCCCCCACTGCCACTGTTTCTAGAAGGTAGATCTGTTGTTTGTTGCATGCCTCTTATACCCACATTCTTCTTTTGGCCCTTGTCTTCCCTGTTGAGCCATACCTCTCTTTGCTCATTTCCTTAGTCTGAAGTGTATTGGTTGGTGGGCATGGAAATAGCTTTGAGATACAAGTGGGAACAGAAACTGTGGCAGTTGGACGTCACAGAGGAGTGCTCTCTTGCGTGAGATTTTGCTTGTTCCCCAGAGGCGGCTGATCAGTTTCAGGTCATGCTTTTCTGTCACATGCTAGCAAGGTGGTTCATGAGAAGGCAGATAGAGAGACTTGCAGAGTTGTGGGATACTTTTGGAAAACTGCTTCTAAAGGGCTGTGGCTGAGTGGTGAAGCCCATGCACGAAGGCAGTAGCAGGCTCTAACCCCAGCATCTCCAATTAAAGCAGATATTGGGAAAGACCCATCTCTTCCTGAGATCCTGGAGGTATGCTGCTGATCACCGTAGACAGTGCTGAAGTAGATGGACCAGTGGTCAAACTTGGCACATGGCAGCATTGTATGGTCATTTTTCACTGGAAGAATGTGTTGCACAATCAGGTTTGATTTTTATTTCCTACGGGAATAAACTGGTGTGGAATTGTATGGTAGATCGATCTCATCAGATCTTGGAAGCTAAGCAGGGTCAGTTCTTGTACAGGAGGCCACCAAGGAAGGATTCCGCAGAGGAAGGCAATGGCAGACCACCTCTGCTTCTCTCTTGTCTTAAAAACCCGTTGCTGGGGTTGCTATAGGTTAGGTACGATTTGACATGCACACTAGAGTAAATGTCGCATGTGTAATCTTCTTAATGTTGTACAAGACTTGACAGTGGTCTGGCACTTTATCATACCTTAAAATCTTGGGAAGGTGGTAAAATTTCAGCAATGTTGTTGTCATATTAAAATATTTGTCAATGTGGGTAATAATGTTTGCAAAGTGAAAGGGACGCAATGCACACACAAATTAATAAACTTTATCTTACTCTAAATAGTGTATGAATCACTTCCACATATAGATACACCATGGGTTAAGTATATAAACTGACACATCCCTACATGGGGAGGTAGATATATTTAGCAATCATTTGTAGATTTTGTACATTCGTTCTAAAGAAGGCGTAAGTACCCTGGTGATTAACAGGTTAACAGAATGACAGTGAAGGGTAGAACACCATTCACTGATTATCTGATAATTTTAAGTATTTGAATGAAACAAGAATTAATCTTGCTTTTTAAAAGTGACTTTTACACACCAAGTATCCGAATCCCACTGCAGCAAACACACGTATTCTCAGCTTCTATAAATCTGATCAGTCAGGTAAAATTTTAGCATCCTGAAAAGCTCAGCGTTTATTTTACAGTGTTGTGACCGTAAAGGTATTCTTAGTTTTCCCAGGTCCCATCCAGTGTTCCCTCTAAGCTGAGTTAGTGTGAGCTAGCTGACAGCTTTTTAGCCTACGGCTCACACATATTTATCTTAGCTCAGGAAAGGCTTCAGAGCAGACTTATTTATGCAGTAGCCAAATCGCTCGCTCACAACTTTAATGCCAGTAGCTCACAAAGTAGAATTTTTGCTCACAAGACTCCACAGTGTAGAGGGAGCATTGGTCCCATCTGCAGAGCAAGAACAGGCCCTTCATAGAAATTCACTGTTGAGAGAGCTGAGGTTTCAGTGCCCCACAAAGCTCCTTGTTGCCCTCCACGCAGGACAGAAGCAGAATAAATAAATTATTTGATACAGACCATGGAATTCAGTTTTTCTTGGCATAGAATTTAAGTTGGTGTTAAATTTTGATTACCTTTTTAAAAACCAGGAGTGCCCAGAGTTTTGCCTGCATCCTATAACTATCCAGTAGAATAAATAGCGGCTCTCCCATTGGTAACACAAGATCTGGGGAGGCTTCGAAGCTTGAACTAAATATTATCGTTTCCTCGTTTCTACGCTGGCAAGGCTGCTCAGAGGCGTTTTCCTTCCATTGCACTCTGGAAAAAGGACATCGTTAATTGGAGCAAGTCCAAGGACTTTAATTTTTCTCAAGGAATTTGAAGACTTCCTCCTCTGACACTTCTTGAGTTTTGTTGCTTGAAATAGATCGCGGCGTGTGCCCCACCCTATGAGGCAAAAGCCAGAAGAGAGCACACTTCCTAGCTTAAGACTGTGGTCACAGCAAGAAGAATTTTCTAAAAAATCAAAAATGTTCCCTGTCCCATTAATTTGGTGTGCTGTGTTCTAAAGCCGCTCTCGTGACAGACACGGGGCTTGTTTGGGTTGGAATGGTAGTGTCTGCTAGAGTTCAGGCACTGAAAAGGCCTTCTTCCAGTGACAAGAGGGCAGCTCTTCCAAGTTTAGGTTATGTAACAAATATCTGCCGTTTTGTTTCTACTCTAGACTGACCATTCCAGTGCTTCCTGGCCCTTCTTTGACATATCTTGCTGCC
The DNA here is from genome assembly GCF_001447785.1 of Gekko japonicus. NCBI lineage: Eukaryota > Metazoa > Chordata > Lepidosauria > Squamata > Gekkonidae > Gekko > Gekko japonicus. The sequence continues at coordinate 1,127,289 of NW_015168047.1, forward strand.
CCCCCATGACCGATTTCTCACCAACAAAATTCCGCAACCCCTGCAAACATGAAATACAGTTTGAATTCTTATTGCAACCCAAATAAATTATGTACATGAGATGAATTTTTGCCCAATTGTTAAAATGGCAGGATTTTAGCTTCCATGATACCAGCATTGGCTTTGTTGTCAAATATCACACATGAAGCTTTTATTAAGAACATAAGAGATGCCAATGTTGGATCAGGCCAAAGGCCCATCCAGTCCAACACTCTGTATCACACAGTGGCCAGAAATACCAGTGCCATCAGGAGGTCCACCAGTGGGGCCAGGACATTAGAAGCCCTCTTCTATTGAGTCAGTCTGTTGGTCAGTCAAGATCGGTATGTCTGTTGCAATTAGCAGCTGTTCTCCAGGGTCTCACTTAGAGGTCTTTAATGTTAGCTACAACCTGATTTTTTTTTTCTGGCTGCAGCTGCCAGGGATCGAACCCTGTGTATGCAGAGCAGATTCTCTGCCATAAAACCATTGTTTCGTTGGATGTGTCCTCAGCTCTGGCTGTGACATGTATCCTTCCAACAGCTGTCTGTCCCATGCTGCCGTTCCTATTCTCAGCTATGGAATTTCTGTTTACCTTCCATTGTCATTCCTGTTTCCTGAATCTAAGCAGGTCTTTATATCAAGTCACGGCTGACTTATGTGACCCCTTGTTGGGTTTTCAGGGCAAGACGTAAGCAGAGGTGGTTTGTCATTGGCTTCCTCTGCATAGCAACCCTGGTCTTCCTTGGTGGTTTCCCATCCAAGTACTGATCGTGGCTGACCCTTCTCAGCTTCCATCTCTGACATGCTTGGGCCATTCGGGCTGCTTACAACCTGGATGTGAAACTTCTTAGGAACCTCATTTAGCTTCCTTAAGTTCTATGATGGAAGAAAGATAAGGCATAAATGGAGTTAACAAAGAATTAAATTTAGCTGCATTTTTCAAGAGCAGCCTCTTAACAGAGTACATGAAGGCCTACCTACCCACACTCATATACCTACCTAGGGTTAGCGTTACCTAATAAATGAAACATATTGCATGTGGATGAGAGGCTCTATAGCAGCCGATCTGAGAGCTGGAACGTTACCTGAAGCCAACAGAGCCTTCTGTTTTTCTGATTCCTATTTTAAATTAAAATGAGCACAGAAAGTGGATGGCTGCTATGAGCGTCACTGCTTTGCCACGGTACTTGGTGGAGTGGTGGGTGAGGGAATCCTTACCCCAGTGATCCCCAGTGTGGTG
>NW_015168047.1:1128602-1159334 GCF_001447785.1 Gekko japonicus
GTAGGATCACTTCCTCAAATCAAAGAGTACAAAGTGGCTTTCTTCTCTGTTGGAGTAAGAAACCCCAAGGAGGCTGCCTCCATTAGACGAGAATCCTTGGCTTGGAACCTCCTTGCATTTTGTAGAACCTCTCAACATTTGGTGATTTAACCAAGCTCCCATGGCAGCTGTTTTGTTATTGCTTGAACCACCAACTCATTTCGTCATGGTGCTCGCTGCCTCTTCTCAAAACTCTAGGAGCGCCTGCAGTTTCAACATGATTGAGGGGTCCCTGCCTGGCACTTATTTTCTCACTTCTCAACCACTTTTCCTCCAAAAAGTTTTTTGACAGACTATAATGAAATGCTTTTCTTGTTTAAAACTGACTTCTTGTCCTTGAACGTAGATGGATCTTTAAAAAATTTTTTAAATTATTTCCTTAGCTGATAACATCAATTTGTCAGAAGTGATGGGATCTTTACTGACTGACAGTCACTCCCCGGAAAATAGATCTTGGTCTTGTAGTAAACATTCAGTGAAAACATTAACTGTCAGTTTGCAACAGTGGTTAAAAAAAAAAAGTACATTCCATATTACGGTTTTATTAAAGACAACAGGGCCAGTGCTGTAATATTTTTATATACCGTAAATCTTTGGTGTGACTGCTTTAGAGACTCTCTGCAGAGTTCTGATTGCTCCCTTTCAAGATAATTTTGTGGTGCTAGAGAAGGTGCAGAAAAGGGCGATCAAAATGACTGGGGACCTTCCTCATTATGTAGGGCCTAAAGGGTTTAGGAACTTTATGTTTTGTTTTTTAAGATGCAGCACTATAAAATGGTAAATGGTGTAAACAGGACAATGTTTCTTTCATACAGTGCTTATTTTACAAAATTTATACCCCAACTTTCTGCTCTCATGGGGGGGGGATCCTAGATCTCAAGGTCTCTGATGAAATTGATTGGCAAGAGATTGAGGACAAGCAATGGAAAGTACTTCTTTACCCAAATCATAAATTATGGAATACACGGCCACAAATGTGATAATGCCAGCTGAGTGAGAGCTCTTGAAAAGGAGGTTCAGTGAATCCATGGAGAGTCGTTTTATCAGTGGCTTTTGACCATGATGGTTCAATGAATGTTCAGAGGTCGCATACCCCTGATTATTGGTGGCTAGGGATGGTGAGGTGGGTGTTCAGAGTGCATATATCACCTATCCTATGGCAGCTGCACTGGTTAGTTTCTGGTGCCAATTCAAAGTATTGGTACTTACCTTTAAACCCCTAAATGGCCTGGGACCCTCATACCTTTGAGACTGCCTCTCCTGGCATGATTCTCCCTGTCTTCTCCAATCTTCATCTTGGAATTTACTGAAGGTCCCTGGTCCATGAACTGCCTGCCTTGTGTCAGCAAGGGCAAGGGCCTTCTCAGTAGCCGCCCCTGTCCTGTGGAATCAGCTGCCCGAAGAGGTGTGTTCCTCGTGGGACCTCCCTGGGTTTCACAGGGCACGCAAGGGTGATTGTGATCCACCAGGCAGCTGGTATACTTCCACTGTGTCTTCACCATCTACGCATCCTACCATGCTTCATAGTGGATGGATTTTAATGGGGATAGGTTTTTAACCGTTTTATATTTTAAACATTTATTTATTGTATCTTCGTATTGTTTTTATTGGTGTATTTTATTTGCTGTTAGCTGCCCCAAGTCCCATTTGGGAGGGAGGGAGCGGGATATAAATTTGATAAATAAATAAAATAAATATTGGTTGCTAGGGATGGCAGGGTGGGTGGACAGGCCGGATGGAGGGACTGTTGTCTTTATTCTCTGTATATTGGCTGGCCACTAGTGGAAATGGGAAGCTGGACTGGATGCTGATCTTCTACAGAGATCCAGTTTGGTGTGAGAGCCAGTTTGGTGTAGTGGCTAAGTGTGCAGACTCTAATCTGGGAGAACCAAGTTTGATTCCCCACTCCTCCACTTGCAGCTGCTGGATGACCTTGGGCAAGCCATAGTTCTGGCACAGCTGTTCTTGAAAAAGAGCAGTTTCTGTCAGAGCTCTCTCAGCCCCACCTACCTCACAGGGTGTCTGTTGTGGGGAGGGGAAGAGAGAGGAGTTTGTAAGCCGCTCTGAGACTCCTTTGGGTAGTGAAGGGCGGGGTATAAATCCAATCTCTTCTTCTTTTACAGTTGCTGCATATGTTGAGCTATTTTATTCAAATTCCTCAAGTAAAAATTCCTTTTGGCCTTGTTTCTTGTACTGTATGTGGCATTAAGTTCTTCCTGTACAGGGAACTCAAGGTCAAGCTGTTGATGAGCTATCATATCACCGAGAAGGGTGTGTGCTTCTGATGGACTGTAATTGTTTGCTTACTTTGTTTTTCCACTAGCTTTTTTATTGCTTCAAGAAGTTATTTGAGAGGTTAGAATAACATCAACCTTGCCAGGCTGCAGCGTATGAATTCCTGGATAGTGGAAAGATCCCAGGACACGATCATGCAGCAAAATAAAAACTTAACGACTAATGTTAAGGCAGAAAATATGATCTTCTCTATAAGCTTTCCCTAAGTATAGAATATGCATACTGTTTTCTGAATGGACAGCTTTTCCCGTGTAGGAGAAATGAAGTGTATACACAACGGGAGCCCTTGCGAAAGGATGATGCACCCATCCGTTACAGTTGCGCAATTTCTGCCCTCTACATATTGCCTAGCCTAGGTAGCCACCTAGAATATGTTTGCAAATCAGGGTGCTTATCCTGGAGGACAACTGATATCCACTTTCTATGGTGAATAAACCCTGATTTATTTTTCCTATCCTGTGGGTATGCATCAGCTTATATTTTTAAAAATTAGGCTGATGATGGGTTAGATCCAGCTGAACTTTTTACTCAGTCTCAGCCAGTTGCCTTCCAAGGCACACACCCCACCCTCCATGGATTTTGTATTTGCAGCTCTTATAATTCTCAGCACAGCCTTTTTGAGTGGTCAAGAAGGAGACGTCCTTCCTTCTTCACCAGCAGAAAAGCTGCTTGGATCCGACCCTATGGCCATAGTCCCCTTGTTGGACAGTATTAAAATCCATTTTGCACCAACATCTTTGATGGAGCAGGGGGACTTAATCAATTTGGCTGTCTGATACACACAAGAGCATGTTGTACTCTTACTTTCAAAAATACAAATTCAAAAGGAAGGAATTCTTTTAAATATTTTCCCTTTGTCTAGACAGATGTTTTCATTGGTAGAAATTTGAGAGCGCTGCATTTTTCAACGAGTGCATGCACAGTTTCACAGCGTGGGGTTACTGAGCTGCTCTGAGCCAGGAGATAATCCTGCTCTTCCTCCCTCTCATTCATATAATTAAATTTGGAGGTTAACTCTTCCCCACTAGTGGCTGAATGGCATTCAGAATGGCCTTTCTTCTGCCCCCCCCCCCCGAAACTGCTTGCACAGTGACGCCATGGGTGGAAGGTTAATCTACAGCAGAGTGGAGAAACACAATCTTGCATTGTTTCGGTGCTCTAAAAGAACTCATCATTAGAAAACATCTCACTTTGTTGCAGTGCTGCTGTTCAGTAGCCTCTTACAGTGTAACGCAGGCCATACGCAAGTGCCATTGAACTGGAGTCACCCAGAGTCTAGGATGGAAATAATTTCTACTTGTAATTGCGGAGCTGCACTGGATCAGCTGGATTTTTTGTTCTGCAGATCTACCCTAGCTTTTTTCCAAAGTTGTGAGCCAAGCTACAGAATTTCAAAACATTTATCGTATCTAATTAAATTACTGTACACTAGCAAAACTCTACAGGTCAGGTGGTCGAGGAAAGCTCTTTTAACTGATAGTATACCTGTGGTAAAAGAAGTGTGGCAGGGTTGCATTTTGGCTCCAGAACTTTTTGCAGTCTACTTAAATTATTTGAATCCCTTCTTGTCAACATTAAATGTAATGGCTTCATCATTAAGGGAACATCAAGTTAATATAATGCTTTATGCTGACGATGTCTTATTACTGTAATTGACTAGACAAGGTTTAAGAAACAAAATCAATTAATTTATTAATTATTGTGAAAATGAGCAACTTAGCATAACAAGAGAGTGAGAAAGACAGTAATGGGATACAATTGCAAAAACGACAGAATGATCTTGGTCCGAATCCAAGGCATCACAGTAATCCAAGTCTATGCCCCAACCACTGATGCAGAAGAGGCTGGACTGGTTCTATGAAGACCTACAACACCTCCTAGAACTAACACAAAAAAAGATTTCCTTATCATCATAGGGGACTGGAATGCTAAAGTAGGAAGTCAAAAGGTAACCAGAGTAACAGACAAGTTTGGCCTTGGAGAACAAAATGAAGCCGGGCAAAGGCTAACAGAGTTTTGTCAAGAGAATATGCTGGTCATAGCAAACACCCTCTTCCAACAACCTCAGAGGAGACTCTACACATGGACACCACGAGATGGGCAACACCGAAATCATATTGATTACATATCATTTGCAGTCAAAGATGGAGAAGCTTAATACAGTCAGTAAAAACAAGACCTGGAGCTGACTGTGGCTCAGATCATGAGCTACTCATTGCAAAATTCAGGCTTAAACTGAAGAAAGTTGGGAAAACCACTAGGCCATTCAGGTTTAACCTAGATCACATCCCTTATGAATATACAGTGGAGTTGAAGAATAGGTTTAAGGGACTAGATTTGATAGATAGAGTGCCTGAAGAACTATGGACGAGGTTTGTGACATTGTACAGGAGGCAGCAATCAGCACTATCCCAAAGAAAAAGAAATGCAAGAAAGCAAAGTGGCTGTCTGATAAGACTTTACAAATGGCTGAGGAAAGAAGGAAAGCAAAAGGCAAAGGTGAAAAGGAAAGACTTACCCAACTGAATGCAGATTTCCAGAGAACAGCAAGGAGAACAACCATGATGGTGTGATCACTGACCTCGAGCCAGACATCCTGGAGTGCGAAGTCAAATCGGCCTTAGAAAGCATTACTAAGGCCCTGTTCACACGAGGCATTTTGGGCCGGGAGAGGGACGGATCGGGGCCGCATCAAACAGGCGCGATCACACAGCAACATCTGGCAATCGTGCCGTGGCCGTCCCCGATCCGTCCCAACCGCCCGAAACGCGCATCAAAGAAGAACCACCTACCTGGGTGGTTCAATTGAATGGGCCGCGGCAAATGCGGCCGTGGGATTGCTGGCGCGTCTTTTCGCCGGCGCATCCCCTGCCGTACTGCGCATGCTCGAGCATGCGCAGTTCGGCAGCCTCCCCCTCCCACTCGTCTCTTCCTCCCCGGCATCTGATCGTGCCGGGGAGCGATGCGCTGCGGCTGAGGGGATCCGTGGGATCCTGCCGCGGCGTCTCAAGTTTGGTGCGGCTCTGATTAGCCGCGTTTCAGCCGTCCCGTGTGGCAGGGACCTAAGAACAAAGCTAGTGGAGGTGATGGTATCCCAGCTGAGCTATTCAAAGTCTTAAAAGGTGATGCTATTAAAGTGCTGCACTCAATATGCCAGCACATTTGGAAAATGCAACAGTGGCCACAGGATTGGAAAAGGTCAGTTTACATTCCAATCCCAAAGAAGGGCAATGCCAAGGAATTTTCACACTATTGCACAATTACACTCATTTCACACGCTGGCAAGGTCATGCTCAAGATCCTACAAGCTAGGGTTTGGCAGTACATGGATAGAGAACTGCCAGAAGTACAAGCTGGGTTTCAAAGAGGTAGAGGAATTGGAGATCAAATTGCCAACATTTGATGGATTATGGAGAAAGCAAGGGAGGACCAGAAAAACCGTATTTTGGGGCACCGTTATGGCAGCATGTAATTGCTACAGCTCTTGAGAGGCTGCAAACTGGCTTTTTCCAAACCATCTTGGGAATTCCCAATTGTGTCTCCAACTCAGTAATTAGATTAGAAATTGGACTGAGTACCCCCGATTCAACTAATTTATCTAGTGAGTCAAGACTTATTTTTATCACCAAGTACTAATGCCTTCTTTGACAAATTGTGTGAACTGGGATTTTTTGGTAGATGATACTATGCTGATCACTTATTGAAAACAATAACAGAAGCAGTTTTATTACATGATTGGTCTGGGTTACTTACCGATTTATAGAGGAAGTGTTCTCCTTTGTATTACAGCCATATCCCTACAACGTCCTTTACAGTTGCTAATTATTTGGTTACTATAAAAAAAAATCCCAAACACAGTCGTTTAATTATTTTGGCAAGATGTCATTCACTCCCAACTCGTGAATACACAGGAAGGCTTAAAAGGTATTCCCTGGATTGAAAGAAATTGTCCTTGTGCATCTGGAGCAACAGAAACCATCTCACGTGTGCTGTTACATTGTCCTTTGGTTATTAAAAGCTAGGTGTGATATACTGGAATCTCTTGTCAACTCTGGCATTCAGTGCTCTAGTAATTATATTATTATGAAACTGTTTTCAAATGATGTGGGCTGGCTGGAAGCTGCTGCTTGATTTCTTGCATACTTTTTAAAATTTTCTTAGTATTCACTGTTTTATTGATTTGCTCTATTTTTGGTTTTTCCATAATCCCGCCAATATATGGTTGAAGGGAATAACTTTTCATCATATTTGTATGTATATGATGTGCTTGTGTGTGTGTGTGTGTGAAGCATTTCAGTAATTGTGTACCTAGTGAGTCAGCGGGCTAAGATCAGCCTTATCAGTACTGGGTACAAATGCAAGTAAAGCCATTGCTTCAGTGCCAGTGGTTCTGTGTGTGTATGCTCATTTCCCTCTGTGCAACTGCATCTGTGAATGGCTATTTGTAAAAAAAATAAAGTAGTAGTTTCCAGTGATCCCTTTCCCACTTATTATTTGCCATTTTGTGGAACTTTAGGGTTTTAAGGTTTTTTCCCGTTAGTATCTGTTTCCAGGCCAGAACCAGAGACTGCAAAAGACTAGACGACCCAATATTTTCTGCCTGTTTTCCAGTCCTCCCCTTCCTCTGCTCAGTTCTTTAATTCCTTTATGGACTCTGAATCAGCTTCCTATTCCCCCTTTCACCCAAAAACAAAAGCCGTGTAATATCTTTTTTGAAGAGCAAGCAAAATAACACAGTACAATGTATAAGCTACTGAGTTCTCCTGAACTCCATCATGCTGGATTTTTTTAAGGAAGTAGAAGAGGAAAGCCCTGACCTGAATAGCCCAGGCTAGCTTGATCTTGTTAGATCTTGGAAGCTAAGCAAGATCAACCCTTGTTAGTATTTTGATGGGAGACCGCCAAGGAAGTCCAGGGTCACTATGCAGAGGCAGGCAGTGGCAAACCACCTCTAAACATCTCTTGCCTTGAGAACTCCACAGGGTCACCCTAAAACAGTCATGACTTGATTGTATTAAAAAGGGAGGGGGAAAAGATGATTCAGGCCCTAATCTGTCTCCTCCTACAAATGCTCTACATCTTCACTGCCCACCTAACAATCTTGCTTAGGATACCCGCCCAGCCCTCTCTGTTCTTTTGTTCTCTTTCCCAGCTTCTGTGCATAATATATGTTGTGTCCTTTCTCCCCCATATTTTACACACACTCCTCCTCTTTCTACCTTGGAATGACTAGGCTCAACACAGAGATGTACAACTGCACCGGAGTGTTGGATCTTAGGAAGCCCATTACAAGGAGATGTGCATCTTAATTGTGCTTCTCTTCTGTTACCCCAGGCCCCCCTAGGATCGCCAACCTCCAGGCGGTGGCTGAAAGTCTCCCACTATTACAACTGATCTCCAAGCAACAGAGATCAGTTCACCTGGAGAAAATGGCCACTTTGGAAGTTGGACTCTGTGGCATTATGCCCAGAATCCGCCCTTCTCAGGCTCAATCCCCAGAGTTTCCAGGTATTTCCCAACCTGGAGCTGGCAACCCCGGGCCCCACTCCCATCTCTCACGTCCATCTCCCAATTGCCAAGCACTCTACTGTTAACCTTGACAGTTCTTTTAGAATACTTGGGAAAATACAAACCCCCCCCCCCCCCATGACTCTGCCATTCCTTCACTTAGCCTCCGTTTTACTGGAGTGCGTTTTGCCCTTCAGAAAACTCAATTCCAAAGACGCAGAGCTGCCATTTCCACTTAGGCCACCCAACACATACCAACGTTTAAAAACCAACACCATTTAGCTGCAAATAATCTAGATCTTGAGGCTGTCATCTAATCAGCAGTGGGACCAAGATTGAAATGCCGCCCGCTGCTTAATTCCCTTGATTTATTAATGAGTCTAGGAAACCATAAAAATGTCACAGTTCAGACAAAAGAGCATTGCAACTTTTGGAGTTGCCCTGAAATCCCAGTGTCCGGCCCACTTCCTGAAAGTTGGGCTTTCATTGTTACGCTCCCCCTCTTGGAGGAAAACTTTCCAAATAAAAATGGCTGCAACCTTTATAAACATCTATTAATCAAGGTGCATTGTTTGCTACGTTGGGTCTTTTCTTAGGAGTCGGGACAGGGAAAAGAGATTTCCTGTTTTAAGTGTGATGAGTATACAAATTCCAGTTCTATAAAGTGTTCGTCCGGAATATGCAGTAAACCCTTCCAAACGTGCTAAAAATAGATGAAGGTATGTATACACTTGAACCGACACTTCCAAGGTAGTTGGAAAGCTAGAGTTCGCTTACGGCTTTTCTAGAAGGAGCAGGAGACGGGCAGCCAGGTGTGTCCTCCTTCAGCTATTAATGGAACATTAAAATGTAGGTAAAAGGCGAAAGATTTATGCGATCTGAAGAGAAACCAGAGTATGTGAGTCACTACTTATCCTCCAAGAGTCTTGGAGACACTTGGAAATGATCCTGTTTAAATAAACCTAAAATAAGTGTCACCCCAATTCTATCCTTGTTAGTGGAAAGTGCTGTCAAGTCACAGCTGACTTATGGTAACCCTATAGGGTTTTCAAGGCAGGGGACATTCAGAGGTAGTTTGCCATTGCCCGCCTCTACGTCATGAACCTGGTACTCCTTGGAGGAGTTTCATGCAAATACTAGCCGGGGCCAACCCTGTTTAGCTTCCCAGATCCAACAAGATCAGGCTAGCCTGGGCAATCCAAGTCAAGGCTGAATTTTTATCATTGCAAATACAGGTGGAATCATCATTCTGTGTTTCAGGGTGTATTTCTTTCTCTTTTTTTGTTTTTAAAATGTTTATTAAGATCAAGTATAACTTATAACATGTACAATAACTGCAAAACAGTATACAAAAGTCCTGAGAATCCAAAATTACAAACCAGCCAGTTAATCACCAACAAAGTTTTCAACATACATCAGGTGTATTTCTGAGACCAGTCGTCACAAAGAATTGATTCAGTGATCCTGAAAATGGGATGAAAAGTTGGCTGAGTTTGGGGTGTGCAGTGAAACTGTTCTACAGTTTCTTTACAGTGCTTCTAAGGTTTATCTGTATAGGCTGACACAATGACACAAAAGCAGAATTCTCACCCAAGCCTTTCTGGTGCCTATGTACAAACGCTTGATAGTGAGACCTACCCAATGCTCATGGGCTGCCATTGGCTGAGCAGAAAACAAGAGAAAGGGAGGAGGAGGAACTGGTCAGCTGAGAGTTCTTTCCTTCGTACCTGCTTTTCACTTTCATCACAGCAACCCCCTCATCTCTAATGACTGTGTGAAGCTGCTCTATAATGCGTCAGAGTATTTGTCCTCCTAGCACAACATTCTTTATTCTGACTGATATTTGCTCTTCAAGGTTTCAGTTACACGGAGGACTGCCCAAGGCTTCAACTTGTGGACACTCAATGAAATTGCTGAGCAGTCGGGTTAGAACAGATAAACGGAAGTACTTCTTCACCCAAAGAGTGATTAACACATGGAATTCACTGCCATAGGAGGTGGTGGCGGCTACAAGCATAGACAGATTCAAGAGGAATTAGATAAACATATGGAGCAGAGGTCCATCAGTGGCTATTAGCCACAAGGTATAGATAGGAACTCTCAGGCTGGGGCAAGTGATGCATTGTATTCTTGGTGCTTGGGGGGGGGGGCAACAGTGGGAGGACTTCTAGTGTCTTGGCCCCACTGGTGGACCTCCTGATGGCACCTGGTATTTTTGGCCAGTGTGCGACACAGAGTGTTGGATGGGGCATTGGCCTGATCCAACATTGGCTTCTCTTATGTTCTTAAGTCTTGTTACCTGACAGGTGTTAACTTAGACTGCCAACAGTTGAGCCTGGAACCATCATCACAGAAAGCTTGTCGTCCTCAGCCTATGAGTTTGGTTGTGAAGCCCCAGTTGCTACGAGCCAAACTAAATGCCATGGCAGCTGCGGGTCCATCCTATGGCCACTGATGTCATCTAGAAGCACTTGTAGGTGTTTTTTTGTCTTTGTTTTTTAATTGTGGCAAGGTTGTGCTCCAGCTCGGGTGGGAGGCATGGTAGAAGAACTGTTAGTACACCCAAGTCCTGTTGTGTATTTTTTTAGTTCTCAAACACCATCACAAGCACAAAAATCAGTTCCTGTCTTTTGAAAACAGAAAGTAGAAGTATAAACTTGGAATAAATGATATAAAAATGGACAGGCGGTAAAAGGTCTAATCCACAGTTCAGTGAGACAGACATTTAAAAATGTAAGGCGGCTGTATTTTTGCCATGATTACAGTAGCCTTTTAAACAGTTTAAAGGATTCCACTTTCTGCCACAAGCTGACAGATGTGTGCTGGTTATGCGTTGCTTTCATGTGAGCAAAGCTCTTTATAGCATTTTTGTTGGTTTTTTCCCCCCCTGAGGCCACCCTATTCATTGCACGTGTCACTTAGAATGGATCCAAGAACTGGCCTCTGAAAAAGTAAGAGAAGCGTAACAACGTGCTGCCCCACCCAGCTCAAAAGACATGATCTAATCCTGAAAGAATTGGCCACATGCAAGTTGCTGTTATCATGGAAGGCCTGAGAAGGTGGTTGCTGCAGAAACATAGGAGGCTGATTTCTTTCCTAATGTACTCCATGCTAGAAGAACAGCCACACATGCACATACTGGTTCATCTCAAATGCTCATGGCAGGTTGCGGCATATTTCTAGAAACCCATCATAGCCATAAATTAGGAAGCTGAAACTCTGTCTCTTGGCCTAGTACATTTTAATCCCACCCTTCCTCCAAGGAACTCCGTTTTATCCTCATAAACAAGCCTGTGAGTGAGGTTAGGCTGAGAGAGAATGTCTGGCCCAAGCAGGGCCCTCTCAGAGGTTCACAGAGGCCCGGGCCACTTCCAGCTTTTGAAGCTCCTAGACATAACAAAAATGAGAAATGACAACACATGATGCGCGTTGAAACAGGTTGTGAAACTTATCAGAGAACACTCTCTTCGAGCTAGTTGATACATTGCTCAGCACATGAGTGTATGAAGTGAATCCAAGCTAAAGCGCCTGCCTTATGTTTATATCCACTACTAGGGCATGTACAGAGAGAGGGACAGAGGAATTGAATTTTACGCCTTTCTTTTGGATCCCTTGCTCAGTCTGTGCTGTGCTGAGAGTATGTGTGTGGACATTTTCTTTTTAATAAATGCTTTATGGCTGGTGGCGGTTCCCTGATCCACATTAGACCTCCATTGTTCTGTGCATGCTATTTTTAAAAGGGAGCACTAGGAGGCGAGGGCAGTCAGTTGGCAAATGTCTCTCCCCCCTCCCCAGTGGTGCACAAGGCAGTAAGCTGTCCCCGTGGTAACCAGCCACTGGATAGCAGGAGACACAGAGGCAAGGCTTTAGAATGGCAACACTGAGAAGGGCAGCTGGGAGCCCTGGTCCTCTCAGTGGCCGACTCCTACAAAGGCCAAGTGGTGGCAGCGGTTGACTCAAGAGGGAGAGAGAGAGAAAAGCCCCTTTGGGTATTGGGGAAGCCAGGTGGGTGGTATGTTCCAGGCGAAGACCTTGGAGGGCAAGGCGGAATAGGGCCTGCAGGTCAGAGCACACTGATTAACAGAGCAGTTCTAAGAATACTTTCCTTAGAATAAGCTCCATTGAATGCACCTGAGTATACATGCTTAGGGTTGGCTCCTAAGTCTCCATTATTACCTTTAAGACTCAAGGCTTTAATGGTTTTGTTGTGGGTGGGGAGAGGGTTACACAGCTGTGCTGTTCTGGTTTCAGAGGTATTAAGCCACCAAAGGCCTATTCTGATACATAATTTATTTCCCCCACAACTCCCTGCATTGCAGATAAAGCAAGAAGAAAATGGGCATCAGTTGTAGGTGGTAGGATGCGGCAGATCATGCAGAGGAAATTTTCTATTATCCGTGCAGACTGGAATGACCCAAAATAGATTTTGGAAGTCCTGTGTCGCACCCAGGGCTGCCATAAGAGATCACTGCAGGTCATTGGGAAGGAAACCATCTTCAAGGTTTATGTTAATTCTAAGTTTCCTTACGTTGCTGTTCTATTGTTACATATCTTTTTTCATTTATATAACCTTTTCCTCCTCTTCATACTTCTACAGCATTTATTATATCCAATAAGACTTGAATTGCTGACTTGCCTGGTCTAACTCACCTAATATCATGGAGGGCAATTTTTTAATATGGCCTCTGAGGAGAAAATCTCAGAGCCAGTGAAGGGTTAGAGTACAGATAAGTGGCACAATTCCATTCTGGGCAAGAGTGAAGCTAGAGCTGCTTGGTTAAGGAAGATGTAGGTTTTTAATGCTTTGGGGAACAGCTTCATTGTGGAGATCACATGAGACAGTTGATCTCATTGTACCTTAGATGGCCCTTTGGCAAAGTGGATGAGTGTACCAGAGGGGAAAGGGCTTTTGCTGCCACAAGAACGACAGGCTGTTGTTTTGCATGGATCATTTGTCTGTCAGAGCCTAGCACATTGTCTGAGCTATGAGAATGTTTAATAGCAGAATTAGTTGGCAGGGTTCGGTCTCATTCTGAACCAGTCTTCCAAGATTTACTTAGAAGAAGATGAACCTATAAGAGCAATATTTGAGCCATTGGAATTAAATCTTACCGATAGAGTTAGGGCAAGCTCTTTAGACCGTAACAGACCTTCACCAGTTTCTTCTCGGATCAGAGTTACCATCTTTATTTTCTTCCCCTAGCAGGGCCCCTGTGGTTTTAATCGTTGTGTGACAGAAATTCCACAGATACTGCTTTGCCCCAGTATGGAGATTTGGTGAAAGGGAAGCTTACATCAGTTGGGTTTCCCCTGGTTAAAGGCACAGGAACCCTCTCAATTAAATTTTTTAAAAGTCTCACAGTATGGAAGCTGAGGAGACAGCATAAATGCTAGCCAGTATCCAAGGAACAGAGGGCTGGCAATAGACCTGAATGAAAATTCCATTAATGGAGCCTTAATGTGCAGAAATGGTCAGCTGAAGCTCTTCATGACATGGAGGTGAATAACATCCCATTAAGCCTCTATGAAAAGGGCAGGACATCTTTTCTCCAGGCTATTGGCAAGGAAAGGCAGGAAGAGATCGATACACTTTACCAAAGGCCAGGGGGACCAGCCTAGACTGCAGGCGTATCATCATGATAAAACTCATGAAATTGCAGATATGGTACAGAATCAGGGAGGTCAGATTGCCCACTTGAGTGGCCGACCTCCTTTCAGTCCACTCTGTGTCCTGCCACTGCTCCATAAGGTGATAGGAGGAGCAAAATAGCATCCTTTTTTACCATAGATTTTTGAGTGAATTCTAGAGTGTTTCATGATGCGGTGAGGTGACATCACTTCCAGTTACACAGCTGGAAGTAACATTGCAGCAAGCCCTCACCAGTTTTCTGGGGGGTTCTAATCCTTGGCTGGCAACCCTAAATGGTATCAAGTGGAGGGAAGTTACAAGTTTGCATTGACACCAAGGAAATAATGCTTTGGCCCTACCCTGGCCACCAGTCTCTGCTGTAAATCCTGCAGACTGCCAGAACCAAATTATAAGGTTAAGAGGCCCCAAAGAATTAGTCCCCCAAGTGGTAATTTAGTAATTTTTAGTAATTATTGTGTATTTAGAGGCCCCTTGTAGTAAGAGACATGAAGCCCACAATCCCCAACAATGTGCCCATCAATGTGTTTTCTGGTGCCCACTTTCTTTTTCCCCAATGTATCTCTTTCCCAAAGGATTGAATCCTGACTTTGCTTAATCTCATTGGAGCAGGAAGTGCTTTAGAAGGGCAAGGAAGAATCACCTTTGTATGGTCAGTTCCTGTCATTTTCTGATTGGCTGCAGCTTCCATGGCAGCCATTTTGTGGTGGTGTTTGCTACCTGCTTTCAAAATTCCAAAGCTCCTAACAGGTTTAACAGAGTTGAAGAATCTTGCCTTAAGCGGTAGCTTACCTTGCTTGTACAAAAATCCAGCTCTGAAATTCAACCACAATATGTAAGCAAATTAAATCAAGACCTTTGATCTCTTTCCACCCACCCCTTCTCCTTTCCTGGGGTGGTATAGTCTAAGTTCTTCTTTTTTGTAGCTCTGCCATTATTAGTTTCCAGCTTATTCTCTGCAGTTTTCAGAGTGAACTTAAGATATGTTCCTGACCGCAGTTTCTTCAATTTGTAATGGAAAGTCATGACAATTATCGGATCAGTCCCATTAAAATGCCTTGAAAGGTTGTCCAGAAGACAGTAAACAACACATGATGAGTAACAGCAACATATCGAGGCTAGAAAAAAGGCCCGTTGAGGAACACGAAAATGCTTAGAATGTTGGAGGCAAGACTCAGGCAAAGCAGCCAGTGGATAAGGAGACCCTCTGAATGACAGATCAGAGAGCGAACTGATTTTGGAGTGTGTGGAATGTTCTAAAGAAGTGCCACCACCATTTGGCTTTTATTTATAAGGGAGATGAACTGAGGGAGCAGATCAATGAGAGCGTCTGCTTCTTCAGCCTCCTCTCTATGCTTGGGGAAAGCCTTTGAATGAACTTTTCAGATAACGCCATTTGGAAAAGTTATGTATCCCAGCTTGGCATGTAGGCATGACAGAGTACAATTCCATTCATGTTTTGCTGAACTTTAAAGATATTCAGAGAAAAGGAAATGGATGTTGATAGCTAAGAGGTTTAAAAAGTCAGCAAGGCTTGAGATGTGATGATTGTCGCAATGTTTGATTAAACATGTGGCTTTAGATGGAGGGTATTAATGCCATATGTGGAGGTGGATTTTTTTTTTCATTTGTACATCTGCTTGTGACATTGCAAGGAAATGTTCTTCTGCCTTGGCAGCAATTACAAATATGGAGACGGGAAATTGCATAGCAGTTTCCCCAGTAGCAGCCACTCCACAGCTATACAAGCCTCACTTTTTCTGACTGGCCTGTCTAATCCGGTGCTTTGAAAGACTCTTGGATTCACTTTTTAAATTATTTGCCAGCACCGGACTTGCCACTGCAGCCAAGAGTGCAAAAATGCAATGGGAAAGTACTTCAAAGTAATTGAAAGAGATTTTACCATTTATTATAAAACTGTAAACAAAGATCTTTTGCATATTTCCCCTATTGCTTTTTTCCTGTTTATCCCTAGAGGTTGGAAGACTCCTGTCTACAAAGTAGTTTGTGCATTTGCAGTGTTATCAAGCAAAAATCTCATATATATTCCCCCACTTTACAAAAATAGCAGAAACTCACATATACCTTCTTTTGGGGACCAAGGGAATTTTCTATCAATTTAGCTCTCTCCTTTTTATACTGCCCTTCCTGTAATGAGTTCCTTCCTCTCAAGTTTTTCTTACAACAGGACTGAGAGAAAATGATTGCTCCAAGTTCACTCTGCAGATGTCATAGTATGGTGCCTGGGCTGGATTTGAACCCGGGTCTCTCCCAAATCCCCCCATTCAGTTAAATTTCCCCTCTCATGTTCCATTTTATGTCAAAGGCTCAGGGAAGGCAACACTAAATGACAAAACATGCAAAAGTATAAACCAATTAATGCAATTACTTTTTAAAAAAATAATTGTTTCACTTGCGTAGAATCGCCTTGATATGTTGGCCAAACGGTCCACGTGGGGCATTGCTTTTCAAACTCCAGGGTTTCTTAGAAGGTTTTCCTCAATGGAAAACCAGTAAAAATGGACAGTTTGTGTGTGATTACTTATCATTTCCTGCACTGCACAGCCAAAGGAAAGCACTGTGCGCATTCTAGGATATACCCAACGGCCCTGCACACAAATGCCGCCCCAGAATTTGCCTCTATAATATGCAGGGATCTTGCAATTTGACTAATTCATCAGGATGCCTTGGCACACAAACAGATGTGAAAATATTCCTTGGGGGTGGGAGGTGTTAAAACTAGTGGTATAGGGTACCATCTTTGGCATCCAGCTCTATAGCCAGAAAAATTTTGGTCTGGGAGGGCAGGTGGGGGGCAGGTCACTTAGGGGCCTTCCCTTCCAGAGCCACCCTGCCCCTTCTGGTCGGTTTCACTCCCCTCCCATCAGCTGTTAAACCGAGCAGCTGATCTGCCAGAGTGAGACTGACCAGAAGCAGCAGGGCAGCTTCCTCACAAAGGCCTTCACCATGCAAAATGACATAATAGAACAGAGTGCCATGACGTCTTGCCTGCCAACTGTTTTTAGAAAGAGGGTGGGGCCAGGTGGGGATTTTGCTCAGCAGGGCTTCTGATTGGCCATTGGAGATCTGATTGGCTGTGCAGATTTTTAAAAACGTTGCTTGGGCAGTGTTTACTGCCACAGTCTTCACTGTATGACTGAAGCTAAGCTGTGTGTATGCAAGAATATGTTCATTTTAAAAGGCATCCTGTTAAACGGAACTTCTGCCTAAACTGTTGAAGAGTTATTATTAGAGTTATGCATGACCTCACTTTCTGAGATGTTGTAGCTGGCTTTGCCTATTTGTGGCAGCCGTTTTGGGATTGTGCTCACCATCCAGTGTCATAATTCCAAAGGTGACTGCAGGCTCAAAAAGGTTGGGGACCCCCGTGATAGAGGCACTAAATTGTCTCAGATTTTGACCATCTTATAGGACCTTTACAGTGGATCAGCTTTAAATGGCTCTCTGAAGGCCTGAATAGCCCAGATTAGCCTTTTTCAGATCTTGGAAGCTAAACAGGGTTGGCTGTGGCTGGTATTTGGATGGGAGGCCTCCAAAGAAGGCCAGGGTTGCTATGCAGATCAAAGCAATGACACATCATTTCTGCTCATTTCTTTGCCTTGGAAACCTCATGAAGGGTTGCCAGAAGTCAGTTGCGACTTCACAGTACTTATTATTATATAATAAATTATTATGTATATAATAATTAAGCAATATATAACCCAATTAAAGGAAGTGTAAATTGGAATAACATGCCTTGTTTGCTTTTTTTTTAACCTACAAGCTTGCCATAAAGTATATAGTTTGTAGCATAGAAGCATAGGCACGATCCACCCTAAATTACAGTGCAGTACTAAATACTGCACTGTATTGAGCTGTGGTGGCTCAAGTGGTTAAGACGCTGAACTGCAGGCTGTGGAAGGGCTGTAGTTCAGCAGTTGGAGACCCGGGTTGCCACGTGACGGAGTGAGCTCCTGTCTCTAGTTCCAACTCCTGCCAACCTAGCAATTCGAAAGCAAGAAATTGCAAGTAGATAAATAGGTACCACTTCGGTGGGAAGGTAACAGCGTTCCATGCGCCATTGGTGTTTAGTCATGCCGGCCACATGACCACGAAAATGTCTTCGGGCAGCGCTGGCTCTTTGGCTTTGAAACGGAGATGAGCACCGCAACCCTAGAGTCGGATTCGACTGGCTTTCAAGTAAGGGAACCTTTACCTTTTTACCTTACTAAATACTGAAGTCAGTGTACTTAGAAAGGTGTAACTCAGTTTAGGAGTTCGGTTCAGTTTATTACAGGTCCATATGACCAAAGTCTTGACCAAAGAAAATGCAAAAGGGGGGTAAAATAGGTACATAAAATTAACATAACATATGACAAGGTACATAGTCACAGTCACATAAAACCCAGGCTGAGCCCAGAGATTAAAAATTACCTAACTACACTTGGGGCGGAGCCAACTAACTAAAATTATCCAAAGATTAGTTTAGGAATTCATTGCAAAGTGTATAGATTCCATTGATTTAAGGGGGAGGGAATTACCACCCATAATTCTCCCATCCAAATATATGGAATTTAACAGTCCTATCTGCACTTCTATGGAAGTCAGTCCACTAGAGAGGGAAAACTGTTTTGAAAGAATCCCATTATGATGTTCAGTAAGTCTCATGGAAATAAAAACTACTAAGATCACTTGACCAATCCTCTTCCTTACTACAGCCCTCATCCCATGTGGCTTTTGTTAACTGCAGCTCCCACGGTCCTCAGGACAGCCTTTTCTGGTGGTCAAAAGGGACACTTCCTTTGATTTCCACCCGCAGAAAAACTGGTTGGATTAAAACAGAGTTTAATACTTTTTCATAAGAAGAGTTGATTGGCAGTTGAGTTGTCAAACCGGAATGAGAAATCCACAAGAAAAAATTTCTGGCATGGTTTTTTTTTTTTTTCCCCACAGAAACGTCTTCGGGCAGTGCTGGCTCTTCGGCTTTGAAACGGAGATGAGCACTGCAACCCTAGAGTCGGATTCGACTGGCTTTCGAGCAAGGGAACCTTTACCTTTTTACCTCACTAAATACTGAAGTCAGTGTACTTAGAAAGGTGTAACTCAGTTTAGGAATTCATTGCAAAGTATAGATTGCATTGATTTAAGGGGGAGGGAATTACCACCCATAATTCTCCCATCCAAATATATGGAATTTAACAGTCCTATCTGCACTTCTGTGGGAGTCAGTCCACTGGAAAGGGAAAACTGTTTTGAAAGAATCCCATTATGATGTTCAGTAAGTCTCATGGAAATAAAAACTACTAAGATCACTTGACCAATCCTCTTCCTTACTACAGCCCTCATCCCATGTGGCTTTTGTTAACTGCAGCTCCCACGGTCCTCAGGACAGCCTTTTCTGGTGGTCAAAAGGGACACTTCCTTTCATTTTCACCTGCAGAAAAACTGGTTGAATTAAAACAGAGTGTAATACTTTTTCATAAGTATTCATAAGTATAAGTTGTCAAACCAGAATGAGAAATCCAGAAGAAAAATTTCTGGCATGTTTTTTTTTCTTCCCCACACTGGACGTACAACTAAAGCATTATATACTTTTGTTTTCCAGAATGACCAGTCTTTGCAAGATACACAGATAATAGGGGGAGAGGACTTTGCGGAGCTGACAGGAAAGGTTTGTAAACGTTTAAATTAAATCAAGTTTGTAGGAAATCAGGAGCCCAAATGTGTTACAGCTGATCACTTCAAACTGTGCACCTATTAGACAGCCAAAATGAAATCAGCACTGCCTTGAAATATGGTTGCTGCATTGTATAAGGGCAAGTGTAAATGAGACAAGCCTGTGAGGAAAGCACTTGCTGGTGCTCAAAATGGTGGTGTCATGGGACAGCCACTTTAAAGCAATTGGCACTTTATCATTTCAGTCTTTTGGTTTTCCAGAAACCAGTGACAACAAGAATGCAGACGTTTGCCTCCTTAAGGAAGCAGGGCTCAAAATCCCAGCAGGCCAGAGTAGACATCTCAACTAGGTCCTTGCTGTTCCCATGTGGGAAGATAAACCAGCTTATTATGGGCATGCCTCAGATCCCAGCCCCCAAAGCTAGTTAGAGATGATGGCGATAAGAGTATGGTAATGTTTACAAAGGTCATGATTCCCTTCAAGACTCGCTTAACACAGACATTAATCCTTCTCTCTATCACCTAATTTAACAGGTTGTTACTATGTATCTTGAGATATGCGCATGTGTTTTAAAAAGGTGTTAGAAAGATTCATGACACATCAGTGACTATTAACCATAGTGACTAAATGGAACCTCCACATTCACATGAATTTGTGAAGCTGCCTTATACTGAATTGGACCAGTATTGTCTACTCAGACGGGCAGAGCTCCTTCAAGGTCTCAGGCAGAGTTCGTTCACATCACCTGCTTCCTGATGCTTTTTTTAAAAAACTGGAGATGCCTGGGATTGAACCTGGTACTTCCTGCGTGCAGATGAAATGCTCTTCCCCTGAGTCCCAGTCCCTCTGCCCATTAACCTTCTGAATATCAGAGCTGGCGGTCAACAGCAGGGGAAAGCTTTTGCCACTGTGCCCTGCTTGTAAGCCCCTAAGAGGCATCTAGCTGGCCACTATGTGAAAGAGGATGTTGGACTGGATGGACCATTGGTCTGACCCTTCACAGCTGCTCTTCTTATCACACCCACAGCACCTCCACCTGAGTCACTGATAGCTGGCATGCCAACGCTGCATGCAAATACCTTGTGCACACAGTGTTTGTTTATTTAAAACATTTGTATCCCACCTCTCTATAAATATCTACATGTTGACTCATGGCATTAGAAATAGCTGTGAAACGTAAACCACAGTAAGTCCTATCAAAGCAGCATCAACTGCAGGATAAAAGAGACAGCCATTAAAACAACTTCAGTTTAAAATCTGACACTTCTAAAAGCAGCACAGCACAAAATCTTCTAAAAATCCTGGTGGCATTCTAGCAGCGGTGCAATAGAAACAGAAGAGCTAAAGTCTCCACGGCAAGATCCTTCCCTTCCTTAGGAAATTTCAGCCAATGAGAGTAAACGGCAGTGGGTTCGGTGGACCAATACTCTGACTCAATATAAGGGGACGTCATATGATTATTTATTTATTTTATAGTCCACTTTTCTCACTGCAACTCAAGAGTATGTGGATGGAATGGGATAGCCAGACATCACCAATTTATTTGGAAGGATAAGTTTGCAGTTTCTAGGCCAAATCCCATGACAGAGACTTCTGTTCTAACTAGTGACATTTTTGGGTCCTACCAAATGTTATGTTACATGTACCAGTTCCACTAATATTTTCAGTGTTAAACAGAGAGAAGCCTTTTTACGACAAACAGAACATCCTACATTAACGGTATCATGTTTACTTTTTGCCTTGCTTACAGATGACTTGAATAATCCCAGCTGACAGGATCAGATAAAGCTTGATATTTTTCAAAAAAACAAACACTGTTTTTTTCCAGAGTAGGCTTAAAAACCAATTTTAGAGCCATGTAGAGGGAAATGAAAGCTGTGTAAAACCTAGTATTCATATCCACAGCGGTCTTTAGAGAGCCAGTTTGGTGTAGTGGTTAAGTGCGTGGACTCTAATCTGGGAGAGCCAGGTTTGATTCCCCACTCCTCCACTTGCACCTGGCTGGATGACCTTGGGCAAGCCGTAGTTCTGATAAGAGCTGTTCTTGAAAAAGAGCAGTTTCTGTCAAGAGCTCTCTCAACCCCACCTACCTCACAGGGTGTCTGTTGTAGGGGAAGGGAAAGGAGTTTGTAAGGCGCTCTGAGACACCTTTGGGTAGTGAAGGGCGGGGTATAAATCTAATCTCTTCTTCTTTTTTGCTTGAAAGATTAACTTTGGAGATATAATTGATGCAAAACTCTCTCCTGGTATTTAATGAAAACAGATACCAGCCTCTCTCAGGATCAGCCTCATACTGTTATTGATAGTTAGTAAAGAATTGTATAGCTCATGTGTTAAGAAAACTCCAACAGTGTGTCTGTTAAGTATAGGGAAGAGGATCACCTGCCTAGGCAACTGACTCTAAATCACAGTGGGTTGTTTTCAGTCGGCCTGTCAAATTCAAGAGGGCCCAAAGCACCTGTGCTTCTTAACAGGCCCATCAAAGGAAGAATTGAGGAGTTCCAGTGACTCCCCTTGTGAAACAATCACAACAGACCACCCTTTATAGGTTTGTCCTACCCCAGTTAATTGCAACATCTGAATGCAGATGGTCTAACTAATTGTGGCTTATTGGTTGGCACCAAACTGAGACTGCTTTGTTACTTCAGTGTGTACTACTCATGGCTTGTTATGACGTATGAATTCATGAACTGCCGTTCCGTGAGTAGCAGGCACACACAAAGCCGCCTTATGTTGTGTCAGACCACTTGTCTATCAAGATCAGCATTGTCTACTCTGATTGGCAGCTGCTTTTTAGGGTCTCAGGCTGAGGTCTTTCACGTCGTCTACTACCCGATCTTTTTAGCTGGAAGTGCCAGTGATTGAACCGGGGGCCTTCTGCATGCAGAGCAGATGCTCTGTCATGGCCCCATCTTGACCATCCCTTGTGGCTGCCTCGTCACAGACATGGCAGTGAAGGCAGGAAGGTCTCCTCCATTTGGGGGGAACATAAAAGAGAGGCAGGAAACTCGGGTTTGTTACTTACGTCAAGTAGACAAACCAGAATTAGTAGTGCACACCATCAACTGTTTAAACCATGGTTTATTTTGACATCTGAACACAGCATTGTTATTGTACAGGTGATAGCCTTCTGTCTGCTTTCCACACAAATGATCAGCATTCTGAAATTCTCTGCAGCCAAAGAGAAGATGGTTCAACATGTGCTGAGCAAAAGTAAAGGCGTGGTTAGGAAAGTAAAGATAAGCAGCTAGCACTGTGGTCTCATCCTCTGTTGCAAACGTTAGCTTTCCATTCATCATTAGCAACATGAAGGTTACTGATCTTGCCACAGTGCCTGGTTACTCTGATCCCTGTCAACTGATTAAAATAAAATATTCTTCTTCCAAATCCGGGCTGCATGGCCATATGGTTATGGACATATGTTCATGAATTACAGGATAAAGCTAGTGTTTGTTACATGTAAATTGGATGATACTGAGTATAAGATAGAGGCATAATGAAAATGTGATAGGAATAAGGTTTGCCAATTAATCAGGAAAAACAAAATAAAGCCCTGGCCTGGACTAATCCTGTCTCTTTAAACAGACTTTGATATGAAGAAATGAACAGCAGATAGTGCTGTTCGTGGTATGGAGCTGAACAGTAGCTTTTGCACATGTCTAATCTGTGTAGAACATATTGTCAGAGAACAGAAATGAGCATTCCTTGCCCAAATGTAAACACATTCCTACATAGGCATATACGCATATTGATTCCATCTGTGTGACTGGGAATGCCATGTCCGCATTTTGGCAAATGTGCTTGGAAAGAGGCAGATCTGGCACACTCATTCCTTTCCCTCTCTCTGTATGTGTCTTGGCCCTGTTTACAGGTCTGTTGTGTGTACAGGGCTTTTATCTCCAGCAAATAGCTTGGGAACAGATCTCTGCTAAAAACACAGCTACAGGTGTCAGTTCAAAAGTTAACTGTATAAATATCTGTCTAACTAACTAGTGTGTCTTTATCCCACCCTCCTTCCAAAATCTCAAGGCAGTTTACAAAACAAAAAAACTCCTAAGTTTGCACAGGGATACATTCTCACTGCAGAACTCAGAAGCCCAATTCAATACCCCACCAAGGGGGGTAAAACTAAAACAAAATCTGGTAAAAACTCCTAAACTTGCACAGGGATAAATTCTCACTGCAGAACTCAGAAGCCCAAGGGGGGTAAAACCTACCCAGTGCCCCTTGAAATAGGACTGTTTCATACATTCTGCAAAGTGCAGGCAATGAAGGGGCTTTCCTTTGTCCCATTGCACTCTGTTGTCCATCTGCTGGACACTACTAGTTCAGAGGTACAGGACCTCTGACATTTATGGGAAAGGATATTGCTATTGCCACGAATCCTTTCAGTGGGAAAATGTCTGAGATCACTCCCATTATAACTTGCAGTTCTGGATCCAGGAAATCATATCTAGAGATCCTGTCTTCCCAGGTGTACATGCTGTCTGGTGCTTTGCTCTAGACACTGCAGCAAGAGAGACGTCTCCCACCTGCAGTAGAAAATACTGCATCTTTTAGGCCCAGATCATATAGGGTGCTAGGAGTTCCAAGATCAGAGCAGTTTTCTTGGTGAATTGCAGGTGTGCAGAGACCTGGATCAGACTGAGACAGGGGGAGGGGGATAACCCTTTCCTTCTGCACCATTTCCCAGACCTGAAGTAGACCCCTGGAGCTGCTGTCTGCCTGCAGGGCTGTTTCAGGTTGGAAAAACTGTGGAGAAGGAATGATTAACCCCCACCCAATCTGAATGGGAGGGTGTGGCGGGAGCAGGTGCCTGCTGTCTTAAAAAACAACAACACTCTGGTCAAAAGCTCCTGAAATGGCATCTCTTTTGGCCCACGGACTGTGTCCCTTAGCCAGAGATTTTTCAGCCTCTCCCACAGGATGTTTGCAAACATTGTTCAGATAATTTCACTTCCTCTTCCGGAGCAAATTATAAAGGAGCAGAGCTATTCCTGATCCAACAGCCATTCCTGTGGTTACTAATCAAGAAACGCCTGAGCGCTTGCTGTATAACCAGTTACCGTTGACCTGCATTTTTTGCTCAGTTTTCGATCACAGCCCAATCAGAGAACATCCTTCCTACATGTAAGCATTTATGACTATGTATTGTGGGCAGGGGTGGACCGGCTACTTCACTTACCAGGAAAATTCTTTTTGGACTGAAAGGCCAGCAGCGGGTCCCGACCTATGTGTTGGAGACTAGTGACCTTGAGGCAAGATTGGCCTGTACAAGGGAAGGGATCTCAGTGGCCACCCTGGAGCCTTGGAACGTCCACCCCTAGATGATTCCCTTGGCTTTTCTGAAGCTGGCACGTTGCAGAAGGGTAAATCTGTTTTATTGCTTTGGAAGTCAATCATTTATCTGTAGAAAAAAGCAAGAGCCCAGGAGCACCTTAAAGATTAACAAAAATTGTGGCAGGGTATGAGTTTTTGTGAGTCACTGCTCACTTCTTCAGATAAATCTTCATTTATCTGTTATTTTGATTTTCTATATACCCTGCCTTTCCTTGGGTTGGAACTAGGGTTGCCAAGTACTTACCGCAATCTGGCGGGGGACACATGCTCCCCGGCCGGAACATTTCTCCTTTTAACGCACCATGCCATCGCCAGGAAATGACACTGGGCGACGCTCTGGCAATGGGGCTGAAAACTCGATGGTACCATTGAGTTTCTGGCCCCATTGCCAGAGCGTCGCCCAGCGTCACTTCCTGGTGATGGCATGGTGCAGCACGTCTGTTGTCCCCGCAGGAATGATCCTGCTATGACGTCTTCGTCCCCCGCCGAATCACAGTAAGTACTTGGGAAGCCTGGTTGGAACCCTTCAAAAAGATCTGCCCATGCAAGTGGAGGCACAAGTTTCACCGTTCACCCCACTGCAGCAGCTACCCAACTCTACCATTGTGCTGTTGGTAAATTTCTGCTGATAGAAGGGATCTCCTTTAGTGGACTGAGACCTTCTTGCCTCCCCCCCCCTTGACTACAACCCCAAATCATCCCTGAAATGCTGTTCCCTGCCCCACAGAAACAGCATGAGAGGTGAGTCTGAGGTCTGCAACAGGAGGGGAGAATTGAAAAATTGTCTCCCCCTTCCATTAGTAGAATTTTTCCACAGCATTTTAACCCAAAATTTCTAAAGCATGGGATTCTACAACCTTCCTAAGGCAAGGTTGCATTCTTAAACACTCAGCCATCAGGAATTCAGTCCTGCAGTAAGGTCAGCATTAAAGTCATTCACTTCTGTCTGCGGTGCCAGCCCTGGTTCCTCTGCACTGACATGGCAGCACGGATGGTACAGAAGTGAAGCGTTTATTGCTCAGGCTACTGTGGAAGTAGACAGCCGCCGCTTGAGATCGCAGGTGCAGAGGCACCCTTCTTCATTCCAGCGCTGAATGACTGCAGCTGTCAGGGATTTTGTTCCTAGCATTCAAGCCAAATTTAAACTTTTCAGAAACAGCACTTTTATCGGGATGAGATCTAGTGTAATCTTCCGATTTACATAACCTGCCACATCCAGCATAGTTTGGTGTTCGGCTGTATCAGCCCACACTTTTGATTCATCCGCTGACTCATTTGAGTTTCTTGGCACTATTATGACCTTGTAAAGGAGAAGGCGGGGACGACTCACACCTGCCGTCTTAGTTTTGTAGTTCAGCAAGAAATGGTGTGGGCAACAGAGGTCGGGCTTTTCCATTACATTGGTTGTGGGCCCATACTGCTTTGGTTTATCCCCTGATTTTCACATACATTTTTGCGCCTTTAATTTTCACTTTGGGTTTTTTATTATCTCCCCCCCCCCCCCACTCTTTTTTTTCTGGTTCATTTGAGACCACTTATATCCTGATGTTTTTTTGGATGCCGATTCAGAGTCAGCTTTTTCCTCATGTATATATATAAAAGAAAGTCACCTCACTGTAAAATCAACACCCAGGCCAAACCGCTGGACCTAGAGACACCAGATTCGGGGAGAGCGCTCCTACCATGCCGTAGGTGCTCACTAAGAAGGGATTTTTAGGGGCAAAAGGGGTAAAATGTGCTTTCCCCATTGATTCCTATGCAGCTGCCAGGCACCTGCCTCTCTGCACCCCCCACTCTCTGACTGGTCAGCTGCAGAGCTTAGTGTTCCAATGTTAAAAAAACCCCAACAGTTACAGGGGACTGCAGAGAGCTAATGACAGTTGAGGAAATCAGGAGTGGCCAAGAACCACCTGTGAGGTGAAGCAAAGCTGCTGGCCCAGCCTCTCTGATGGCTTCCAACACACTCCCCCCCACCTCCTACACCTAACAGGTGGTTGTCTGTCAGGTGCAGCCCCACCTCCACACTGGCTTCTAATACTACTCCCCTCTCCCCCTTGTACACTGGACAGGCAGCTGCTTGTCAGGTGTAGGAGAGGAAGTGGGATGGCTTCCAACACACTCCCCCTACCTCCTACACCTAACAGGCGGTTGTCTGTCAAGTGCAGCAGTAGTTGCAGGGTGCTTAAAGCCATGAGGGAGCCTGCCCCAGCAATAACGCCTTAGTGATCCTGCCAGCCCTGCCTCCACAGTGGCTTCTAATACTCCTCCCCTCTTCTCGTCCTACACTGGACAGGCAGCTGCCTGTCAGGTGTAGGAGAGCAGGTGGGATGCTTACAGCCGCCGGGGAGGTTTGCTCAGCAGGATTGCCTTAGCACTGCTGCTGGCCCAGCCTCCCCAATGCCTTTAAATACAATCCCCCCCAACACCAGACAGGCCGGTGTCTGTCAGGTGTAGGAGCAGGGCCTGGGTATGGGGAGATAGTAAATGACGTTTCTAGGAGCTATTTCGATGTATGCCTCCCTCGTGAACCTGAAGAAATGTCCGCCACATCACCACTCCTTCACACCAACTCCCCCTCACACCTCTCACCTCTTACTGCCCCCAAGAAAGCTCCTAGCAAACGTTGAGCCAGATACACCAACGCTACAAGGAGGAGGCAACTTAGGAATGCGGCAAATGTGAGCAAAACAATCCAGGAACACAAGTAGAGAGGCCATCACTTTCGTGGAAGGTGGCAGGAGTTGACTGAACAGATGACTGCTTCTTAAATGGACAGTTCTATGTGGCCTGCTCCAGAGCCTGGTGATCCTGTCACCTGAGGGCAGAACCACCAATGTGGTCTAGAGAGAGGTCCTTCAGTAGAGAGGGGGG
This sequence comes from Gekko japonicus, assembly GCF_001447785.1. NCBI lineage: Eukaryota > Metazoa > Chordata > Lepidosauria > Squamata > Gekkonidae > Gekko > Gekko japonicus. The sequence continues at coordinate 1,155,980 of NW_015168047.1, forward strand.
AAAGTACGTATGTCTCACTTCATTTCTTACACTACAGTCTTCTCTGTTAGAATTCCTACAACAAATGTCACATTTCAAATTTCACATCATCAGTATTATAACTGGATTTATGGAACTTAAATAACATAGCGAAACACGGGTAGCAGGCTAGTATGTAATATTTCTGTCAGTTTTCTTTGTCCCATCCAATCCCACCCATCTCCAGCCCACTGTTTAAGGACTGGACTGTCATGGTCAAATCACTCCCGTCCCGCCCATGGTAAAGATTAATAATCTCTTTTTTTAAAAAAAAAAAAGGTACCAAAATATTGATATGTTGCTGGAGTGTTGCAACAAAAGCTTCTCTAAATTGCTAACTTGCAGTAAAAAAAAAAGTAAGTCTCTAGTCTTTTTGTTGTGGAGATATATGGAAAAAGGCATATTTCCACAAGGGGGAAGCCTAGGGACTTACTTTTTCAAAATGAAAGCTGGCAATTAAGAGAACCTCCTATGCCTGTCGTTACCAGGCTCCAGCAATATAGCGATACTTTAGTGCCTTTTAAAAGGGGGGGGGTATGCTGTGATGCCTCCAATGGTACCACTGATGATACCAGTGCCCTTCCTTGACAATCCTCTTTATTTGAAGGCATGTGCAGAAGAAAATAGATTGCCTCCACAACTGTGAAAATGCACAGGGAGGGCAGACATGTGGAACAACCATGCCCAAACTGATTCCAGTGCTTGTGGATCAACTTCCAAGAAAATCAGGAATAAGTCAAGCATGTGGAAAAATCCATAATCTCTTCCCAAACAAAGTGTCTATAGATAGCTGTGAAAAAAGCATCATTTGAGTAGCTTCATATCAGTTTTGTGAAATGTAAGAAATTTCCAATGGCATTGTGCTGTTCATCTATGAAATTGCTGCGTTTACATTAAGGACAATTCAAGGTATTTTGTGATCCCAAAGTACATTTTTTGCTACCCCACATTATTTCCTACGCAGCACAATATAGGTTCAAGGCAAATAGCCTTCAGGTTCTTGAGATATGATGTTCAGGACATCAGACGTAAAAAGAAAATTAAATATGCAAATAGATTCATTAAATGGGATCGTGACTCCACGGCAGAATGCATTTTAGGGAGTGTTCCAGTTGCTCTCCTTACATAAGAGTTTTGTGGCACCTCAAGGACACATTTATTACAGCATAGTAAACACTTAATAAATAATTGCATAATTAGAATTCAACAACAGATTTAATTGTATTAAGCCGTACTTAAACCAGTGGCATACCAAGGGCAGGGTGGTAGGTGCAGCCCACCCCGGGTGCAGGCAATGAGGGGGGGTGCATTGCCTGTAAGGAATTTAACCCATCCAAACATTCAGTGCCCCCCTCCTCAACCGCACCAACTTCAAAGCTACTCCTAAAGCTCATCTCCTCCCAGGCATTTCACTTGCCCGCTTACAGGTGCACCAGTTACCACCCCTTTGAGCAGCCCCTGAGCACCTCCAAACAACCCCCAACCTCGTTCCTTCCCCACCATCACGGGGCAGTTTTTTCTTGGCAAGCACCTACCTTTGCATTCCAGGTCAGCAGGCGTAAAAACTGAATAGGGTAAAAATATGCCACACCCCCCCCCCCCCCCCCCGCCCCCCTCTGGCAACCTTACTTCTCATAGGAATCAAAGAAAGTGGGAATGTGGTAGGTTTCCCTCTCCCCCAGCCTCTGCTCGCTTTTCTTCACTGGGATTTCATTTCGCCGCTGCCCCAGTAAGCCTGGATCTTTGACCGGGGGAGGAGTCCTGCACAGCCTGTCTAGGCTGCTTTTGAGGGCTCGTTCCCCTACCCCCCCCACCACCACCACTGATCTGCCCCAGAGTCAACAGAAGAGAGTAGCAGAGGGAGACGGTGTTAAAAAATTATCTGCTCTGGGTGTCAAATAGGCTAGGCACACCACTGACTTAAACAGAGATCCCAACTGCTGAGAACAGATGAGGGAAGATAATTTCATTTTCAAAACATCGATTTTGATACTTTCTTAACAAATTAAGGTGTATATAGAATTTTGGAGAAATGACATCCTTTCCTTTCCACAGATTCCTCTTCCTTTCCTGTCCCAAGAGCTTCAGTTGCACCTTTGCTTGGGCTGGAGTTAGAAGAAGCCATATCTAACTTGCATTTGCTGTTGGAGCTCTTTGAAAGAAAGTGTGGGATGGGGGCAGGGGAAGAATCAAAGGAACTTTATTTTGTACCAGTTCTCTTCCACACATTTGTAATTTATACGATCAGCAATTATAAAGAGAAAGGCGGAAGGAAGTACCTCCATAAGAGGACCTCCACAAACTGGGTGAGTGGGCAAAAATGTGGCAAATGAAGTTCAGTGTTGGCAAGTGTACAGTGATGCACATTGGGACAAAACGTCCCAGCTTCAAGTATCGGCTAATGGGGTCTGAATTTGCTGCATCTGAGAGGGAAAAAGATCTTGGGGTTGTAACAGATGGCTCAATGAAAGTGTCAATCCAGTGTGCTGCCGCAGTGAAAAAGGAAAACTCTATGTTGGGGATTATTAGGAAAGGGATTGAGAATAAAATGGCCAATATTATAATGACAGGTGACAGCAGTAGAAGAAAATGTTTTCTAGTGCGCCACCAATAAACCATTGACAAGGCTGACCAAGAGCAGCGTTTTCCAGCCTTCTGTTGCAAGGACTTCTGGGAGCTTGTGAAAACTTAGTCCTAGCTTTCGAAGCGTCCAGTGACTTCAGGGTGGGGTTGAGAGGACCTGTACGCGATCCTTTCACCCAAGTCAGCGAAAGTAATCTGTTGTAAAACCTGTTAAGATGGGAGAATCGAGCCTCTTTACGTAAGGATTGCATAACTTTACAGTGGGAACCTGCTTTGTGCATTCTTTTTTATTTTAGTATTAACAAGACCTTTCCTGGCAATAGAGTTTCGCTCTCGAATACAAGCAGAAAGAATCATTGCTCCATCATGGCCCCCACATGTCTGGCACTTGTGCATAGTTCCTTACCAGTGCCAAAAAAAAAAAAAAGGCTGAAGTGAAACAAGAAAAATATTATTAGCCTCCTAAAAGACGGACAGTCATTTCTGTAGCGTTTGCTGGAGCCACTTACAAAGCATGATGCACCTCTTTTAAAAATATTTTATTAGCCAACACTAGGCCATTTGCTAACCACCCATGTGGAGGTAAACAATGTAGGTGTATTATTGACTCACTACTTGAGTATTCTCGGCTAATTACAAGACAATTTATACCTTGCAAGTTACTTCATAAGCGTACATACAGGTTTGAAAGGCAACATACCTCACCCACAGCCTAACATTAGCACAGGGTTCTTCAAAGGAATCCAGAATTTTT
>NW_015168047.1:1159350-1173582 GCF_001447785.1 Gekko japonicus
AAAGAGTCCCTGTGCCACGAGCTAGCATGGGGGTGGCATCAGACCAGTCTAGCATTTGATTGGGCAACATTTGCGAACAGGTTTTGATAGGCAGGACAAAGCCAATAAAAGAGCCTGTGTAACTTTTACTGTGATGCAGTTAAATCAGTCATTTCTGAATTTTATGGCAGCAACCCTAAGAACCCTTTTTGGGGAGCAAACCCTGCTAAATAAAATGGGGCTGACTTCTGAATAGGCTTGCTTGGGTTTGCCCTCTGTGCATTACTTCATCTCTGCAAATTGGAAGCCTGCCTTTGCCGTATTCCAGGTGCAAAAGGCCTTGCAGTTTCTTGCCTTGAAAACCCCATGAGGGGTCGCCATAAGTCAGCTGTGACTTGACAGCACTTTTCCCCACCACCATCTGAGCAGGGTTACCTCCTCCTAAGTCCACTGAACTCAGTGGGCTTAGAATTGTATTGTCTGGAAGCTTGGGTTCTGAATTCGCAGGGGGTGTCCTAGAGATATGAAGATCCAGGAAGTAACACAGAAACATTTTTCCATATTCCCCCCTCCCCCTGAGGACTTACTGTTCCCACTAAAAAAACTGGACATTTTGGACAGCACCAGGGGAAAGAATTATGTCTGTCTGTCTGTCTCTCTCTCTGGAATGAGTGACATACTTTTAAAAGCAAGGTTTTACTCAAAATGTATTGTATGAGGACTATTTAAAACTATCTGCAGCATTAGAGAATGATCATGCCTGTGAAAACTGTAGACATGAATAACAAATTTGCAAGGATATTGTTTAAATGTGACTAATTTCCTCCACAATTATTGTGCTATAACTGTAATATGACAGTATGCCATTGAAGAATTCACACAACTCTCCTTCCTGCCACTCCTTGGCTGGCTGGCTGAGGGCCAAGCTACATTTTACACTGGGAAGTCCATGACTGATCTCCTGACTTTTAAATGCAGCCATGGTGTGTGTGTGTGTGTTTTAGTTAATTTGAGCAGGGGAGCAGAGCAGCACAGGAGGTACAAGTATGTAACCTTTCCCCTAAACCAATGTCCCCATCTAACAATGTGATCCTAAGCAGAGTTTCACTCTTCAAAGTCCACTGAAGTCAATTCTGCTTAGGAGAGCACCATAAAACACAACACACATATACAGGCGGGTGGCTGTTTGCTCAATGGACAGGAAAAATAAGATGTTTCAGACATAACATACGTCCCCACCACAGCCTGACATTCACACACAGAGTGACTAGCATCTTGAACCGAATGGAACGAGCATCACTTGCTGCAGTGGGGGGGGGGGGGCTATTTGGTTGGAAAGCGGCATAGAAACGTTCTTAAATAAATAAAATTAAATCCTCACACCCCATCCAGCTTCCTCGAGCAGAGTTCCTCATGGCTACATTTGTTAAACTGTCCAGGAGCCAGGGATACTGTGCCTCTTGGCCCTTGGTCCCAGTGCGTCTTGAGAAGGTGTGAAGCTCTGAAAAATCAGAATCAGGCTCCCTGTTCAGTAATTCACTCGGAGAGCTGAAGACGCAGAGGGCCTGGGGTTCATAACGCATTCCTTACATACTGTAAACTGTCATGATTCTGTTTCCATTTCCTTCTGTATTTAACTGAGTATGTTTCTCTGTTTTGTTTCAGAATGTGTTAATTGTGGAGGTAAGTTCACTGTGTTTGCATATGCAGAAAGGGTACAGTTCTGAGGATCAGTTCATACCGTGTTACATGCTCTCCTAGATCCAGATATGTAAACAGAATCCTGTGAAGTCCACAGAAGCTTCACTGAGGTAGTTTTAAAAAGCCCTTTAACTTTTGTTATGCAGAGGGGTTGGGTGTGTGTGTGTGTAGTTCATTTGAGTTCATTCCAAGTGTGGCCTTTAGTGAACATAACCTTTGCTTAGGCCTTTCGTAGTTATAACCCTTTTTAAGCAGAGTGCAGAAGGAACAGAACAAGTCAGTTTTCCAAGCAGAATTCAGTTACTGAGGCAGAGCTGTCAGCTCACCATTTTTTAAAATACCTTTCATGCTTTACAAAGGATATCATTGGAACCGGAAGGACAATGAGAGCTCTCCTCAACAACATTGAGAAATACAAGCCCAAAATGGTTAAAGTAGCAAGGTGAGTGACATTTTGGTGTGGGGGGGTACCTCAGTGGTAGAACACGTGGTCTGCATGCAAAAGGTAGTGGCCTCAATCCCCGACATCACCAACCGAAGAAGTAGGGTTGCCAGGTGCGATCGTCACGCCAGCGGGGGGATTTGGGAGGCAGTCCAGGAGTGGGTGGCGGCATCCCCAATGCGATGACGTCATGCAGAAGTGACGTTGTTGCGTTGGTGACGCTCTGCTTTTGGGGCAAACTCTATTGTTAAAACTGAGCTCAAACTATAGAGTTTTGCCCAAAAAGCAGAGTGTTGCCGTGCGACATCACTAATGCAATGACATCACTTCCGCGTGACATCATCGCATTGGGAACATCGCCGTGCAATGTCACTGTTCAGGGGTGGGGCTTCCCCCACCAGCCAGCTGGCCAGCGACATGCAGAAGCCCCAAAAATCGGGGATCCCCCACCCGGACTGGGGGTCTGAGAACCCTGCAAAGTAGTAGGAGGGTTTAAAAATGTGAAGGCCCAGGGGGAGAAATGGAAACATTCAGGGGGGAAGTTCCCCCCATAGGACTCCCCCCATTTTTCTCTTAGAAAATCTGGAAATTTGGGAGAACGCTGAAAAAACTTCCAGGGAAATATTTTATCTTCTGGATTGAGTGAAATACCTTTTAAAACAAGATCTTACTCAGATTGCATAGTTTTGAGATTTTTGTGTTAAACAGTCTAGTGCCTTAGACAATGGTAATTTCTGTGTATACTGGACTGTTCGACATATTTTCAAGGATAATTTGTTTTTTTTAAACATGGCTAATTTTATTGACAATTAATTTGCTATAATGTGTATGATGATAATACACTACTGACAAGTTCAGGGTTTTCAGTGTTATAAAGTTTAGGCTGTTATCCAGAGATACAGCCAACCCTATTATGAGTGAGAATATTTCTGTCCAAATAATATATTTCCTTTGGTTTACTATAAAATTTAGGTTTTCCATTTTCCATTTTAATATTTTCTTCTCTCTCAGAGATAACAATTGCGCTCTCTCTCTCTCTCTCTCTCTCTCTCTCTCTCTCTCTCTCATATTGACTATATCTGCAATTTTACTTGTATCAGACTAGGGCATTTACATTTTTAAACGTATATACTAAATAAGATATAAGGTCACAAATGATGAATTTTATGTTAATAAAGCAGCAGAATCAAACTGATTCGTTGATTGGCTTGATCCAAACAGTAACTATTACATGTGTTTCCAAATTCCCAGAAATGTGTCACCTCTGGGAGGGCTGGGAAACACCCTACTCACCTTTTTATTTTCTCTCAGTTAATTACTGTATAACTATATATATTTATATAGTTATTGTTATTAATGGAGAGAAAATAGAAAGGTGAGTAGGATTGGAGCAGGACAATGGATGAACTGGGTTTTCCTTTGGAAACCAGAAGTTTAGTATCATCTACTTTCTGTATGGGTGGATTACAGAAAGAGACAACTGACTCACAGCTAAGAATAGGGATAGAACAAGGCAGAGGAAATCCTTATGGAGTTTCCCCTGGTCACCATTCAGACATTTCAAACGTAATTGATAGCAGATGGAGAGACAACAAACCTAACTGATCTACCATAAGCAGACTAGTGCTACTGAAAGGGTAAAGGAAAGTTTAAAATAAGGCAAGGCAGGCCTCAACACCTTGTGACTTACTAAGCCAAACCTGTGTATGGTGGCCCAGTAGGGACTTCCAAGCTCCTCATTGGCTGCATAAGGAAGGTGGGTTATGTTCAGCCTGGTGTGTCACAAGCTGTACGAGCCCTGAGGTGATGGAAGAAAAAGCAAGGAAGAATGCACAATGAGGAGTTAATCTGAACAAATCCATTTTTTTCTTTAATCAGGGAAACATTTTGTTCTTTATTTCATGACAGTTTGTTGCTGAAAAGAACATCTCAGCCTGATGGGTACAGACCTGATTGTAAGTGGATTTTTCTTCTCTTCCTGGCTATAGTTAAAATAGTCCATTGCCCTCTTTTCATTGAACAAGCGAGAAGTGACACGTCCAGCCCATGGAACGTTTTCAGCATTGATGCTCGGAATGATGTTTGAACACCGGAGAGCCAGTCTGGTGTAGTGGTTAGGAGTGTGGACTCTAATCTGGGAGAACCGGATTTGATTCCCCCCCCCGCCACATGCAGCTGCAGGTGTGACCTTGGGTCAGCCACAAGTTCTTTCAGAGCTGTTCTCTCAAGAGCAGTTCTCGAGAGAGCTCTCTCAGCCCCACCTACCTCACAGGGGTGTCTGTTGTGGGGAGGGGAAGGGAAAGGAGATTGTAAGCTGCTCTGAGACACCTTTGGGTAGAGAAGGGTGGGGTATAAATCCAGTCCCTCTTCTGAATGTGAAAGGGCTACAGCATAGATAGTCATTTTCAAAAGGGTTATTTCTACCTAGGGTTGCCGACTGACTGGGAAACCCCCAGCCAGGCCTACTCCCCTCCCCTTTGATAAGCAGAAACCAGCAGGTAACACTTTTCATGGTGCATAGCAAAGCGGAGTCGGCCCTGGTTAGTTCTTGGACGGAAGACCACCAAACAAGTCCAGGGTCATTACACAGAGGCAGAAAATGGCAAACCGCCTCTGCTCCTCTCTCGCCTCGAAAACCCTCCAGAGTTTCCATAAGTCAGCTGCGGTTTGACAGCACTTTCCACCACCACCACCATGGTGGAGGCTAGCAGGGAGTAGCTGCATCTGGCTGGACTGCTCCCTCGCTCCTTATCTTTCAGATGCCTTGAAAACCCTGCGAGGGATCTCCATAAGTCAGCTGCAACCTGATGGCACTTTATACACACAGCTAAGCCCGGGTCCTGGTTCAGATGTCACAACAGACAGTGGCTTGTTTAAATTGTAACGTGTACTATAAATTCTTGATATAAGCCACAAATCCCAGTGTGTCCATAAACCCCCAGCTTCTTGTGTGCTTCTGGGCTGCCTCTCTGTCTCCTAGCAGGGGAGATAACCTCCCTCCGTTCCATTGCTGTGCCCAGTTGGCTAGCAAACTGTGGCTTGTGAATGCATATGTCACAGTGTACATGCATATGTCACAACAGGAGTTGGTGTGGCATAGAGTGTCAGACTGAGACCTGGGTTCGAATCCCCGCTCTGCCGTGGAAGCTGCCAAGTGACCCTGGGCCCATCATGCTCTCTCAGCCTGACCTACCTCACAGGAATGTTGTTGTGAGGATAAGGTGGAGGAGGAGAGAATGATGTGACAAGCTGTTTGTGGCCTCATGGGGGATGAAAGCACAGCATAAAATAAATAAGCAACAAACCAGGAGTACCAATTGTGGTTGACAAGTTAGCTACCCTCCCTCTTATTGCACACCAGCTCAAGGCTGAAGACTTTCTGGTTTAGAGCATTAACTCTTGACAGTGAAATTGGGCGCTTTAACACGTTGCAGGTGTGAGGGTTTTTAGCCTACAGACCAGGACTCTAAACTGCAGTATAAACCTAGTTTAGAATCCAGGTTTGTAGGAAAGAAACAGACCACCAATTTGTTTAAGCACCCAGTTTGAATGTCATGCTAAATTTCAGTTAATTCTGATCTAGGAAGTCTTTGGATCTAGCTGATACATGGGGAGAAGAGGGTAAGAGCACACAAGCCTGAAATCCTGCAAGGCGTATTCTTGGACTATACAGACTGCAGTTTATTGCCGGAAGGTATCAGAAAATTCACTTGAGAGTTAAGTACGCCCAGTGGCTGCCTTCAGATGTCATGAACAAAATGAGCACACTTTGGTTAACAAGAATGAGCATTGTAGATTGAGTCATCCGAATGCAGCCATTACCAGTCTGGGTAAGAGTTGCAGTTGGCAGAGTCGGTATTTTCTTTCCCTGAAGAGAGGACCTTTTTTGTATATAATTGTGGGTCGTTGTATGACCTAATTGGGTACCTTTGAACAACTAACTGAGGAAGGAGGCCTTTCTCAGCTGTAATGAAGGCTTCCTTAGCTTCACATGAGGGGGAGCTGAGATTTGGCTGTTGTATGTATTTTCCAGGTCAGTGAACTATCACAAGAAGAAAGCGTCCGTGTTTGTATTTCTAACAATATAGTCTTTCTTTGTTTCCCCCGTACAGATTATGGATTTGAAATTCCAAATTTGTTTGTGGTAGGCTATGCCTTAGACTACAATGAGCACTTCAGAGATCTAAATGTAAGCATCTCTCATTCTTGGGGCCCTAAATAAGCTTTTCAAAGTTGTGGCTCACAAACCTGGTTAGTCTGCATTGGGTTGCCTCTTTTGTGTTTGGAACAATAATAATGCTTTTGCTGTGCTGTCTAATACTCAGCTTGCTTGTCTTCACAAAAGCCCTGCCAGTGTTGCTTTTTTAACGCCCATTTTGCAGATGGAGAACTGAGGTTGAAGGGATGATGTCGCTACCCTCTGAATCTAAGGCTGAGACAGCATTTCCATGCTTGTCTCCCAATGCGGTCTGTCTTGTATAGCACTTTGAGCTAGTGCATCTGTAGAGTCCTCCCTTCTTGACATTTCAGAAGGTGGAGGGATATTACGTTTTCTCAGCACTCCAATTACTGCATTCTGTCAAATGGAAAACTGGAGAGGGGCTGTGACTTGGTGGCAGAGCATCTGCCTTGTGTGCAGAAGATCCTGGTTCAGTGCTTGGCATCTCTAGTTAAGAAAGGGATCAGCTGGTAGGTAATGTGGTAAACATCTGCTTGGGACAGCTGCTACCTATCAGAGTAAGCAATATAGTATAAAGCAGCTTCATGTCTTCAAAATGCGTCCATTCCATTTTGCAGATTTCTTTTTAGTTTAGTTTTGTTCTTAAAGCAATGTGATAAGAGATATCTTCAAACTGTCTATACCTTTGTGGCAAGGTAGGCCAAATTTATTCTTTGATCTGATTTGATTTTTTTTTAAGGTGTATGATTTACACTGTGCATTTCAAGCATTTTTATGGCAGCTTACAAAGTTTATCCTGTCTTAAGTAAGATGACCAGACATAAAATGAGTATCTTTAATAAATGTGGAGGAGGGAATTTTGCCAGATCTTGCCATGTGCATGTGCTAAAACCTGCACCTTGGTCATTCCTGAAAAAATCCTGCTTCCGTAGAACTATTGTAGGGGTTTTTTTGTTGTTTAGTTTCTCTTCTGGTAATGGTTAATTTGTTCAGTTTGTTTTAATATTTTTGTAAGCCAATTGTTCTGACCAGTTTAGGTGGAAGTACAGAGGTCTGTATCTAACCAACCATGCAGTTCTGAAGACTTAAGAGCATTTAAGTTTCTCCAAAAGCAAATGGCAGTGTTAACAGATTCCTGACCAGGAAAAAGTTTCACAGGGTATGAAGAAATGCATTTTTTCCTGGCAGATTTGAAATGAGCAAAACCTCCCCTTTGCGGTTTAAAAGTCTTTTTCTTTGGGTAGAGAATATGCAGGGGGGGGGGTCAGTACAATTGCTTTTCAGCTTGCTTTCATACAAATGCTAAATCGATCTAGCAGGAGAGATAATGGGTGGGCCAGGCTCTCCCCCTTACCCAAGCAGGAAACATAGAATTGGAGGTGTTAAATGCTAGAGAGTCTTCAGGAAGGAGATTCCTGGAGATTTACAGGACAAGCCTGGAGATCTACAGGAAAAGACCTGGTCAGGGTGTGTGGAAAAGAGAGATGGTAAAATTTCCATGCAGGAGGAAGGAGGTCTCTTTTCCTGGGGTGCTGCATCCATGAGAGCACACAGAGCTCTCCTCTAAGAAGGCAACCATTGACCATGTGCTCACCTGAAGAGCTGGGAGAGAGCTGCAAGGTAATTGAAACACTGTAGAGACTTGTAATTTTCTAAAGCTAAAGAGCCTGACCTTTTATAACTACTGGTAAGGCATGTATAGCGAGAGGGACAGAGGATTTGCGTTTTACCAATTTCTTGGAATCTCGTGCTCAGTCTGGTGCTGTGCTAAAAGTATGCTTGCGGATATAACTTTTGATGCTGGCAGTGGTTCTCTGTACCACATAGACCTCCACTGTCTCAGACTTGCTATTTGAAAAGGAGAGGCCTGGGAGAGGCAGGCAGTGGCAAGTGGCTATTCCTCCAGGGGTACGCAAGGCAGTAAACTGTCCCTGTGGTGACCAGATCCTGGGCAGCAGGAGACACAGAGGCAAGGCCTCAGAACTTGGAAGGTAAGCTGGGAAACCTGATGCTCCCAGTGGGCAATTCCATACAAAGGTCAGGTGGTGGTGGTGAGCTACCCAAGAGTGAAAGAAAAGTCCAGGTGTTGAGAAAACCTTGGAAGGCAGGGTGGAATAGGGTCTGAAGGCCGGAGCAGGCCCGTTCTGCCACACAGGGGTTCAGTGATTGACAGCCCCCTCTTAGGAAAACTTAAAGGCTGTTAAGTCTTCAGAACTATATGGTTGGATATAGGCAGGGCCGGCTCACTCACTAGGCAAACTAGGCGATCGCCTAGAGCGGGCTGGCCCTTAGGGGCGCCAAACTGCACCCGGCCCCGTACTCTGGGAGTTTCTTGATTATTTGTGTTTTTCATTCTTCTTAAAATGCATTTATTTTTGAAAAATGGTGGGCGCACCGGGGGGGGGGGGGGCACCAGAAGGGATCCTTGCCTAGGGTGCAAAATAAGCTGGGGCCAGCCCTGGATATAGGCCAAGACAAACAACATTAAAATAAGTAAGCACATATTAGCGAATGTGTTTTATCTGTTCGTCTTGAGTGTTTACTGAGATGGATACTCAGCTTTGGATGAAAATACAGTTGATACTGTTAATTGGCTCAGAGATAAAGACCTCTGCAGAACAGTGTCTTCCTTCTTTCACAGAGCAGTGCATCAACTAATTAGGATTAATTATCCTAGTGCCACTTAAGAGTTGGTATATAAATCTACTACTGATGCATCCTACTAATTAGGATTAGTAATAAATGCAGTTAATTCTCTTTTTATGAATTGTTGACATTAAACTGTTTCATTATTTCAGCACATATGCATTATCAATAACCACGGCAAAGCCAAATACAGAGTCTAAAGTTTGCTGGACCGAACTGGAATTTTGACAGGATCTCCCGACAAACAATTCAACTGACATCCATCTCACTCATCCCGGACTAAATAAGTGGTATTTCCCATGACCAGCCTCCTCACACTTGTTCATTGTAGGCCTTCTTAATACCTTCTTAATACCTCAGTCGGTACAAAACGTCTAGAAATTGTAATCTTTCATATAATGAGTTTCGTTCAGAATAAAGAGATGATAGGTAAGGCAGAGATATTTGTTTTTACCCATTAACCCATAAAACAAGTTCCTTTGTGAAAGAATCTAGAACACAATTGTGCTTTTAAGACATATCTGTGCCTTCTTGCTGACTCTTCTTTTTCCTCTTTCTGTCCTTTGCCTCTGTTTACACCTTTTGAGACAAGTGCTTGTGCCAACACACAGGGACTTCATACTCTAAGACCATGACTCCTACTAAATGTTGCTGCTGATTACTTAGAATCCATACAGTATTAACGTGTATAGCAAATTAGAAAGCAGGAAACATACTTAGAAAGAAAAGTATGGTGTAAAGGAGCTTTGGAATTCGGGGGGGGGGGAGCTACGAAATGCTGCAGATGAAGATAATGTATATAACATGTGGATAGTATCTGATCTACCAAAGCCTTTTATCTGGCCCAAATAACTTAGTCTACCTTGGTTTCCTACATGAGGTTGGATGCAGACTAGACATTTCCACAGGGACAAGGATTTCTGGTTATGGAGTATGATTTCCCCACCTTTCCTCTCCCACATCAGCCCCAAGTGCCCTCCCCCCTCCAAAATCCCATGCTTGGGAGAGAGGGGTTGCCTGAGCAGAGAGTGGTAGGAAAATTGTGCTCCGTGAGCAGAACTCCTTGCACCCATGGAAATGTTTGTCTTGGGTTGCCAGCTGCGGGTTCCGAAATACTTCAGTATTTGAGGGGTGGAGCCTGAGGGCGGCAGGATTTGGGAAGGGGAGGGGCTTCAATGGGGTAGAATGCCATAGAGCCCACCTTCCAAAGCAGCCATTTTCTCCAGGTGAACTGATCTCTGCTGCAAGGAGATCAGTTATAATACCAGGAAATCTCCAGCCACCACCTGGAGGCTGGCAACCCTAGTTAGACTGGATCTGACCAATAGGTAGCATGTCGAGTGATGCAGATTCCTGAGCTTCCAGTACCAAACTGTCAGGCTTCATTTCAGTGACAGCATCATGACATGGATAAGGTAGTTGAACTATCCCTGCCTTATTACCTATCCCAAGCCTTATTACCTGGAATTGTCCCACCCCCACAAAAAAAAATCGCCAGGATACCAGAAGTGCCTATCAGAGTGGCTCCCTGTGGTGGATCGTGGGTTAGCTGAGACTTAAAATGACAGGATGTGGTTTGCTGGCCCTCTGTTGCATACTTAATGTTCTTTGTAAACTGATTGCAGGCAATAGATACTAAAAATGCCTTGGAATTCAGCAACTCATCTTGCTCGAGGCTCATTTATCATGCATGTATTTTTCCATATGCTGTTAATCATTCTAAGGCTACAGTCTTAAAATACTTGGAAACAAATCCCACTGAACTCTGCAAGATTTTCTTTTCAGTAAACCTGTTTAAGATTGTGTTTTAAACCATCTGTCATTATTATGTAAGCAATTGTGGCTCCCTTATCATTTTCTGTTATTGGAAGGGAGTGCGATGTGGCATAAATATATACATAAACTAGAAGGATCATTGGTTTCGAATCAGATCTCATTCCCGCACTATAGGACAGCTGAAGTATGTGGATTTTTAGGGTCCAGAATTGGTTGATCTTCATTGAATGTGATTGTTGGTGCGTTTCTGACAAGTCAACGTCACCTGTTCCTTCCAAGCTGTACGGAGCGACAACAGAATACTGAAAATGAACCTTTGAAAGGCACTTTTGATTTGACCTTTCAAGAGATAATAGTGTGTCATGGATGTACTCAACTGTGTTTAATATACCAAGTTTTAATTGGGACAGAACAATAGCTACCCAGCTTTGGTTTCCAAGCTGCACCCTTGAATTTGTTTACAATATAGGAAAGTCACAGATTTGACACAAAAGTGGAAAGTCTTCAAGAACACACATTTCCATAACTCAAAACTAATCATGTACAAAGGTTTGCTTAGAAGGCATTTATTTGTTCTCAGATGTTGATTTTTGTCTCACTGATCTTGGTTTGTTTTTTAATACGCAATTAACCTATGAATACAAATGCTGGAATGAATGTCTGGAACAACGTGTATTGTATTCAAGGGTAGGAAACATTTTATAATAAAGCTCTATAGCATTTTTAAGTGAACCTTATAAAGCCTGTGTGATTTTTGAGTGTTCCTGTTTTCTTCCTCGCCACCATTTGCAATAGGAAGCTTCCCCATTTACCTATTAGGCTTAATTTGAAGAAGAATAGTATGTGCTGTATACATACTGCTCTCAATAACTTCCTGAAGGAAGCCAAGGCAAAAAATTTTTTTAAAATTTAACACAAACTGATTTGTTCTGAACAACATGGGACCTATTGTTGTTAGGAGGACGCCATTTCCTTTATGTTGGTATACAAGGAACCCTTTGCTGTATTACAATTTGTTTTTATGTCTTTCCCCCCTTTTTCTTTAGCATATTTGCACACACTATAGAGGCCTTTTTCAATTTAAAGAAGGAAAACAATGTAAACATTTCCTGTTGGAATAATACTCTCAATATGTCCTGTGTATACTGTACCTTTGTATTTTTCTTAGCTAGATAAAATCCAGCATGAAGTACAGTCATTATGGGGTTATTTCCATAGGGTAATGGATTCATTCCTTTGCCCTCACTGGCTCTGCAGTGTTTGTGAATATTCTGTATGGATTTTTGTTGAGAAAGGGGTAGGTTGGTAGGGGAGATTTCCCTGCATTGAATTAGCCTGCATTGAATTAGCCTTCTTCTAAGCTCCAACAAGATCTGTAGGCATGAAATAAGGAAGCTCTTAAGATCTGAGAGCACAGTAGCCCTTATTACATCTTGGCGCAGTGGTTGAAGGCCTGGACTGGATCTGTGACCCCTGGGTGGCACAGTCAGAGTTAGCCTAACCTACTTCGTAGGGCTGTTCTGAGGGTAAAATGGGGAAGAGGAGAACGATATTTGCTACCCTGAGTCCCGCAAAGGATAAAACTGTACTAGATACATTAAAGCCATCAAAGCTTTCATTTTTTAAATGACACTTATGTAAGAGCAGGAAAAAGAGCAGTGCTGGATCAGACCACGCAAGCATCTAGTCCACCCTGTTTCTCACAGTGACCAATCAGAAGGCAAGAGGATCAAAAGATGGTCTCCCACCCCTGCCCCTACTGTTGCCCTCCTGCCCTGGATTTTTCTGTCTTTGAACATGGAGGTTCCATTTAGACATCACGGCAAATAGTGATCTCATGGATCACTGCCTTGATGTGGCGAGGGGGCTTGCGTGGATCGATGAGGCTGCGGGCTATGCCGTGGAGGGCCACCCAAGATGGACAGGCCACAGCAGAGAACTCAGACAAAATGCGATCCACTGGAGAAGGGAAATGGCAACCCACTCCAGTATCTTTGCCGAGAAAACCCCATGGACAGTAACAACAGGCTGAAAGATATGACGCCGGAAGATGAGCCCCTCAGGTCGGAAGGTGTCCAGCATGCTACTGGGGAAGAGCAGAGGACAAGTACAAGAAACCCCAGAAAGAGTGAAGTGGTTGGGCCAAAAGGACGTGGATGTGTCTGATGGTGAAAGGAAAGTCTGATGCTGCAAAGAACAATACTGCATAGGAACCTGGAATGTAAGATCTATGAATCAAGGTAAGCTTGACATGGTCAAAAATGAGATGGCAAGACTGAACATCAACATGGAAATCAGTAAACTAAAGTGGATGGGAATGGGTGAATTTAACTCCGAAGACCATTTTATCTACTACTGTGGCCAAGAATCCCGTAGAAAAAATAGTGTGGTCTTTATAGTCAACAAGAGAGTGAAAAAGGCAGTAATGGGATACAATCTCAAAAACAACAGAATGATCTCAGTCCGGATCCAAGGCAAACCATTCAATATCACAGTAATCCACGTCTATGCTCCAACCACTGATGCAGAAGAAGAGGCTGAAGTGGACCAGTTCTATGAAGACCTACAACACCTCCTAGAACTAACACCAAAAAAAGATGTCCATATCATCACAGGAGACTGGAATGATAAGGTAGAAAGTCAATAGGTAACCGGAATAACGGACAAGTTTGGCCTTGGAGAACAAAATGAAGTCAGGCAAAGGCTAACAGAGATTTGTCAAGAGAACACTCTGGTCATAGCAAACACCCTCTTCCAACAACCTAAGAGGTGACACATGGACACCACCAGATGGGCAACACCGAAATCAGACTGATTATATCATTTGCAGTCAAAGACGGAGAAGCTCTATACAGTCGGTTAAAACAAGTCCTGGAGCTGACTGTGGCTCAGATCATGCAAAATCAGGCTTAAACTGAAGAAAGTTGGGGAAACCACTAGGCCATTCAGGTTTGACCTAGATCACATCCCTTATGAATATACAGTGGAGGTGAAGAATAGATTTAAGGGACTAGATTTGATTGATAGAGTGCCTGAAGAACTATGGACAGAGGTTCATGACATTGTACAGGAGGCAGCAATCAGCACCATCCCAAAGAAAAAGAAATGCAAGAAAGCAAAGTGGCTGTCTGATAATGCTTTACAAATAGCTGAGGAAAGAAGGAAAGTGAAAGGCAAAGGTGAAAAGGAAAGATTTACCCAACTAAATTCAGATTTCCAGAGAACTACAAGGAGAGATAAGAAGGGCTTCCTGAATGAACAATGCAAATTAATAGAGGAAAACAATAGAATAGGAAGGACTAGAGATCTCTTCAAGAAAATTAGAGAAATCAAGGGAACATTCCATGCAAAGCTGGCCATGATAAAGGACAAAAAAAATGGGCCTTAGAAAGCATTACTAACAACAAAGCTAGTGGAGGTGATGGTATCCCAGCTGAGCTGTTCAGAGTCTTAAAAGATAATGCTGTTGAAGTGTTGCACAATATGCCAGCAAATTTGGAAAACGCAG
>NW_015168047.1:1175701-1192269 GCF_001447785.1 Gekko japonicus
GTTTGGAACGCTCTGTTAGTTTCGATTTCAAAGGTTTCTCTTTCTCCGTCCTCTTCCCCGCCATCTTTCTCGATTGTTTACTTTGACAAATATTTTGAAAGTATCTGAATATGCGCCCAAACGCCTGAACTCGCCTTGGTAAGTGTTTCCTAACAATTTTTTTCTTTAACCGCCCCTTGCAGCTTTCACCCCTTTTTCTTCCGCCCCCCCCCCCCCCAGGTCTCGCTTTAATTCTTTATGCGCCTGAGAGGAATCCCTCCCCCGCTCGCCTCTCTTTCTGGTTTTTGGGGTAGGGAGCTTTCTTTTAAGTTGACACATTTCACTCAGTCCGACTTTACATCGTTTCGCCCACTCAATCTCCCACGCTTGCCCCAGTCAGCGTCAATAGATCCCATTCGGGCACTTTGCAGGAAGGACCATTGGGACGGAGGAGCGCCTCAATTCACCCAGAACACGCAAGCGAAGAGGCGACTCCTCGAGAGTCCCCTGGCTAGGAACCTTCCACCAGGCTCCGGGGGGGGGAAACGTGGAAGTCTCACATCACCTTCTGTCTGGTCCTTTGAACTGGAGATGCTGGGGCTTGAACCTGGGACCTTCTGCATACGAAGCAGAGGATCTTCTACTGAACCACAGCCCTTCTGCGAAGAAGTGCTTCCTTATGCCAGTCCTATCATACTGCCTACCAACTTCACTGTTGTGATATTATGGGGAGGAGAGGATCAGAAAACCAAAAGCATGATGGAGGTGGGCGGAGCCAACGGTGCATGGCGCACGGCTGAAGTTCGAGCTCCCGTCCCTGTTTCCCTACTATCTACTTAAAATACTTTTCCGAAGTCTCCATGCCGAAGAAAAATACACAGAAAGCTGCCGGAACACCCTCAGCAAGCCGGGGAGGAGGGAAAGGTTCGGTACGTACCTTCTTTACAACCATAGCTCCAGAAGAGCTGTTTCTCCCGGCCTCTCCAACTTCTGCTAAAATGGCGGCCGAAGCGCAGCCTAACGACCCGACCGACCCCCTCTCCCGCCAGGACTTAGCTGCTTTAAAAGACGATATTATTGACTCTATGTCCACAATAGTTTCGAAACTACTTCAGCCTATTCAAAATTCCTTGCAAGATATGGCAAAAGAAATAGCCGAAGCCTCAAAGGCAGCAGAAACGGCTACACAAATGGCGGTCTCTATGCAAGACGACATAAGAACCTTGCAAAAATCCGATACCACTATGCTCACCAGGATAACGTCGCTTGAGAATAAATGGCGGCAATATAATTTAAAATTCCGGGGGTTTGAGGAGGGGTCTGAAGAATCCCAAGACTTGGCTCACTTTATGGCTGCGTGGCTGGCCAAAGTAATGCACTTAGATGACGGCGTTGCACCGGCATTGGCCAAGGCACAGCGCTTGGGTCCGTTAGCAATGGCGAACAAAGGCAAACCACGAGACATTCTAGTTCAATTTATATACCTGCGTTCTAGAGACAAAATCCTTAAGATTGCAAAACAAAATGGCTCCCTGGCTTTCGGTGACCAGAAGATTATTGTTCTACTTGATTTAGCCCCGGAGGCACTGACTAAACGGAGATCCCTGAAAAACATTACAGCCAAGCTTCACGAGGCGAAGATACGGTTCCGCTGGTCGCCTACTTCAGATATTTTGATTTACAAAAATGGCTTACTACATCAAGCGTCCGATCGTGCATCGGGAATAGCGTTGCTCTCTGCTGTTGGAATTAAGTTGTCTGCATCAGAAGAAGAAGAACTTCGAAAGCCCTGACTTTTCTCATTTTTTACTCTCAAGGAAAATGGGAGCTTATAAGAATCTACTGTTCCACTCTGCCCTTGTGGCTATGGTTGTGGTTTTGGCAGTCTTTTGGTTATTTGGAACCTAATTCAAGATTGTTTTGTATAGACTTGAAGCATAGAGGTTATCAGGCTTGTAGTTTCATAGAGACAGTATTGATTCTGGCAATGGTGTACCTGCAAATCTGTAATCACAGAAGACTTTATGTTCAGTTTAAGCAATGAAGTAATTGCACTTTTTATATATTCTTTTTTTCTTTTTTTTCTTTTATTTGTAATTATGGGTTCTCCAACGGAGAAAAGATGTCTATTAATTTCTGTTTTTATAATCTTTATTTTTTATTGTTTTTAAGTATTTGAGTTTAGCAATGCAGTAATTGCTATTGTATAATAGTAACCTGATTATTGGTATGGTATATCAGTTATGAAGTTAATTTAACAGTAAAAGAAGGCAATGACGCAATTGCATGTTATTTGATACCTAAGTTAGAGCACTTTAAGTTTTATTGTGAAGTAAAATTATTTAAATTGGACAAGTATTTTCGTTAATGGTTGTCATAGAGTTTACACTTTATTAAAAACTATATTCAAATATTGCCAGGGGGGCCCACCTTCACAACAACGGAATAACTTATTTATAGCTTAGAAAAACATTGAATCTGGTGGGGCAATCATTCCATCACTAGCTTAATAGAGCTGTAAGAGACACTAGTATTAAAAGTGTGAAGGTTTTTTTATTATTATTATTATTATTTTCTTTCCTTCTTTTTAACCTGACTTAATATGGTACATGGATGCCTTTGCAATTAATATTATTGTTGACAACGTATATTTTAAAGATGTTATTCCGTTAACGGAAAGGACTGACAGATTTTATATGACTTGTTATTTATGTTATCTAGGAGACAATTGATATTATAATCTAAACTTTATTAGTAGAAATACTGTTAAAACAGGGAAAGGGAGGGAGCTGGAGGAAGTGATTTTGAACTTATCAACCATCCCCGTCCCCCATATTGTATTGAGTGTCCTTACAGGAGTGTTTTATTTAATAATACTCCTTCTAGCTGCCTTGAGTAGGCTAGCTAGCCTAGGCACTACCCCTCTTATAGGGGGAGAGTTGTTATAGATTGTTATAGTTAAAAGTTAGTTTTAGTTTGATGCAACAGTTCAATATCTCAACATGGAATGCCCGAGGTCTTAACAACAAAATTAAGGCGAAAAGAGCCTCTAATTACTGGACCAAACAGAAAGTCCAAATTCTATGCATTCAAGAGACCCATCTAAAAACTACACACCTTCCAGTTTTACGTTCTAAATGGTTTTCACATCAATTCCAGGCGAAAGGCTCCTCGAAAGCGAGAGGGACAGCCATTTTGATTTCACAGAATTTACCCTTTCAATTACAAAAGTGTGAAGCAGATCCCCAAGGGAGATATATGTTTGTTCAAGGAGATCTCTTTGGACAACCATTGACTATTGCTAGTATTTACGCTCCAAACACCGATCAAATAGCTTTTATTAAATCTACTCTGCAGAAACTGGCAGACTTTGCGATTGGTGAAATCCTTGTGGGAGCTGATCTGAACTTTATAATCAACCCTAATGTAGATAAAACTCACCGCTCTTTAGAAAGTAAAAAGAAACACTGGCTCCCAACTGAACTTGACAAGGTTTTGAAGACCTTTGGCCTTACGGATATTTGGAGAACCCTCAACCCGGGAAACCGCGAATATACATTTTATTCTCCTAGACACCAAGTCTATTCACGGATAGACTATTTATTAACAACTAATGCTATGCTGACTAATATTATGGACTCAGAAATTGGCCCGACTATAATCTCTGACCATTCATGGGTAGCATGTACAGTTCACTCAAATCAAAACGAAAAAAGAGAATTTAATTGGAAACTTAACATGTCTTTATTACAGAATGAACTTTTCCAACAAAATATAAAATCCAAAATAGACGAATATTTTGAAGTAAACGCAGAATGTCCAGCCTCCCAGGTTTCTATCTGGGAAGCTTTTAAAGCGACGTTGAGAGGTAACTTGATTTCATTGGCATCCTCCTATAAAAAACAAAAACAAAAAGTGGTCAATGCATTAACAGACAACATAGCTAAATTGGAGAAGAAACATAAGCAATTTGGGGGCCAAAAAAATTACAAGAAACTGCAGAGAGAACGAAAAAAGTTGGAACTAATGGAGACAACACATATACAGAAACAAATGCTATATATTAAGCAAAAATATATTACTAAAACTCCCAAATCAATAAAATTATTAAAATATAGAGTGGAGAAGAAAAAACTCGCCTCCACAATATATGCGCTTAAAGACAGAGATAATAAGGTCCAGACTTCCCCAAAGAAAATCGCTTCTATTTTTGCGGAGTTTTATAAGAACTTGTATACATCACTAAATCCCTCGGAGGAACACATTCTGAAGTATTTAGACAAAATTAATTTTAATACCAAACTGACCCAAGACCATAAAAGTTTATTAGACCAACCTATAATCCTGACAGAACTTAAGGACAATTTAAAAAAGATGAAGGCCAACAAATCTCCGGGTCGAGATGGATACCCGATTGAATTCTATAAAAAGTTTTTTGATCAGATCTCGCCCCATCTTGTAAATATTTTGAACTATGTTCTAGAAAAGGGAATTATTCCACCTTCGTGGGCTGAAGCAAAAGTGGTAGTATTGTTAAAGGCAGACAAAGACCCCCTTTTACCAGAGTCTTATAGACCAATATCCTTACTCAACACAGATTTTAAAATTCTTACCACCATACTAGCCAGTAGACTCAATTCAATTATTTTAAATTATGTACACAAAGACCAGGCAGGCTTTATGCCAGGCCGTACGATTACGGATAATATTCGTAAGACTCTGAATATTATTGAATATTGCCGCAAGCACAAAATTTCTTCCACTATCCTTTCTGTTGACGCTGAAAAAGCGTTAGACAGAGTAGAACCTAATTATTTAATACAAGTTTTAAAAACTATGAATTTTGGACCCAATTTTATAAAGTGTATTCAAGCTATGTATAACAACCCTATTTCTTCTATACTGGTTAACCAAGTTAACTCCCCTAGTATTCATCTACAGAGGGGCACCCGACAGGGCTGTCCCCTGTCTCCTCTTTTATTTGCGCTATCCCTAGAACCACTGGCATCTGCAATACGAGAAGACCCCAAAATACAAGGAATTAGTGCCTCTCCATCTCAGTGTAAAATGAGCCTCTTTGCTGATGACATAGTATTTTATATTCAGCAACCAAAAGAAACTCTTCAACCCTTATTAGACCATATCTCTGATTATGGAAAAGTCTCTGGTTTTTTGATTAATTACTTTAAATCAATTTTATATCCAATAAATATTCTTAATCAAGAGCTCTTAGAGATTAAAAAAAAATATCCTTTCAAAATGGTAACTACTCATTGGAAACATTTGGGTATCAATATACCCGTACATCTAGATAATTTGTACCATTGTAATTTTAAACCCTTATCGTCAACAATGGCCACGTTGCTAGAAGAATGGGGAAAATTTAACCTGTCTGTTGGAAAAAATTGATTGATCTTACCTAAATTTCTCTTTTTATTTCAAAATCTACCAATTGAAATCCCACTTAAATATTTTCGGGAATGGAATCTGAAGATAACTAAGTTTCTATGGAACTCCAAAAAAGCTAGACTGAATTCACGACTACTGAACAAGCCTAAAAAATTGGGAGGTTTAGCCCTTCCAAATTTAATTAAATACTATGAATCTGCTCAACTTAAAGCAGTTATATACTACGCAGACCCTGTATGCGAAAAATCATGGGTAGCAATTGAAGGTCAAAGCTTAAATTCGGATTTTTTACATGAGGCTATTTGGAACAGCCCTAATGACAGACGATGGAAAACACAAACAAATAGATTTTTGGTGTTCACATTGAAACTATGGGATAAATTTAGGTGTATACTTACCTCTGAATCCTCCCAGATGGCAGCTTTTCTGGGACAGAGATGGTTCCCTCCAGGGAGAGCACATAATGAGTTTAAAATTCTGCGAGGAAAAAATATGTTTAGAATAAAAGACATTACGGTAAACGGCAAACTTCTTACACAGGAACAATTTTTACATGCTATAAAACTTAAAATTTCGTGGATGCAATACTACCAACTTCAGCATATGTATAATAGGTTGGTAGCAACTTCTAATTTAAACAAAACATTATTACCATTTGAAAAATTGCTTGCTAGGTCCAGCACAAATACAAAAGGGGCCATAACAATTATATACTCTGCCTTAAATGAAAAATTATGGTTGACTAAGAACCCAGTTCAAGAAAAGTGGGAAAAAGACCTACACTGCTCAATTAATGAGGAAACATGGGCGAAAATCTGGGGATCTTTCCAAATGACTACTAACAATCTAGCAATTCGTACTCAATCTTATAAGATGTACTCTAGATGGTACTTAACTCCAGAACGGTTGTTCCACTGTAAACATAAGCCTTCCCCAAATTGCTGGAAGGGATGTGGGATGAAAGGATCCTTACTGCATTGTTGGTGGGAATGCCCTCTTGTTAATGACTTTTGGTTACGTATAAAAGATATTATACAGAAAATTACAGACTGTGATTTACCTTTTAATCCAGAAACTTTTCTGTTAGGTAATTACATGCAGTATTCGATTTCTAGAGAGACAGAAGAACTAACAGCAATACTGTTATCAGCAGCAAAGACATTGTTGGCTCATGTTTGGAATCAGCCTAAAATACCTAGTATCAAACAATGGCTTGCAAAATGTTGGGACTATATAATAGCCGACAAAATTACTGAACAACTTTTAACGGCATTCTCTCCATCTCGCTCTAGTAGGTTCTTGACTCGTTGGTTCTCGTTTTTCCGATATGTTAACCATAATCCGGGTTCCCTGTTTGAAATCCCTAAGAAATATTTGGAGTTTTCTTTATATTGAGGGGTGAAAGACCTCTATTATAATGTTAGAATGTGAGTACTGTTGCATTTTGTTTTGTTGAAGTTTATAATGTTGCAATTGGTTTTGTTTGTTAAAGGTTATGTTTTGTTTTTTTAAAAAAAAAATTCAATAAACAGTTTATTAAAAAAAAAAAGAAAACCAAAAGCATTTAAGGGTTTCCTTTATTACTAGAGTAGATGACAGTGTACTCTAAATTATTAAATAAAATGTTTCTTTTTGATAGAACAGCAGTTAATTTGGCTCTTTTTGTTTTTGTTCTTCCCCTTTGCCTATCAGTACTCCTGGACTCTATGGTAAACGATGAAGTAAGTGGGTTAGATCCAGATTAAAATTTCCAGTGGCATAATGGGACTTTCCTGCCTTCTTCCTTCCACTGTAGCCCACTGATCTCCATGAAATGTGATTCTGGGGGGTTTGGGACCCTGAGGAATGGCAAATGGGGGATCTGCAGCCAGAAAAGGGAATCAGTGGAAATTGCCAATTTAGTCTGGAGCCAACCCACTGCCTGTAAAGTTTAAAATGTTACAGATTTAAAAAAAAAAAAAGAAAGACATGTTCTTTCTGTACACATTTCTTTTTAATTTTATGCTTCTATTTTATTTGTGGCTGTGTTGGTAGCATTTTTAACAGTTTTGTTCTGTGAAACTAAAAAGTTGAATGCCATGAAGGAAAAAAACACCCACAAGTGGTTTAATTGTTTACAGATTTTATTTCTAGGCCATTTGAAATCTTTTAATAACATTTATCCTGAGTCCCTCCAAATACTTTAATTACACGAGCCAATAGATCCATTTCATTTCTGGTTGCACCCCATGACTCATGAATTACTCGTAGGAGGGGTTTTGTGTTTGTATATATTTTTTTAAAAAACCCAATTCAGCAACATCTGGTAGATTATATAAGGCAAAAGGATGTTCTTTATAAACCGTTATGGACAACATGTTTTTGTCTTTGGCAGTCATCCATTTTCTCTCTCTCTCTTCTTTTTACTCTCTAGTACTGGCATTCTTCCACACTCTGCCCACGAAGATAAAAGCAGAATTCCTGCACATATACCAAGGTGACATCAACACTTTGGAGTGTTCAATTTTAAGAATTAATTCAGCTCATTCCTCCTTCACTTGGTCCAATGCCAAAACTATCCAGTAAAGGAATGTCTGGTGATAAATCAAATATGGTCTAAAATAGCTATATCCTATAATGCATTCAAGGGCTAGATTTTAGACTACATTTTAACGTACTCTGAATCCACTATATTTTCTGCTTAAGAAATGTAAGCATATACTAACAATGAATTGGTATTATAATTCTCTCAGTTCCATAATTCTTTTGCACAATTCCAGTACAAAAACAATCTAGGTGGCATTGCTGGAAGTTTGTGATAGCATGTAAAACTGTAGCTTATGCTTACTTTCAGCGAATTTACCCGTTCATCATTGGTGCACACATATACACCCATAAGAAGGAGAGGAAGCAGAACAGGGAAAGCAACATGATCGAGAGGTCTGGAGCACCTTTCCTATGAGGAAATACTGAACAGTCTGGGACAGTTTAGTTTAGAAAAGAGACAAGTAAGGGGGGATATGATAGAGGTTTGTAAAATTATGCATGGGATCATCTAGGTGGTGGACAGAGAGAACTTTTCCTCCCTGTCCCAAAATACTAGCACTCAAGGAACTCCAATAAAGCTGATGGGCAATAGATTCAGGACAGAAAAAAGGAAAATACCTCTTTACTCAACAAGTGATTAAAATTTGGAATTTGCTGCCAGAGGATGTAGTGATGTCCACAGGTATACATGGCTTTAAAAGGGGATTAGATAGATGCATGGAGGATAGGACTATCAGTGGCTAGTAGCCATGATCACTGAGGGGAACCTCCAGATAAGGTGGCCAGACCACAGCTGGCAACCCCCGAGGCAACATCAGAGGAAGGCCTCAGCCTCTGTGCCCTG
Source organism: Gekko japonicus (assembly GCF_001447785.1). Taxonomy (NCBI): domain Eukaryota; kingdom Metazoa; phylum Chordata; class Lepidosauria; order Squamata; family Gekkonidae; genus Gekko; species Gekko japonicus. The sequence goes on from NW_015168047.1 coordinate 1,184,460, forward strand.
CTGTTGGACCGCTCTGCAGACAAACTGGTTGGCCACTGTGTGAGACAGGATGCAGGACTAGATGGACCAACCCAGCAGGGATTTTCTTTGTTTTTACGTTGTTACGTGCCCTAGACCAAAGGCAATAGGCCTGTATCTCTCTGTGTAGAATGAGGCTTGGGTTATTTCCTCCCTCCAGGATTTTACTTAATGAGGTTCTGATCCATTGAATAACCGGATTCTTGAAAAACGATGGTTGGCTTCTATGTGCTATTAGCATAAGGTATTGGTGGAAGGGGATTGTCCTGCTTTCTGCCAACAGGTTCTCTGTGAACACTGGAAAGGAAATATTGGGGGATCTGTAGACAAAAAGGCATGTGGCACAGTAGCAAGCAGAGGAAAAGAAAGGGGTGGTTCCAGGCACTCTATTCACCAAAACCTGGATCTGGCCCTGGCTGATGGCGCAATCCTAAACAGAGTCACATCCTCTTAAGTCCACTGCTTTGAAGGGCGTAACTCCACTTAGGATTGCACTAAAAGCATTTGGCAAAGCTCCTTGGGCAGACTGGTTCTGCAATCCAGGTACACTGACTACTACTTTACTAAGACTTAACGCTGCAATGGAATGTAGTCAGAGTCCTCTGCTCTGCTAGCAACAGAGTCAAAAACAGAAGAATAGCCGTTTCTTCCTTTGCTGCCCTGGATTGCTATGTCAGCATTCTTCACCGTGCCAATGCTACTGTGCTTTGCTGACAGGTGGGACATTTGCTCGTGATCCTATCGTCCCACTGAGCTGGCCTTGTTTGCCCTAATTCTAAAGATCATTCCTGGACCTAGGACAAAACTGTGTGGTGGCGGATGCACTCCAGTGGCACAGAACAGATTAGTACTGAGCAGGAAGAATGGGAAGGAGGGACTTCGCTGGTGTCAGCAGTTCCTCCCTATGGTGTGTTGGATTTTTCCCTCTCACCTGTTATTTGGTTGCTGTATCTTGCTGTGTGGGTGTTTTCAGCTAAAAGGAGGAGGAGGAGGAGAGTTGGATTTATATCCTGCTCTTCACTACCCGAAGGAGTCTCAGAGTGGCTTACAATCTCCTTTTCTTCCTCTCCCCGCAACAGACAACCTGTGATGTAGGTGAGGCGGAGAGAGCTCTGAGAGAACTGTGACTGACCCAAGGTCACCCAGCTGGCTTCATGTGGAGGGCTGGGGAATCAGTCCTGGTTCTCCAGATTAGAGTCCGCTGTTCCTAACCACTACACCACGTTGGTTTGAGAGAAAATGATGGCAATGAGAGCATTAAAAGAGGCCCACACGCGAATGCTTTCAGACTTAGAACTGAAGCCACTTCCGGGCTGTAATTTCAACATAACAGAGCAGCATGAGAGCAGTTAGTCTTAACTGTGGTTTACAGAGCATGTGAACATGTATATCTGGGCTTGTACACCTATGCTGTTCTTGCTGCAGTGCAGGCTGGGGTGCTGGCAGGCTGTTTGTGGGAAGGCAGTTGAAGATAGGAAGAGGAAGAATGGGTTTATACCCCACCCTTCACTTGGAGTCTCAGAGCGGCTTACAAACTCCTTTCTCTTCCCCTCCCCACAACAGACACCCTGTGAGGTAGGCAGGGCTGAGAGAGCTCTGAGAGAACTGCTCTTGAGAGAACAGCTCTGACAGAACTATGGCTTGCCCAAGGTCATCCAGCAGCTGCAAGTGGAGTGGGAAATCAAACCCGGTTCTCCCAGATTAGAGTCCGCGCACTTAACCACTACCCCAAACTGGCTTTCCGACACCAAACTGAAATTTGCCCTGACCTGGATAACCCAGGTAAGCCCAATCTCATCAGATCTCAGAAGCGGAGCAGGGTTGACTAGCAAGTACTTGGATTGGAGACCTCCGTGGAATACCAGAGGTGGGAGGCAGGGGCAGGCTTTATTCAGCCTCCTCTCTGAATATCCTCCAGGCCCCTAGTAGGGGTCAGTCACCAGAGGTCGCCATGACTTCCAGGTGCACACACGCACACACAGACATGCACATATTGAAAAATACAAAAAAAGAAGCTGTGAAATTTGAATGGTCTATGATGTGCGCTCTGTTTTACAAACTAGTTAAAACAAACCACTCTTTCATGTTCCGTTTTAACCAAGCTTCTCTCCCAGTCTACCACAGAGTTGTCATGAGGATAAAAAAAAAATTGTAAGTTGGAGGAGCAAGGTTTAAGAACACAAGAGAAGCCATGTTGGATCAGGCCAGTGGCCCATCCTGTCCAACACTCTGTGTCATACAGCAACCAAACCCCAAGTGCTGTCAGGAGGTACACCAGCAGGGCCAAAACACCAAACGTCCTCGCACTGTTCCCCCCCCCCCAAGTACCAAGAATACAGAGCATCACTGCCCCAGGCATAGTGTTCCATCTACACTTTGTGGCTAATAGCCACTGATCGACCTCTGCTCCATACGTTTATTCAATCCCCTATTGAAGCTGTCTATGCTTGTAGCTGCTACCACTTCCTGTGGCAGTGAATTCCAGGTGTTAATTACTCTGGGCGAAGAAGTGCTTCCTTTTATCTGTTCTAAGCCTACTGCTCGTTACTTTCATCAAGTCCCCACAAGTTCTTGTATTGTGAGAAAGGTAGAAAAGCACTTCTTTCTCTACCTTCTCTATCCCATGCATGATTTTGTAAACCTGTCATGTCACCGCTCAGTTGTTGTTTTTCCAAGCTAAAGAGCTGAAACCTCTTCAACCTTCCTTCATAGGGAAGGTGTTCCATCCCCTTAATCATTTCAGTTTCCCTTTTCTGCACCTTTCCCAATGCTATAATATCTTTTTGGGGGTGCGGTGTCCAGAACTGTGCGTAGTATTCCAGATGAGGCTACACCATAGATTTATACAGAAGCATTATGATACTGGCTGATTTGTTTTCGATCTCCTTCCTAATAATCCCCAGCATAGCGTTGGCCCTTTTTATTGCAGTCGCACACTGCATCTTCAGTGAGTTATCTACCATGACTCCAAGGTCTCTCTCCTGGTCAGTGACCACCAGTTTGGACCCCATCAACATATATTTGATGTATGAGGAGTACTTCCTTGTAACGTTGTTTTTTTGTTTTTCAACTTGATGGACTTTCAGTCTCTTCCATCCTAGTTATTCTTCAACAGTACACACTATCAGCTCTGTTGCAGATTGAAAGACTAAAAAAGAGAGAGAGGAAACTTAATTTTTGTGTTTTAAAAAAGATGCTTCTGATTTGTTTCCAGACTGATCACAGGGGAGGGGCTTGCTGGCTTGCTGAGCTCATAGCAAAGAACTCCCTGTACCCACCAACATGCCCAAACATTCTGTTTTGTTCCCAAAGCTGAGACAACAGATCTGCTATGAAACGGAGCCCTGAGCTGGAAAGGGTTCCTGGCTATTGACATGCAAATGAGCCTTTACAACCCAGCACTAAAACGCCCCCCTTTGCGACAACATTCCAAGATCCAGCAGGTCACTTTGTCACTGTTATGAAACCCAGGCATGAGCATCCTGAACAGAGTCCACTTGGGACAGCTGCGCATGGAGCATTAGCCTTGCCAACATACAGTGAAGGTACAGAGCTGAATTTCTGCAAAGGTCACAACCCAACATCTGCAACTGTTGGGTGATTTCTTCATTGGGTTACATCTATATGTGGGAAAGGAGTCCAGTGGAATGGACAGAAAGTAAGTCAACATGCATCATTGTATTGGTGCAAAATAGTTTGAAGGGTCTGGGTGTAGAGAGAGGAAGATATCTGAATGACCTCATGACCTGGCACAGTCCTGGATTATATGAAAGCTTGCTCATGCTTTTTTGCATTTCTACAAGCCAGCCTCAGCCTGAGGCGGGATGAAGTCACTGCTTCTGGCAATGCATCTTAGATCTGGGATAAATGTTGTCCAAAATGTGCCATCCCTAAACTGTCCTGGGTGGAAAGGGTAGCATCAGGGCAAAGAGCCTCAAGAATGACTCATCTTTCTTGGACAGCAGAATAAGCCACTCTAGGAATCCATTTGCTCGTTGACTTTCAATGCCACCATTACTGGTGCAAGAGTTTGGGGACTTTGATAGCCAGAAGGGCATAGATACATATGACCTTTTAGTATGTAACTCTAAAGTAGTGCTGATGTTGATGGCTTTTGGGGCCTTTTCACTGGTCTCTCTGCCTAGAGTTATGCCTATATCAACACTGTTCAGATACCCATGCTTTTGCTCTGAATTTGTTAGTGGAAAATGCTGTCAAGTTGCAGCAATCTTATCCTGACCCCATATGGTTTTCGAGGCAAGGGATGAACACGGGTTGCTTGCTATTGCCTTTCTCTGCAGAGCAATCCTCGACTTCCTTGGTGGACTCTCATCCAAGTGTTAGCCAGGGCCGGCCCTGCTTAGTTTGAGACATTGGGCTAGTCTGGGCCATCCAGGTCAGCTGAAATACACCTTTAAATGTTGTTTGTTTGACTTCGGTTTCCCCCTGCCCTGCGGGCACTATGCAGCTTTGGTATGTTCTCTGAGTTAAGGCACTTTGGTCCTAAGGACCTTTCTTGAGAGTAAACTCCACTGAATAGGCCTGAGGAGGATTCTGAGCAGACTTGTCCAGGATTTCTCTCTGTGCTTGGAAGAGTGGAGTACAGTCCCCAACACATCTGGGAAGAAGAAGTGACTTACGAAGTCCAGCCAATACCACCTTATTTGTTTTAAATGTGTATTTAAAACAAATAAGGTGGTATTAGCTGGACTTCCTAAGTCACTTCTTCCCAGACGTGTTGGGGACACAGTACTCTCAAAGGCGCTTCTCCCAGCTCTTGCTGCTGATATTGGAGGTGGTGAAAGGCAACTAGATGTAGGCAGGCCACAAGGGTGGGCAACCCAGCAAGGTGGCAGACCTAGCATGGGTCCTAACGATACTTTCCTGAGAGTCAGCCCCACTGAATAACATGGGACTTGCTTCTGAGCAGAATTGCTCCCATAAGCTCTCAACTTGGACAGCAATAAAGGCAAGGCGAGCCATGATTTCTAGCACCAGGTACAGTCAACCAACCACGAGACAAAGTGCTACTTGCCACAGATGAAGGTATGTCGGACTGAGCTCCCCAGTGGGTGACTGGCTCGTGCAGCTGTGAAAGGACCATTCAAGCCCCTCACCCCAGGAGGGGGCCATGCCTTCCCTATTCTCTATCTCATATTGCACAATAAGTGACTAGAAATCGACATAAGAAAGTGCCTCCTAACTAGGGTTGCCAAGTATGGGTTGAGAAATTCCTGGAGATTTGGGGATGAAGCCTGGAGTGGGGAGGGTTTAGGGAGGGAAGGGACCTTAGCCAGGTATAGTGCCATAAACTCCAACGTGGCCATTTTCTCCAGAGGAACTGATCTCTGTCGCCTGGAGATCAGCTGTGATTCCATAAGATCTCCAGGACCCACCTGGAGGTTGGCAACCCTCCTTAGCGAGAATCATACCCTTGGTCTGTTTAGCCCCATATTTTTGGCAGTGGCTTTTTAGGGTTTCAGGCAGGGCTTTCCTCCAGCCCTGCCACCTGAGATGCTTTATAACTCCAGATCAAACCAGGGAGCTCCAGCTTTTAAAATATGTGCTTTGTCACTGAGCTGTGGCCTCTTCCTCCAGCTCAGCAGAAGCACTGAAACTCCCAGACCTTACAAAAGCAAACACACCGCGTGTGCCCAATTGATGCCACGGAGCACATAAACAATTCCCTGCCAAATCACCCAGAGCAGATGGATAGGCCCAGATTGCTCAGTGCACAGCTTGAGCTGCAAAGCCATTCCTGCCCAGCTCAGCAGGGAGAAGAAAGCTCCGTCGCTGGTCCAGGATCTGCTTGGACAGGCTAAGAGTAAAGGTGATGGGGAAAAATAAAACAGTAATCAGGAGGGCCATCTGAAAATGTGTCAGCGTGCATCCGAGGGTCACAGAACAGAACGTTCCCTCTTGCCAAACCCCACTGTGGCCCCTGAAATTTTGTCCGTGGGGAGTCGGTGGACCTATAGGAACAACACAGGGGCAAAGTGTGTGGGGGGGCTCTGCAACAGAAGAAGAAATTGCTGGCGACTGTTGCCCCACTTCTGAATACATTAGTGCAATTCAGAACTGCAAGGCTGGAAATATACCATCGTTCTTCTTGGTTTTCAACACAAGAGATGTAAGTGAAAAGTCACTCCAATTCAAGATATCTGATTTTTAACATCTGTTATTTTCCTGCCTTTTCAGATGTGATCTCTGCACATTAAAGTAATGTACAGCGCAATCCTGAACAGAGTTGCCTTTCTAAACCCATTGACTTCAAAGGATTTCAAAAAGTGTGACTCTTTACTTAGGATTGCGCTGCTAACATGCATGCTGGGGATTCGTGGAATGTTGTTTTGCCTGGCTCAGTAGAAAAGCCAGCGCAGCTCTGAAGTGGGGGCAAAAAGGAAAGAAAGACAGTGGTGAAAGGACAGCCTTTAAACCCAGAGATTGGCCGGAGGATTACGAAGGCATTTGAGGACAATTTATAGAGGCTTATATATGTGACACACAGTGGCATAATGACAGGGGACTAGAGAATGGGAGAAATCTCCCTTGGAGCTTTCACAGTCCCTGACAGAACTGTCTTTCCTTCCCCCTTTCTCCAAGCATGCACGTTTTCCATCCATGCCACCAGCCTCTCTTCCCAGGGAGAGCTAACTATGATGTGACAGCCAGCTCTTGCTCACATAAACATCATTTCTCTATTCTTGCTCACTCTGTAGTTGGTGATTGGTAAGCAGCCCCCATGGGGAAGGATTGGGTTTGACGTGACATGAAAAATTTATCTTGTGTTCCATTTGTGTTGCCGGTTGAATATTCATGCCATCGCTTGACATAAGGGGGGGGGGGTTGTATGTATTGGTGTGAAACCCTGAGAGACACTGTGGTATTGTGGTTAGAGTGTCAGACTAGGATCTGGGAGACCTTAGTTCAAATCCTCACCCTGCCATGGAGGTTTGCTGCGTGACCTGGGACCAGTCACACACTTACAACCTAACCTACCTCACAGGGTTGTTGTGGGGATAAAATGGGGGAAGGGTGAATGATGTAACCCACTTTGGGTCCCCTTTGGGAAGAAGGGTAGAGTTTAAATGAAGTAAATAATAATAAATAATACACTACTAAAGCTCAGTGGTAGGGCATATGGTTAGCCCACTAGAGGCTCCCAGACTGATGCCTGAAATATCAAGGAAAATCTACTTCAAACCTTGAGATGCTAGTACATTCTATGAGAACTAGTGATATGACTACGTAGAAGAAGAAGAGTTGGTTTTTATGCCCTGCTTTTCTATACTTTAAGGAGTGTCAAAGCAGTTTACAATTGCCTTGCCTTCCCCTCCCCACAACAGGCACTTTGTGAGGTGGGCTGAGAAAGTTCTTAGAGAACTGTGACTGGCCCAAGGACACCCAGCAGGCTTCAGATGGAAGAGGGGGGAATCAAACCCAGTTCTCCAGATTAGAGTCTGCTAATCTTAACCCCTACACCACACTGGCTCTTAGAAGGCAATTTCCTATTAATTAAATACACACACACACAAACACTAATATCTAAATCCGCACATCGGGGGCACTTGGGGGGCAAAGAGATTTTCCTGCACACTTGGGGCACTCCCCAGGTGTGCAAAAAAATCTGAAAAGTTTTAAAAACTATACAGGGGGTACTTAAATCCCTCCAAAAGTAAAAAGTAAAAGAGCGTTCCCTGCGCACGCGCAGAGAATGCTCTGGGAACTCTGTGGCAGGCCCAGTGGCTAGAAGGTGCTCAGGCCTCACCGCTGGAGGCCGGGGGGGGGGGGG
>NW_015168047.1:1192423-1215620 GCF_001447785.1 Gekko japonicus
CGGGTCCCTCTTCTTATATATATATATATATATTCTAAAATGCACGGAAGCTCAACTTTGAAAAAAAAGAAGAATAAGGTTGTATAAACTTTTAAGCACACGCATCCAGGCAATGCAGATTTAATTACTACTCCTGTCCATGGCTATCAAAACCCTCAGAGTGTGTATATATGTATCAACCTTTAACTGAGAACCTTATTCTTTTGCCACACAGAATATTTGGAATTCCTTACAATCAACTTGCCTTGGCGTTAACACATGTTTATGTCGTATACACACACATACACACCCCACTGAGGAAGGCTGAAACACATTTAGTCCTGTTTTAATGTGGTTCAAGGTTATCAGCTTAGAGATATTGAATAGTATGTCCTGTTTTATTGGTTCAAGGCTATTAGCCTAGAGATTTTTAATTGCAGCATGTTACATAGATTCAAGACTTCTTAGTCCAAATATTTGCTACTGCAAAGGCAGAATGTGCTTATGTTTTTAAAACTGAGTTTTAGTGCCCTTTGGAATAAATAGGTATATATTATTTAATCAATTTCTTATCATTTTCTCTCACGCAACCTTTGGGTACCCAACTTTGTTGTTTCCTCGGGCTGGGTTTTCCCCCCTTCTGTTTTGGTTTGATAACTTCCTATTAATCACATCCCATTTTTTGTTCTTCCCTTAACCTTCCTCAATGTAGATTCAGGTGGATAGCTGTGTTGGTCTGAAGCAGCACAAGAAAGTATGAGTCCAGTGGCACAAAAGCTTATACCTTGAATAAAGGTGCCACTGGATCCAAACTTTGTTCCCCTCCTCAGTGTGGTGTAGTGGTTAACAGCAATGGACTCTAATCTGGAGAACTGAGTTTGATTCTCCACCTGTTATGTATTGGGACTGGAACATTCCAGGAATGTTTTTACCAGAGACTGGCTGAACTCGGAGCTCTAGAACAATCGTTCACCAGGACTCCGGAGGTGATCAATGAGGAATTGTTATGTAAATAGCTGTGGTGGCTCAAGTAGTTAAGATGCTGAACTGCAGACCGGAAGGTTGGTAGTTCAGCAGTTCAAGACCTGAGTGCTGCATGATGGAGTGAGCTCCCGTCTCTGGTCCCAGCTCCTGCCAACCTAGCAGTTCGAAAGCAAGAAATTGCAAGTAGATAAATAGGTCCCACTTCGGTGGGAAGGTAACAGCGTTCCGTGCACCTTGGCGTCTAGTCATGCCGGCCACATGACCACGGAAACGTCTTTGGACAGTGCTGGCTCTTCGGCTTGGAAACGGTGAAGAGCACCGCATCCCTGGAGTCAGATTCAACCGGCTTTCGAGCAAGGGAAACCTTTACTAAATAGCCTATTGTTGGGAGTTGGGTGTCGTTGGGTGTGGTGTCTGCATGCTATTTAAACAGGGCGGTTGCCCTGGAGTTTAGTCTTGTATCTGCTGAATCAGTAGCTGATCACTATACTTGGGGTCTGCTCATCCATGGAACCCAGTATTTAACATCACCCCTCCACATGAAGCCTGCTGGGTGACCTTGGACCAGTTACAAGTTTTCTCAGAACTCTCTCAGCCCCACCCACCTTACAAGATGCCTGTTGTGAGGAGAGAAAGGGAAGGTAATTGTAAGCCACTTTGAGACTCCTTAAGGTAGTGAAAAGCGGGGTATAAAATCCAACTCCTACTCCTACTCCTCTTACTCCTACTCCTGTTTTACCCTTATAGCAACCTTGTGAGCAGGTTTTGGTGAAAAATAGCCCCAAGAGTGACCTTCATGGCTAAAAGTGAGCCTCGTGGCTAAGTGAAGATTTGAACCCCAGCCTCCCCAGTCCTCATCTGGCAACCTAGCCACCCCAGCACAACAGGAGGACATACAAAGCTGAGCATTGTAAAGAAGTACAATAGAAAGGGGCTGACAGCAGTAAATTTTATTAATTGTGACACAGTCATGTAAATAAAAAGCCTGGGGAGATGCAGAATCTTCTGTGCTAGGATTAGGAGCTGCAGTCTTTACTCACTAAATCTATTAGACTGATTGATAAGAAACATTTGGTTGAAAAGGTGTTCCCTAATTAAGCAGACAGCACATTTAATTTTTAATAATGTTTAATATAAAAACCGTGGCAGTGCTTTCTTAGAAAAGGTACTCCTGTCCCAGAGGAAGTAATGCCTCTTCTGAGAATTTATTATCATGCACTGTTAATCAATTGATTAAATTTATGTACACTTGAGTATCAGCAAAAATGACCACTCAAAGAAACAAGGAAACAAAATGTGTCTTCCCCCCCCCCATGCAAACTTATGTAAATGTAATCCATTTTATCCCGTATGATTAATCAATTTAGTTTTAGGGGAAACCAATAACACTTTACCTTGGGGGAAAACACATACACAAAAATAATTATTGTTGTGGAGGGAAATACTGGGGCAGCTACATATTGTGTTTAACTGGGACCTGGAAGTAGGGGGGAGTGATTTTTGGTTAGGTTTATAAAACCTTGGAGTGGATTTTTAGTGATGACCAAACAACAATAAAATCTCCCCTCCTCATCACTGTTCCCTCATTAGGAACTCTTACGGAAAGAAGAACCCAGTTTTCTTATATCCATGTCCTCACATCACACCTTCATGTCAAGTTTAAATGATACACACCCAAACAAACAGCTTTCATTAAGAAGAAGTCCTTGAAGGTATAAACAAATGGAATTGTCCAGGAGGGTTCCAGGAGGACTCGCTGGGAATAATGAGGTGAATATGAACAAAGGAAAATGTATTGGAGGCTGAATATCTGAGGAGGAAAATCCTGACAGGAAAGGAGTACCAGACTGTGAACTAATTTCCCCAGGGAAATGGTGGGAAATCCATTGCTTGAGTCATTTAAACCAGACGAGACAAAGCGCTGGAGAATACATGGTAGGGGGGCTGCCTTGTGGTGATGGAAAGGCGGGGTGGGGTGGGGGACAGCATGCACTAGATGATGTAAAGCTCCTTTCAATCACAATTTCTTTGATTCCAAAATGAAATAATATGCCTCGTTGAGGGCCAGTTCAGAACCGTCTGCCAAATCTGCAGCTGCAGAGGGCTCATCCCTCCAGGGACAAGTTGAAATGCTAATATGATGCTAGCCGATCAGGCCTCATTGTGTGTTCTGGAAGAAGAGCTGCTTCATGCCGGCTGAGAGAAACACACTGGAAATAACCTGAACCTGCAAAAGGAATCCATAAATTGTCCCATATCTTCAAAGCACGCTTGAACACAGCACAAGCCCGGTGTGTCTGGGGTTGGCAGCTGACCCTTTTTGAGGAACCGAACCATTCCAGACACCTGCCAGCCCCAATAAAACCACAAAAGCAACCTCTCCCGGGCAGTCAAGGACACCCCTGAGGGTATCATTCTATAGTAAAAGGCTCCATTAGGTTTGATAGACTCCGGCTGTACAGCATTCAGAAAAATAACCAGTCTACAACTTCAATGTAGTTGCTGCTCAATAATCACAGTAATAAGATTCGGCCTCATTCATTGCACACCTTGAATATTTATTAATTAAAATATTTATACCCCACCTTTCTGCTTGGCTCAGTGTGGTTAACAGTAATAATTAAAGAACAACGTTTTTTGAGTGTAGTAGCACCTTTAAGACCTTTGTTGGTTTTACGGGTGCCACTGGACTCAAACTTTGGGGAATTTCAGACAGGTAATATATTCCGGTAGGGAACCGGTTCTCAAACGGGTTCTGGTCTGTCATTTCAGACAGAACCCGTTTGAGAACCGGTTCCCTTTCGGAATCTATTTGCCATTTCATACACAAACGCTTCTGTCCCGTTTAGGAACCGGGACTGAAGCGTTTTACCTGTCAACCGCTTCTGAGTAGTCTTCAGTTCCCTCTCCCGGTTCCGATATGCTTTTTTCCCGCCTTTTTTCGCTGCTTCAGACCAACATGGCTACCCACCTGAATCTAGTAATAATGAAAGACAAACAAAATTTATTCCAGCTTTGGCGAATCAGAGCGCATTTCATGAGATCCATTGAAGAGCTGAAGGAAGACGTTACAGAGAGGCCGGGTTAAAAGAAGATCATTTAAAAACAGTGATCAGTTCCCTCAGAATGTGTAAAGGTTGCCCCCAACTGTTGTTAGCAAGACCTCTCACCTTTCAGTTGCCTGTGTGAAAGCCTTGACCTGGGGGGGGGGAGCACTTTGAGGCATTTGATTTGTGACAGCTCTCTCATACTTTGGCACAATGCTCCCTCTAAGCTGTGGAGTCTTGTGAGCAAAAATTCTACTTTGCGAGCTACTGACCTTAAAGTTGTGAGCGAGCGATTTGGCTGCTGCACAAATTAGTTTGCTCTGGAGCTCATCCTTCCTGAGCTAAGACAAAAATCTGTGAGTTGGAGTCTAAAACACTGTGAGCTAGCTCACACTAACTCAGCTCAGAGGGAACACTGGCTGGGGCATCTGCTAGATGTGCAGAAGGTCCTAGGTTCAAGCTCTGGCTTCTCCAGTCGAAAGGACCAGGTAGTAGTGGGTGAGAAAGGCCTCTATTTGAGTCCCTGGAGAACCATTGCCGGTCAGAGTAGACAAGACTGTATTTGATGGAGCAATTAGCTGACTCTGTAGAAGGCAGCTCCATGTGGTCACACACAAACACATACACACACTTGGTGCGGCAGTGATGAATATATGCCTGCTTCATAATTAAATTGTCCGCTCCAACTTATTTACCTCTTTACTATCTCTGACATTATCCGGCTGGTTCATGCAATACATTCTTAGGATTATATACAATCCATGTTGGCTTGGGTTGCGGGGCTTGTTTTTTGTCAGTCTAGATTGAATCTGTGTGGAGGGAAGCTGTCATCTGAGCACTCCACCAGGTGCCCGGAGCCTGGTATCCTCTGCCAGGATCAAACTGTGGAAGAGGAGAAGCCATGGAAAGGAATAATAGGGGCTCTTTATGCTTGCTTGCTTCGGCAGTACTCGGGCTGGCAGTCAGCAGCGGCTGCCTGCTGTTCTTTGCACAGGATTGGTTTACCATCCTGGCACTTGGGAATGAATGTTGCCTTCCTGGCAGACAAAGGCAAAATGTAAAGGGCAGGAGGGGGGGAGATAAAAGTGCTTTGGATTCCATCAAGCAAGACATTCAAATGAGGCACTTCAAAGAATTCAGATTATGCACTCTGCTGACATCCCTGTAAATGTAAGTGGGTAAAGTTCAGGGCAACATGTAAGTGGCTGTGATTGTACAAAAATTGCATGATAGCTGTAGGACGTGGCAGTGGCTCTGACTCTCTCAGTTCAGTCCTAAGTAGAGTTACACTCTTAGAATCATAGAGTTGGAAGGGACCTCCAGGTTCATGTAGTCCAACCCCCTGAACAATGCAGGAAATTCACGAATACCTCCCCCCCACCTCGAGTGACCCGTGTTTCACACCCATGAGATGACAAAAAAACTCCAGAATCCCCAGCCAAACTGGCCTGGAGAAAAATTGCTTCCTGACCCCAAAGTGGCAATCAGAGCAGTTCCCTATTGGCTTGACTGGACATAAATATGGGTAAAGACCCCAGCATGTGGAGACAACTTGCCCCCCTGTGCCATTTTCCTGATCTGAAATTGCTCCAGGGATCCTTATTTGTCTTGATAGGGACAACTTTAAGTGTATGTTACACGTCAGTTTCCCCAATGAGGGAAATAGCAGCTCCCAGGACTGTTTTTTGTCATGACAACATGAGGGAGAAGGCTGAGGCCTCTTCTCCCCATGTGCTAGGGTCCTGATCTGAATTTGGCCCCCGTGCATTGTAGTAGGAGAGCTGGATCCAGGCAAATTTTCCCCAGTGGCTGAATGGAACTTTCCTGCCTCCCTTTCCCACTGCTCTGCATTAAAGACTGCTCTTGAAGGATGGGCACCTTGAAGAATTGCATGAGGGGGGTCTGCAGTGGGATGGGGAAATTGGTGGAAACTGACAGTTTAGTTTGAGGCCAACCTCATAGCTTGATGGACACATTGGCTCAGCATGCCACAACGATGCAGAAGGCAAACATCGTGCTGGGGACTACTAGGAAACAGATTGATGCAATTTGTCTCTTTGGGAAACAGCTCCTAGAACAGAGCTGCTTACATCTCAGTCACTCTTTGTTGTGGGTCAGCCAGGGCTCAGTGAGAATGAGGACTCCTCAGGAGAAGAGGACTCCTCAGGAGAAGAGGACTCCTCAGGAGAAGAGGACTCCTCAGGAGAAGTGTGGAGCCAGCTCTGAGTCAGCAGAAGCCAACAAGCAGGAAGATGAGCTGCAGGCTTTTCAGGATTCACAGCCAACAGCTGGTTTAGAACCAAGGACACTCTCCAGCCTTGATTCAACAGGTGAAACTCAGTTGATGGTTTCAAGCCCTCCAGTATCACCCACACCCTTAGAGTGCCACAGACAGAGGCTACGAACAGCACTACAGGAGATACAATAAAATGCACACCTTCTGGCCTGAGTCGTTGCAGGATTACTCCTAAACAGCTGGCTGCAAGCATGACCCTTAAGCATATGGCTATAAAAACCAGCCAAGGGAGGCTGTTAGGTGTGGAAGCAACAAGTTGAAATCCCTCTGATCAGTGCATTGGAGCTTTCCTCTATCCTGTGACTCTGCCTTTGTCTTGCTCCTGAACCCTTGGATTCTCAGACCTTGCTGTACAGACTGACTCTTGGACTTGACTCCTGACTCTGTGCTTAACCTTGGACTGGACCTTGACTACACTTCTCAAGTTGGTGCTCTTGTCTTACTTATTCTGTGTCCTTGACAGCATAGCGTATTACTGTTCCCAGCCTGGCTCGTGACACTCTTGTCATCTCAAGTTGTGTCTTCCTAAGTGCCTCACTTATTTTGATTTTTTCCTACAGCCTGGTTTTTAAGGCCTCTGAAATCTTCACATTGCAAAACCTCGGTCGCATTAAAATCAACAATCAGCTGGAAGTCATCCTCCTTTCATTATACTTGGCAGTCCACCCTGGAGCTTCTAAGCGGTCTCCACCCTACAGCTGCATCTCATCAGTGATCCCCTCCAATGCCTGGGGCTGGCTGGGAAGCAAATGCCTCCCACTGCAACCTGTTTCCAAGTGACATCTCCAAGGCGTTTTTAGAAACAACTTCTAGTGTTGCTCCGGCAGAGATAGGGGGGGGGGGGGGGGGGGGGAATGGAACATGAGGCGAAACCTTCTGCATGGGGCTCTGAGGCAACTGGGAAGTGTTTCTTTTGTTGTTTAACCAAAGATTCATTTATCTGAAACATTTCTATGCTGGTTTGTTCAGGACAGGTTCATTATACAATATTTTTTAAATTATTATTTAAGTAGTTAAGAGAGCATTAAAGGTAAAGGTTTCCCTTGCTCGAAAGCCAGTTGAATCCGACTCTAGGGTTGCGGTGCACGGAACGCTGTTGTTAAGTATGACGCTTGACTTGGAGGAACAGTTCAAAAAGTGGTTCAGATTTTATTTTAGCTCAGGAACAGTGAGAACAGCTCGAAAGATTTAGACCTGCTAAGGACTAGACCAGCTAGACAAATCCAGTAGGCAAACGGCTACTTATATACATTTCTGGCTAATATAGCCACACCCACAATATGTACAGTATCCAATCACACTATGTACATTACAGCACCAATCAAAACCATTCTTTCCAGAAGGCACACCATTGGTCAGTATTTTCATGTTTACAATCCGCATAATGAGCGATGCTAGATATGCTGTATCATTATGTCTCTGTACCTTCCCACTGAAGTGGTACCTATTTATCTACTTGCAATTTCTTGCTTTCGAACTGCTAGGTTGGCAGGAGCATTAGCAGCACACAAATATTAAAACCAGCAACAAGACCACGAGGAGGGGGAACTATTGCCTGTCATCAAAGGCACAGGAAAACACAAATGTCAGAACTTAGTGCCCAGAATTCGAAATAATAGGTTTCAGGTACCCAGGTACAGGGGCAGAGTTCTAGGGATGAGACACCACAATAAAAACCCCTCAGTAATCTAGAGAGTTGATTCACACGTGCCATGTTCATTATGTAGCTGGAAGGGGAAACTTGGGATCACCTCTGCCAGCTCCATAACATCTAGTCTGAGCTTCTGTTTCTCTTCCTGTTGCAGGTATTTTATGTAGCAAGGAAGGGAAGCTTGAATCCACCTCAATAACATCCAGTCTGAGCTTCTGTTCCCTTTTCTGTCACGGGTGTTTTATACGGCAAGCAAGGGGGAGCTTGGGATCACCTCTGCCAGCTCAGTAACATCTTGTCTGAGCGTCTGTTTCCCTCCCTGTTGCAGGTTCTTAAGCCTGGCTGTGGCCAGAGGTGTCAGCCTTTTGGCAAGGGCTGAAGGAGTCTTCACCCTGCTTCGCCCCATGGTCATGGCTCATAGCCATGGGCTTGAATGGGCCAGCCCAGGGATATGGTATACTTTGTGTTTGTTGTTTTTATTTAAATTGCATTTTTGTAAGCCACTTTGTGCCCCCTCCCACTCAGGGAAAAAGGCAGGATAAAAATACTTATGCAAGTCAATAAAAGGTATCTGATAACTATAGCACCCAGTGACTGTAGAATCCAATGATGTCTTGCACGTATGAGTGAGCCAGCACAGAGCAAACTTCACAGACATCACTTTTGTATCACATCATTTCAACTCAGACAAGTTTTTCAAGTGTCAGTTCATGAATTAAGCTTTTAACTGTCAAGTACAGAGTGATCACGAGATGAAAGTGTCTGTGAATGAAGCAGCATGAACGGAGTACCAGATCATTGTCTCCATAATCCCTTAAGCATGGTGTTTTCAATGGAGCTGGTTGCACATTAAAGTAGGAATCATCACAGGTACAAGTGATCAAGTGTGAGGGCTTCTAATGTCCTGGCCCCACTGGTGGACCTCCTGATGGCACTGGTATTTCTGGCCACTGTGTGATACAGAGTGTTGGACTGGATGGGCCTTTGGCCTGATCCAACATTGGCATCTCTTATGTTCTTATGCTTGTGGGTCTTCTCCATGCATTGAGGAATCCAGAGTTGAGACAGTGAATAAAATGCGTGTGTATGTGATCAGTCC
Source organism: Gekko japonicus (assembly GCF_001447785.1). NCBI lineage: Eukaryota > Metazoa > Chordata > Lepidosauria > Squamata > Gekkonidae > Gekko > Gekko japonicus. The sequence continues at coordinate 1,201,480 of NW_015168047.1, forward strand.
TCCTTCTCAATAAGGAGCATGGGGAAGGATCCCTAAAGCACTCCCTGCCTTTTGAAGGAGAAATCCTTTATTAGGGACACTGTATATTGACAACCTCTGTGTCTCTAATTAAGGGGAATATTTTGATTCCAGATTCTTTGGTTCTGCTCTTGAAAAAGCCATCAGCAAAACACGATTTCCCTAAGCTAGCTACCGCATTGGGAGTCGCTGGAACCGTTGCCTTGTTGGATCTACACATTGCCTTCGACTGTTGAACATATCCGGAGGGAACGCAACTAATTGAAGAGCTATGATTTGGACTTCATAGATTGATTCCATCAATCATATTTAAGGACAGTCTTTGTGAGTGGAAGCTACACAGTGCTACCATGCCCAGTTATTTATCTTCTAGAATTCTATGCTGCCGTATCTGGTGGCTCTGAGCAGTTTACAGCATTTTTTCCCAATCCAAGCACTTCTTGACGGTCTCACAGTTTATGAAATGTAATAGTTTGGGGAATAAGAATGGCCAAATGTAGTACAAAATGACATTTTACAGTCCCTCCCCTAAATATAAAATAAAATACCAAAACCAGTCTTTTTTTATTATTAATGCTTACTCTAAACCTCTGCATGATTCACAAAACATACTCCCATAAGTTGTCACTGGAAACAAGAGCCTCAATGGGAGAGTGTGGGCAGTTGTAGAATTTGGCATACAAGAGTGAGTAGGGATCTCCTGGGTTTTCTGGCACACAAAGTCATATGAATCATTTCGCAGATAGAGGAAGCAAATGTTTTGTGTGTGGTGCCTCGGCAGCGGTGGAAAGGCCTCTGGACTCTAACTCTTGCCCTCCCCCTTGACTTTTCAAACCTCTGGAATCTAAGGACATTGGACAGGAGTCTTTGCCTATGATAACGATGGACATGGTGGCATCCTCCGTTACAATCTTCACTAATACGTAGAAAAGCCTAAGTATTTTTGGTCACATTTCTGTGTGAACAAGAGACAGGATGGAGCTATAATTTATTTACTTATTTACTTAATTTTGTTCCAATCCGCCTTTTCCCCTATCAGTGATTCAAAATGGACTACAGAGAAAGTTTATAATGTTAGATGACAACTTAAAATCAAGCAGGCAAAGGACTGTCCAGTCAACATGAGTGCCCCCCACCAACACAACCCTGCCTCAGCTAAAGGCCTGCCAAATAGCTCAGCCTTCCATAACTTGTGGAAACACAGGGTTGCCAGACTTGGATTGGGAAAGGCCTGGAGATTTGGGGGTGGCAGGGTTTGGGAAGGGGAGACTTCAGTGGGCTATAACACCATCAAGTCCACCTTCCAAAGTGACCATTTTTTCCAGGTGAACTGATCTCTGTTGCCTGGAGATCTGTTGTAATAGCAGATCTCCAGCCACTACCAGGAGGTTGGCAACCATAAGAGAGGGTGCCTCCCCAACATTTTCAGGAAGACTATTTCAGCATAGGCAGAAAAACCCCATGCATGGGCTGAGGTGGATTTAACAAGCCCACATGAGGGAACACGGAACAAACTCAGAGTCATGAAAAATAATTGTTGCACAGGTACATAGTGGGAGAGGTGGTTTTGTATGTAAGTGAATCCTGGCCCACAAAGGGCCAGCACTTTAAACTGGAACCAGAAACTAACAAGCTGCCCATCCAATGATTTTAAAATAGCTGAGATATGAGTTTGTGCCTGAAATAAGCCATAAGAACATAAGAGACGCCAATGTTGGATCAGGCCAAAGGCCTATCCAGTCCAACACTCTGTCACACAGTGGCCAAAAATACCAGGTGCCATCAGGAGGTCCACCAGTGGGGCCAGGACATTAGAAGCCCTCCCACTGTTGGCCCCCCCAAGCCCAAGAAGACAGAGCATCACTTGCCCCAGAGCCCCTATCTATACCTTGTGGCTAATAGCCACTGATGGACCTCTGCTCCATATGCTTATCTAATTCCCTTTTGAAGCCGTCCATACTTGTAGCATCTGGGGAAGAAGAAAGGCTTTATGGCAAACCCTCCCCTCTGCCTCTAGTTTCGGTGCTGATGAAGGGCTGCACACCTCACTGACGTTATTTAGGACAAACAAAATCTGGGTCACCCAGCCAGATCTAAGTCAAGCCGGCCAGATCAATGTTATTGTCTATTGGTACAGACAAACATAAAAAAGAGATTTCATTTGTACCTGATCTGGCATTGCGCAATATCAGTGTCGAAGTGGAGGGAACTCGAGACATCCTTACACCCACATCCTGAGATTAGAAAGATAGTGAGCTCCAAAATGCCTCCCTGCTCTTCAACCACAGAACTCTTTCCTCCCACTAGCTTATCTCCAAACCTGTTTTGGAGCATCATGCCATAGCCTCTGAAACGTACTGAGACTGATGCATCGTAGAGTGATTTTCAGTTCATTCTTTACTTAGTGATTTCAGAAAATAGGAGATACAGTAGCTAGCCCGCAGGCTGCTTATAGGTCCTTTTACAACCACACCCGTTACACACACACACTCCCGTGATAGGCTATATACAAGAGTTACAATCTTATAGGTTCTCTGTAGAGTCCCTACTCACCAGTTGGCAGGTTTTAGGATCCGAGGGCTCTATTGTCTCTGGTAGTGAAGCTTCGCTAGTTTTTCTGGCCACGTGGCACCCCGACCGCATGTGCGGTTCCGCTAGTACACAACACCCCTCCCTACAAGGTCCAGAGCATGTCTGACAAACATAGTCCTTTAAGTAGGTAGGGCTCCACCGTTCTCATGTTGATCGTTGGACCTCAGGTGGTGCGGCGGGACTGTTTGGTTCACTTGGTGCTGGTTCCGGTGTCTGAGGAAGGGTTTCGGAGGCTAGCTCCGGGCGCGCTTCCACCTCCCTTTCCTGTGCTGTGTTTGGCAGTTGCAGGGATTGCGTAGGCACCTTTGCATGTCCTGGCCGTCCTTCTTCGTCCCTGCTGTCTTCGGGTGTCTCTGTAGCCAGGGGGAGAACGTGGCGTTGCAGTTGGTCAATGTGGTGGTGTAGTATTTGGCCATCCTCGCAGGATACTTCATAGGACTGGGGACACGTCACCTGGACCACGTTGGTGGGGATTTAGGTAGGGCCCCGGGCATAGTTCCTCGCGTAGACTGGTTCTCCCGGGAAAAACCCTTGAGAGGCTGCTTGATCCTCCGTGGTCATGTTGTGCTCTGGGGCCCTGTCTGGGTGTAGGCGGTCTAGCTGAATTGTGGGCCGTCAACCCATGAGCAGCTCAGCGGGGCAGTGTCTGGTGGTGCAGTGTGGGGTCATTCGCTGGCTAAACAAAAAAGCAGCCAGTTTATAGTCCCAGTCCCCATGGTCCATGCGGCACAGGAATTCTTTTGTGGAGCGGACCATGTGCTCGGCTTGCCCATTGGTTGCTGGGTGGAAGGGAGCCGAGCGAATGTGTCCGATGCCATAGTATTCCATGAATTCTTGGGATTTGGCCAACGTGAAAGCCGTCCCATTGTCCGTCACCAGCATGTCCGGTATGCCTCCACATTGCCCTTATGGCCGAACGGGAGGATGTGGAGGGCACAGGCACCACCTCTAGCCACTTTGTGTATGAGTCTACCAGTATAAAAAAGATTTGACCTTGGAAGGGCCCGGTGAAGTCTAAGTGGAGTCTGACACTCCGTAACAGCATTCATCATAGGAGAAGCACTAGGTGGTTTTCCAGGTCCAGCCCTTATTTGCTCTGGCAGTAGCGTGGGTGACGATAGGGTATTGGGCCAGAGGAGCTGGGTGGAGACTAGATGATCCTGCCTTCTGCCCCAGAAATTGTACCCAGAATGCTACAGGTTGAAAGCGGCTGAGACAGGAGCTATGAACTATACACCCACCTCTGCTTATCCTAGTCTTACTTGCTTAAGGGGCAGAAGGCACAATTAAGCACATTAACCCCCTATTTCAAGGAGATGACTGTCCATTGTTAAGATGCCTAGTGGAAACTACATATGCATATTTTTAGTATAAAAGTGAGGTATGCATTGACTGTCAGTGCAGAATCAAGGCATTCTGAGGCTTAAGCAAAGGTATATCTACACAGACAGAACTTTCTCATTATAAGTTCATCTTAATGGTATTTTTCCCCAGTTTGTCTATATCCTGTACCTCAAGCAGAAGAGGACACAGCTGTCACTCCACTTGACATGTAGTCACTTTCAAAGGCAATAATATGCAACCATTTTATAAGGATCTGATGATGTCTCAAGCACTTAGCTTCTACTGGGAGAAAGTAGAGAAGATTCACATGAAACACAGGAAGTTTATTTGCTTCATTTATGGTGTGTCTTTCTCCCCAGCAAAGGATCCAAAGCCGCTTACATCTCATATCTGTTAACAGCACAATCCTATGCAGAGTTACTCCAGTCTAAACCCATTGATTTCAATGGGTTTAGTCTGCAGTAACTCTGCATTGCATCACACTGTCAATCTTCACAACAATACTGTCATGTAGTTTAGGCTGAGTGTGTGTGTGTGTGGCCCAAAGTCTTCCAGCATACTTCCATAGCAGAGTACGGATTTGAATTTGGCTCTCCCAGATTCTAGTCCAACACTTAATCACTTTATACTGAATCTATCAAAAAATTGTCTGCTCTGACAGGCACTGGCTCTCCAGGGTGTCAGTCTTTCACATCACCAGTTACCTGGTTCTTTTAACTAGAGATGCCAGTTGAGACCTTCTGCAGGCCAAGCAGATGCTGCACCACCGGGCCATAGCCCTGCCTCCTGGAACTGCTGCAGACATAATGAAAATTCCTTTTCCTAAGAGAGGAGTAATGTGATCAGCTATGGAGACACATCGTTTGCATGAAGCCAATCTCTTTTAAATATTTGAAACCGAAGAAGTTTTTTAAAAAGCTGATGCCAAAATAAGTCAGTTCCTAGGAATCAACTGGCTTCAGCTGCAACAGCTTGGGCAGAGAGTGCAAGAGAGGCTGGAGAAAGGGGAAGGGTTACTTACAACTATCAAGGCTACATGGGCAAATGGGCCTCCAGCGCTTTCCAAAAAAGAACACTGATGGTTGTCAACAAAAAGTCAGTAAATCATTAATCATGATACTAAATTGCTTTACTGTGGTATATAGTGTGTCAGTGGCAGCTGTTGGATGAGCAGTCCTGATGCACTTATATTGATTTTAATCGTATTTTCTGTTGCAAACACAAGAAGTAATTAGATAACTCTGCTGAGTGAAATCTTACTTCAATTTAAGTCAATGGGAGACTTACCATCAGTTAAGCTCCAGTATTCCTCATATTATAGTGGGTTAATGCCCCTCTATCCTGTGTATGTTTACTGGAAACTCCCATTGTGCATAGTGGGGCTGACTCACAGGCAAGTCTGCATATGACTACAGTTATAGCATCCCTCTAACATTAGTGATAAATATCAGGTTGCCAGCTGCCCTGGAGAAAATGTCCTATTCCCTAAGGGCTTAATATGTGGAAGTGGGGAATTCAACCTTTTTCTTCAGGTCAGCTAGCAACTTTATATAAATAGTTATATTTTGTGCAATATTTGTATAGGCTGAAGAACCAAGACAAACCAGCAACTGGCCAAAGAAACAGAAATGTGATGAGAAAACAAGAGACTTAAGGAAAAAGAAAATGAAGGAAAATGAAGGGTAAAGGCATCCTTACTTAAGTCCTAGAGATACAAGTATGCTAAAGAAAGAGGAAGAAGGCAGGGCTATTTTTGGGCAGGAACGCACAGGAACGGAGTTCCGGCTGGCTCCCGAGTTGGCCACACCCAGCAGGAGCTCATTAGCATAATAGGCCACACCTAACAGCAGAAACTCATTAGGATTGGCTACATTAGGCGTGTGTGGCCTAACATGCAAAGAAGTTCCTGCTACAAAAAAAAGCCCTGAGTTTTGACAACAAAGTAAACAGAATAAGAAGCAAAAGGTGGGTGTGGCTGGATGAGCACACTTCTGGTAACATGGGGTGTGGCCTGATAGGCTAATAAGCTGTGTTGTCAGGGGTGTAGCCTAATATGCGAATGAGTTTCTGCTCTTGGGTGTGGCCTATTATGCTAATGAGTTCCTGCTAGGCTTTTTCTACAAAAAAAGCCCTGGAAGAAGGTGATTGCTAGGCAAAGTCCTGAAAGCAAGATAGTTAAGTGCAGGTAGCTTTAAAGGAGCCTAGACAAATTCATGGAGGAAAAGTAGAGCGTATTAGCCATGATAGCCAAATGGAACTTCATATTCAAATACAGACTACCTCTCAACACTAGGTCCTGGGGGGGGGGGATGCTTTCTTATGGGTTCTCAAAGCCATTTGAGTGCCAACTATAGCAACAAGATGCTGGATCCAGCAAGGCTGCTGTCTATTTATCTCTCAGTCTATGACCAGGGTTGCCAATTCTGGCTTGGGAAAGTCTTGGTGATCTGGGGGCAGTGCCTGGGGAAGATGGAGTTTGGGGAAGGGAGGGGGCTCAGGCAGAGATGCAGTGCCACTTTAGGACTTCTATTTATCCTAGACTTTATGGTATATCACAGATTTTATCCCCTGAAGCTGCCATTTCCTCCAGAGAAACTGAATCCTGTACTACGGAGATAAGATGTAATTCTGGGAATATTTCCAGTCCCATCTTGGGGTTGGTAACCTTCTTCCCCACCATGAAAGCAGCACAAACCTGGGATGCCAGCCTCCAGGTGGGACCTGGGGATCCCCCAGAATTACAGCTCAAGTCCAGAATACACTGATCAGTTCCCTTGGAGAAAGTGGGTGCATTGAATGGTGGACTCTGGCATTGTATCCCATTGAGGTCCCTGTCCAACTCAGGCTCCACCCCCAAATCTCCAGGAGTTTCCCAGCCTGGATCTGGCAACCATAGGGGGAACCAAAGATGGAGGGATACATACCTATTTAAAAACATCCTGAGGAGAGCAAGGGCCATATGCCACCAGTAGAGAAAGAGTTGGGTTTGAAGGTTAGCAATTGTAGGCTCAGAAGGCCAAGAGACAGCGAGTTCAATGTGGAGGGGTTAACTTAGAAAAACACTGATTGATTTGATCTGTTTGTAGAAATTTGATGGCAAGTTGCTGGTTTAAAACCCACTCGCAGTCTCAAAACTGCTGTAATGTTTGTTTTTCTTGTACTTAATGTACATCGAGCTTTACCGAAGAAGAAATCCCCCACATGGCTCAGTATAAATTGTTTGCAGTTGTGTACAAGCAAACATTTTATGTCACCTCCTTGAATTTTTCCCTCCTTTTAGGAAAGCAAATACATAAACAAGCAGAGTGAAGCAGCTATGCTTAGTGAAAAAGCCTTTCAACTGGATGGCTAACACAAATCTTCAATTATTTACTCTCTGGCTTTTACCAAGAGCCCCCCTCCCATGAATGTTTATGATTTCCTGATAGTAGAAAGGAAGCAGGGACTGCCAAAAGAATTCAAAGGGAACTAGAATTAATCCCTTCTGCTCCTGCAGATGGCAGAGTGCAACTGAAGGCTGTTTTGTTAACAAATAAAACAGCAACACAGAGATGGGCAGAGGCCAGAGTGTCCCTAAGGTACTTTGTCTTCTGCATTAGCAATGAGAGAACCTTCTGCTTTCGTTTTTTCTACTTGGAAAAGAAAGACTCTAGCCCTCATAATTACAACAATACATTTGAATATAGAACACTAATAAGTCCCCAAAGGACACCTTTGCTAATGTAGGCCAATGGTTTTCATATAGACTGTTGTGGACCAACTAAAACCATGAAGTGCATGACATTTTCCTCCTGGTTGTACACATACCATGGAGAAACATTGTAGACATCTCTTACTGACCCATTTACTTGGAACAGACTTTTGCAGGAGTAAAGATACATGGGATTGGTGGTTCCTTTATGAGTATATGTAGGCTTACATCTTCTAGACCTGATGAGCAACCAACAGCATTTGACTTGAATAGGGCTATTTTGGGGCAGGAACGCACAGGAAGGGAGTTCCGGCTGGCCCCCAAGTTGACCACGCCCAGCAGGAACAAATTAGCATAATAGGCCACACCTAATAGCAGAAACTCATTAGGATTGGCTACATTAGGGGTGTGGCCTAACAACATGCAAAGGAGTTCCTGCTACAAAAAAAGCCCTAGGTTTTGACAACAAACAAGGTAAACAGAATAAGAAGCAAAAGGTGGGTGTGGCTGGATGACTATACTTCTGGTAACATGGGGGTGCAGCCTAATATGCTAATGAGCTATGCTCTCATGGGTGTGGCTGGATATGCTAATGAGTTTCTGTTGTTGGGTGGGGCCTATTATGCTAATGAGTTGCTGCTGGGCTTTTTCTACAAAAAAAGCCCTAGACTTGAAGAAGATCTGTGTCCAAACGGGCAGAAATCTGGTTTCTTGTAGGGTGATTTCTGAATATTCTTCTCTTTGACATCTTGTTTCATTTCAATTCCTTTGCACTGAGTTTGATATTTGCTTTGGATCTTGAACATGTTGGGTTGACCTTACTCAGTCTTTGTGTACTACTAGTGTGGAAGATTTATGCCTTATGGTATATATTCAGAATTGTATTTGTGTGATTTGGAAACTGCATTGCAATTGACACTTTGATAAATGAGACAGACACGGAGTTGCTGTTTTAGAGATATTTATTAATAATGGGCTGTTAATAATCATCAGGTGCCTGTATTGTTGGTACTGGAGAGACAGTTATTCAACCATCTGACAGTGTAATATTGTTGTTTACTGAGGAGAGACAGTGGCTGACCCATGGCCACCCAGCAAGCTTCCATGGCAGACTGGGGATTCAAACCTGGATCTCCCAGGCCTTGATTGCACTCTAACTGCTACATAAGCTTTCTGGTTGTAGTGTGGCCAGCCTGACATGTCTGGACATGCCCGGACTGGCTCAGGCACAAACCCTACTAGCTTCATGCTAAAAGACAATGGGCCAGTAGGATCCTAGCCAGGCCCAATGAAAGGGCTGGGTCCCCAGCCGGGAGGCCAATAGGTCTCTTGGTTACTGTAAATAGCCTATCAGGAGTGGGGGGGGGGGGTGTTTGGTGTATTTGGTGGTGGGTTTTCTGAAGGCATATAAGCCGGCCTGCGAGCCAGCCAAGTGTCTTTGTTCCTGACTAAATAAAGGTATGCTTAGCTGAAATCACTCTCCGTCTGCATACTTTTCACTGGTGCTTGTACTATGCACATGCGCCAGACATTACAGTTTTAGTCTGCTACATGTATCCACTACATCAATAATTTGTGGAGCAGCCCTAAGCAAAGTCTAGGTTCACCAAGAGGCCTGGGGAGAAAATGGCATGGCCTACTCCATGACCTTTTAACAAAGGTCTGATATGCTGGAATTAGCTCCTGAAATAGTCACTACATAAACCTCAACATGACCCACTAACAGAATGTAGTGGAGAACTCCCCCAACCCACATTGTCTTCCCTCAAAAATGGATGTATTCTTGTAGACTGAGCAGGGGATTTGGATAGAAAAGAGAGGTCCAAGTGACAATTAAATTGGTTGTCTTGGAACCTTGAGTGGGGGAACAAACAGGTGTCCAAGAGTGCTTCCTCGATGCCCGTGTTGTGTCCTGCTGGCCGGGCTATTCCGGGTGTCCCATTTAGTAGGTACTCGATCACCCCCCCCCCATTTTATTAACTTGCCTTTAACTCCCTAATTTCATTTGAGAGAGACTGTTATTCTTGGAAGTGCCGATTGCAATTCTGGTGTGCAGCTTTTAAAATGTTGAGCTTATAGCATATTGACATAAAACTGGTGCAGAGTAGCAATTAATCATTAATTTATTCCTGTTATGAATGCTGCACATTATGCTTGGTGCTTTAATCTCTATCAGCTCAAAAGCCCATTTTATCTTCGTATGCAGCAATCTGCATAGCCAAACAATTCTGGTGCAAATATGGAGAGCTGAAACTGAAGGCCTGTTCTGTTCATTAGATGTACTAATCCACACAGCTGGGCCTCTGTGCAATCTTTACTTCTTTACAAAGAATAGTCACTCAAACTTGCCAAATAATTTCTGCTTTGGTCTTACTTTCAGCCTGATTGTTCGTACATAGTCTTGCATGGTGATCACTGATTGGCTCACTACTTGTCTAGGAAATAGAGCACAGGCTTCCCAAATGAAGAGAATTGTTCGCAGACCAAAAAAAATATGGAGTAGGTGAGAGCAAGCAGGGTTTTAGTTGGGATGCTTGGATTGCCCCATTGCCGATTAATGTGGAGATGCTGTTGCTGATGCAACAGGGTTTTTTTTTGCCCCTGCAGATTCCTTCCTATTTGTTTCTTTTACCCATTTTCTTTCACACTTGCTGTAGCACACAATATTCCAAGTACATTGCAGGCAGCCTTGCCTACTGGCGGGGGAAGTCTTCCTGCTTCTAATTCCAATGCACAGCGATGTTTTGTTAGTAACTGGTATAGTGAGCCACAGAGAAAAAGTACAAACAAATGTTCTGATCAGTCTGTGGCCTTTGTTTGGGAGTGTTGATAGGGCTGTGTAAAAGAAACTTTCCTTGATTTTTCTGAGCATTACATGTAGGGCTGTCAGCTCCAAGCTGGGAAATTCCTGGAGATTTGGGGGTGCAGCTTAGAAGGGGGAGGAGTTTGGGGAGGTACCTCAGTGAAGTATAATGCCGTTGAGCCCAACCTTCAAAGCAGCCGGGTTTTTTCTTTTTCGTTTTTTTTTGGGGGGAGTGCATTTTTTTTGTTTGTATGCCCATGCCTGGAAGTCATGGCGACCTCTGGCGACTCCTACTGGGGCATGGAGGACATTCGGATAAGTGGCTTGATAGCCTGCCTCTGCCTCCCGGCCCTAGTATTCTTTGGAGGTGTCCCATCCAAGTACTTGCCAGGGTCGGCCCTACTTAGCTTCCACGATCTGATGAGATTGGGCTTGCCTGGGCTATTCTGCTCAGGGCCAAATCAGCCATTTTTTCCATGGGAACTGATCTCTGTATGGAGATGAGTTATAATACCTGGAGACCACTAGGTTGTGCGTGGAGGTGGGCAACCTGAATTGCATGTGAAGAAGATACCCTCAACAGGCCTGAGCCACTTTGGTTGTGGTATCTTGTCTTTGGAAGATTTAGGTTAAGAATACTCTTTTCTCCTAGCCTTTTATTAGATGGTGTTTTTGTTGTTGTTATATTGTTGGATTTTTGATGTCATAAGATGTATGTGTTGTGTTATATGATGCCTTATAATGGATTTTGTTAATTTTTTTTATGCCAGTACAGGGCATGAATGCTGCTGTGCCATGCAGTTCCACCAGCACAGAGGTGCTGCAGCCGCATGACGACAGACTGTCAGGGTGAACCCCTGTTACAGTAGATGTGGGTGTTCCATGGTGCATGTTGCCAATCAGGCAGCTCCTGAAGTGTTTTCAGGGTGGCAATGCCCTCCCCCCCCCGGACAGGCACAAAGTTGCGCTGGTAAAAATGGTGATGTAGCGTGCATTGGCGCCCATGGTAGCCTGAATTTCGACAGACTGCTCTCAATGGCACACCCAACCACGTGCAGCCTTGATCCGTGCCCTTCATGGCTTATAAAAGCTGGTCATGAGGGGTTACGAGGTGCCCTCAGGGACATTATCAACAAGTCCCTCTCTGAGAGGCTGTTTTCAGGGACACTCAAGGAAGCGATGGTCCGCCCTCTCTTGAAAAAAACATCACTGGATCTGGCTGAATTGGCCAACTATTGGCCGGTTTCCAATTTGCCCTATTTGGGCAAAGTACTGGAGAGAGCGGCGGTGATTCAGTTGCAGAGCTTTATGAATGACACTTCCATGCTGGACCAGTTCGAGTCTGGCTTCTGGCCGGGTCATGGGATGGAGACAGCACTGGTTGCTCTCACAGACGACCTCCGAAGGCATCTGAATCGAGGCGGTATGGCGGTACTGATGTTGTTGGATCTGTCAGTGGCGCTTGACACCGTTGACCACCAGTTACCGATCCACCGCCTCGCCGACACTGGAATCCAAGGGCTTGCCTTGCAATGGCTTGTCTCCTTTCTCCAGGGTCGGGGACAGAGGGTGGCGTTAGGGGAGCAGATGTCCCAGAGGCACCCGCAGTTGTGTGGGGTGCCTCAAGGGGCAGTGCTATCCCCGATGTTGTTTAACATCTACATGCGCCCCCTCGCTCAGATTGCCCGGAGTCACGGGCTGGGGTGTCATCAGTACGGTGATCATCAGTACGCTGATGACACCCAGCTATATCTGTTGTTGGGCGGCTGGTCCGACTCCAACCCAGATGACCTGGAGCGGGTGCTTCAGGATGTGGTGGGCTGGCTTAGACTGAGTCGATTGAAATTGAATCCAACGAAGACGGAGGTCCTGTGCTTGGGTCGGGGGTAGGGATCCCACTACCGACCTTCAGTGGGGCACCACTGGTGCCAGCGCTGAGGGTTAGGAGTCTGAGAGTGCTCCTGGATGCCTCCTTAACAATGGAGGCCCAGGTAGAAGCCACTGCCAAGGCGGCCTTTTACCACCTATGGCTGATTAGGCAGTTGGTTCCCTTCCTCAAACGCAATGACCTAGCAACAGTGATCCACACAATGATCACCTCGAGATTAGACTACTGCAACGCTCTCTACATGGGGCTACCCTTGTCCCAGATCCGGAGGCTGCAGCTAGTGCAGAATGCCGCGGCCAGTCTGTTGATGGGTCTCTCTATACGGGACCACATCCAGCCTGTGTTGAGGACAAGGTGCTGGTTTTAACCTTTAAAGCTCTATGTGGTCAGGGGCTTGCCTACTTGAGGGACCGCCTTTCCCCATATGTGCCCCAGAGAGCACTGAGGTCAGGGTCGCAACATCGTTTGACCCTCCCTGGTCCGAAAGAAGCCAGACTGAATATCACCAGAGCCAGGGCTTTCTCAGTGGTGGCCCCATACTGGTAGAATGAGCTCCCGAAGGACATCAGGGCCGTGCAGGACCTTTTATAGTTCCTCAGGGCCTGTAAAACGGAACTCTTCCACCAGGCTTTCAATTAGGAGCCGCCACTAATGAATGTGCCCTGGAAATCTTCTGGCCTGAAAACTAGAACATCTTCTGGCCTGAGACCTCGCTGCATGCTACTCCTATCATTGGGTGTGATTTGGATTATTGCCACCATCTGTCGGTTTTACTTGTAAACTGTTGCTGTTTTAACTTGGTATTGTATTTATTAATCGTTTTAACTCTGTATTGTTTATGTTATTTTAACTCTGTTAGCCGCCTTGAGCCAGCGTGCCTGACAAGGCGGGACACAAATAAAAATAATAAATAAACAAATAAATAACACAACCCCCCCACTCCGCCATGACCACCCACGTGAACCAAAGCAGTACAGGATGCTGACCTAGTGCTCACCCAATCAGCACCCTCCTCCATGCCAGCCGGGCCCTTCCACAGCACCCAATCAGGCCCCACTCACCCTACAAATTGTTTCAGGAGGTCTCCCCACAAACCCTGAGGTAAGGCGTGCAGCACAGATTGCTGTCTAGCAGCTCCCTGCTGTGCAGATTTAGAGCGAGAGCAAATCTACCTTGGTGGTGGGAACAACATAGACAGGACCCTTAGCACCATTGGGCAAGCACTTGGCGGGTAAACACCACAGGGAGAGCAAAGTCCACACTCCATGGCTGACCTCTCCCAGATTTCAGCCCAAACAGGTACCCTAGCTCTTCTGCCAGTATCCCAAGGGACACCCATGTGCACACACAGGTAAGTACAGTGCTCCCTCCCCAACCCTCAATCCCCCTTGGCCAGCAATATTCTATTTCCATTTCCTTGAAAATCTGAAAGGGGAAAAGGTATGCACTAATTTGTTACACGCCTTTATTTCTTGCCATTTGCCATTTATGGCTACATCCAGGTAGCACTTCAGAATATGGATCTGCCCCACCCTGCAATCTAGAGCGGTCTTATCTCTCACAGTTCCTAATGTAGGCTATTTCCTAGCTGTCCACTGCACTCAACTAGCTGCCTTGGTGGACCTGATGGGACGGAAAGGTGGGGTAGAAATTGTGTAAACAAAACTATTCTCTTTCATTCAACCACTGTGTTTAATTTGTGATAGAGGGCCCCAACAGATCTCCAAACCAAGGGGTTATTGTCCTGTGGGTCCAAATGGTATCAACATACTGAAAGGTGGTGGGGTGTTTTTGTTTTTTTGCCA
>NW_015168047.1:1215657-1239199 GCF_001447785.1 Gekko japonicus
CTGCACACCTCCCCTGCCATGCCTTTCCATTGCCCACTCATGAGCACTCAGCTACTTGTGCTCCCAGTTGCATGTGCTGCGGAGCGCAGTTGCAGAAAGGGTGTGCAGGTGACTGAGTGCCGGCAGTGGGAGAGCTCACAAGCAGATGGGTAAAAGATGTGTAGGCAGCAGGTGCAGGGAAATGTGGGTGGGTGGCAGGACTGCCAAATGCCTGTTAGAAATGGGGGATCCCTTCTAGTGCTCTGTGGTGTGGTTGGGGGTCAAATGGGTGGGAAACGTGTCGCGCAACACCATGTTGTCATTTCCAGGTAGCAACCCAGAAGTGACATCTTTTACCAAAGAGTTTATGAAAATCCTAGCGCGTACCTGGAAGTCATATTGCACAACACTATTTTATCAGGCCCCCCCCCCCAATCTCGTGCCAGGCAATCCTAGTGGCCAGGCTAGAAAGGAGGTGGGAGCAGGGGGCCTAGTGGCAGGCAGGGGAGGGGAGGGGAGGTGGGCTGCTGGACACTCTCTGCTGGCCTCTCAGAACCTGGAAGTGACTCTTCTGCCTGTGTATGAACCTTTCCTGCCCTCACTGAGGAACAATTCACACTGCCACCAATTTGGAAATAGAACTGTGGTTAGGGTCCTTTTTAGAAAGGAAATAGGGTTGTTAATTTTAACTGTCTGTGAACACTTCAGGCATTGAGAAATCCAGTTTATTAGATATGTTCTACTGTTTTTGTTTTATAGTTCTCTAATCATTTCCGTTTTATGGACTGGTTTGTTGGAAGTATTATACTGGTCTTGATTGTATTGTTTTCTGATTCTGTAATCCACCTCGAGTCTCAAGGAGAAAGGCAGACAATAAATGAAGCAAATGAGCATTAATTACCGTCAGCCCGGGTATACTTTCCACTGCTTGTATGGTGATATAGATGCATGGGAGTACTTTTACAGTAAAAAAGAAAAAAGGACAAAGTTTCTCCAAATCCATACTGCAGATGCTAATATATATGCCACCTCATGAACGTGGTGGAGGCATATGCACATGCATATGTGTAGCGCCGGAGACCGATAAAACAGCATTTCTAGATTGGGAATATTATGAACTGGTTCCCAACAGATAAAGAGTTTGGGTTGCTCAGGCTCTGGATTTTTCACTCCTGACGGAAAGGTGTAATGCTTCTGTGAATCCGCTGCCTCCTCGCCTTCCCCGTGTGAACTTTGTTGTCAGTATTTTCCATACGTAACGCGGAGCGTCTCACCTTTCCCAGCTTCTGGGTATTGTTTTTTGTAGCGAGGAGTGAGGAGGAGGGGACTAGAGGCGGGTCTGCGTCAATGTTTTCTGCTAGCCGTTGGCTTGCGGGGATTTTGGGCGGGAATAACGTCCCCAAAGGCCGTCTCTGCAGTTCCTTGTGCCATAGGGCGGAGACGCGGGAACTCTTTCAGCGTAGGAGCCCTTAGTCGCCTGCGTCCTCTTGGTAGCCAAAGCGGAGAAACCGGGAACTGCTCGCTTTCGTCCGCCATGGGGCTGCCTCGGGTGGAACCGTGCTGGCGAGTTTGGTTTTAGAGTTGAATTTTTGGATTGGGTCAGTTTGGAAAGAGATTTACTGGACTTCTACGCGGCAAGTAGTGGAAGAAGCCTCTTGCACTTGTACTCAGAAGGAAACTTGCTTGTGAAAATCGTGGCGAGCATAATAAATAAAAACTTTTAAAATCCTGTCGTCGTCGCCCCCCCATTAGCATTTAGAGGACGCAGCGTCCAGCTGGCAGCCAGACTCGGGTGCAGCTGGCACCATCGCGATTGCCTGGGGCAGTGGGACGATTTAATGGAGGGTTGTTTTAATGTGTGTGGGGTGTCTTTAAAAAACACACAACACAAATCTATTTGCTGGCCGTCATGAGTGGCTGCGCCTCTCAGGATAAGCAGAGCAAGCTGTTCGTCATGTGTACACACGCTGGCCCGCAGCTGCTGAGGCGGCTTGTGTGGAAAACTGGCGGAGCCAGGCGCGCGCTGCCTCGGGGGAGGAATGGAGGCCCGGTCGGGAAAGGGAGATAAAAAGCTCTCGTCTGGGGGTTAGAAAAAAGAGGGGAATATCCTGGAGGATTTAAGTTACTTGAAAGCAGACCTTTCGCTCCTATTACGGCCGCTGCTAGGCGCAGGTCTCTACGGAAAAGGCGGCTCGATGTGTAGAAGTCGACAAAAGTAAAAACACCCGTGGCACTTTTAAAAGATTCGCCAAATTCATTCCAGCATAAGCTTCCGTGAGTCAGAGCTCGCTCCGTCAGAGGACGCCGCGGGTCTGTGAAAACAGCACCCTCTGTAGCCCGAGAAACAAGTTGTTTGTGGGTGGAAGAGGCGGGCTTTTTGCACCGGGATCCTATTTTTTACTTGAGAGAAAGTCCTTGACCCCGTGAGGACTCCCGAGCTTGAGAGGGCTTGTTGCTCTTGGACACCCCCCCCCCTCCAGCCCTCCGCCCCACGGCGGGACCGATTTCTGTGTCGGATGAGGCTGGCAAAGTGTGGAAATCCCCGACTCCCTTTCCCCAACCTGGGCTGGCTCTGGGTCTCTCTTCCGGTGTCTGAAAGGGAAATCTCGGCGCTAGGGAGGGGAGATCCGAGCCTTTTCTCCACCCCTGGCTAACTTTGCCTCCCCCCCACCCCGTTCGTTTCCCTGTGACATGAGTGTGCGCGGAGGAGGAGGCGGAGGCGGCGGTGGGCGCTTCCCTTCTCCGCCCTCTCCTCCCTGTGTGTCTAGGGCTTTGGAGAGGAGGAGGAAGAGGAAGATGACGAGCCAATGCAATTAGCCTAACAAGGGACGGGTGGCGGCGGCGGCGGTGGCTTTTCCCCGGGCCACTGACATGTCTTCTTCTCTCCCTTCCTCTCTCCGCCGGCGATGAAGGGGGACGCTGCAGAGTTGAGCGGAAAAGTCCGCCGGGATCTTCTTTTCCCCCTCATGGCAGCTTCTTGAAAAGTGGGAGGAATCCCTTTCCCTCCCACCCTGCCTTCCTTCCAAGGACCCCATTGTGGAGACGGGACTTGGCTCGGATTTGTGTACACACTTGGGTGGTTTTTTGTTTTTTTCTCCTTTCCTTTTTCCTCCTGTTCCGAGGAGGTGGATTATCGACACGCGTCTTCTTTTGCTTTTCTCTCGAGAGGTTATTATTTTATTTTTTTTGGAAGGGGGGAAGGGAGCGCATGTGGAAAGCTGGTTTGTGTGCGTGTGTGTGTTTTCCCCCTTCCTCTCCCCTCTTTTGTCCCCTCTCTCGTGTGTGGGTGCGTGCGTGCGTTTTTTGGTGGCTCCCCTCAATGTGGACGACTCCCGCGGATTTGTCCTTCCTTTGTAACCGGGAAATGAAATAATGGCGACCCGTTGGGCAACGGGACCACCCGGGGGAGATGGAGACGCCCGCCCGCCCGAAGGCACCGCGAGCTGCGGCCAGGTAGGCAGAAGAAGCGGGGCGGCGGCGGCGGCGAGGAGGGCCGGGGGAGGGGGGGGCAGGGCGGGTCCTCCCTCTTCCCTTCCTGCCCGCCCCGGAGTTGCCGGGACTTGGACGCTGGATGTCGTTGGCGGCAGCCCGTGGCCCTCCGAGCGGGAGGCGCCGCTTCGGGGTAGGGGGAAGGAGGCGGGAAAAAACAAACACACGCAAAAGTTTGGAGCGGCTCTGTTGGTTCCCCTCCCTGGCTTTCTTCCCGCTCTATCCCGAGCTGGATGAGGCGTGAGAAGAAAGGGCATTCCAGAGTCGCTCGCCTGTATTGATTTGGGGGATGCCGAAGGGGACTTCTGCCCCTCCCCGCTAAATGTTAACAAAGAGAGGAGGAAGAACGGTCTTATCTCCCGGGAATCGTTTAGGTTGGAAGAGGCTGAGCGGCCCCCGGTCTCTTCTCCACACACCCTTTTCCCTTTGTCCCATTGATCTGATGGGGGGAGGGAGGAGAGAAGGCAGCTTCCCCCCCCCCCCCCGTTTTCCCCCCCCCCCCCAACGACACTTTGCCGCCCCCACCCCTGGCGTGTGTGCATTATGGCCCCCGCCTTTTTACAGGCCAAATCCAGTAGCTTCCAGCCTTCCAATCTGTTTTTTGTATATTCTTCCCCCAGCCAGCCAGAGTTCTTGCTGGGAAGTTGCCATGTGAATCTTCAGTTTGGAAAGTTGTGTGTTTTTTGAATGCCTTATGGTGGCACTGCGTGTTCAGACTAATACCCTGGCCTTAGAAAGGCCCCTGTTTCAACCCTTCATCCTAGGCCCCGTATTAATAGTACTAAGAGCATTAAACTTCTGCCAGCATGGTGTGTTTACTCTCCACTAGACATCAAAGGTGACTTCTCTTATTCAGTATTTTTATGAGGGCTTCCGATAGACTGAAGCATGCCGGAATATCATGCTGTGTTAGTGTTTATATGAAGCATATGGTATGTGAAAGTTTTATCTCCTCCGCATGTAATCCTGTGATGTGGAAGTGGCTGTCCTCTCTGTGTGTCATTATCTTGTGCCAAATAAGAAAATACATAATATATAGAAAAATATAATGTAGAATGTGTCTCTGAGAAGTGAACATGGCTCTGAGAAATGGAATGTGACACTTAAAAAAATAGTTTAAGAAGGCAGCCTTTAATCTACCAGTCTGTCCTTGATTTATACCCTGGTGTGTTGATATAACAGTGCCACGTGGTTTTGTGGTATTGTAAGATCATTTCTGTGTTACGTTCTTCTAAATTCTCTGTACAGCTGGGTTAGGTAAGGACAAAGTGTCTTCTGTCTGTTTAGTCCCCAGTAGGAAATCTTGATGAAAATCTGTAATAGGTCTTGATATTCACAGATCTTGATGTTTGTAGTCCTTGCATATGACAAAGAATAAGGATCGCTCCCTCCCTTTTGAAACGTTGATGTTGGGAAGGGAATGAGAGAGTAGAAACATACTATTACTAAGAATTCTCAGTAGTTCTGGAAGCTGTGGGATTCCAGGCACTGAGACTATTCATATAATCCACCTATCATTAGCATGGTAAACCATAATGAATCCCTTGGAGTTGAGGCGCATGAAGTAGGTAAGATGATATTTCACTGGACCAGCTCCTGTTGGAGAGACAGTATACAAGCTTTCAAGTTCATAGATGGTCTTTAAGGTTCTTTCATAGAGTAGTAGTGACTGTCTTTCTATGTCTTGGCAATATGTCTTTTTAATCTGAAAAACTGCATATTATTTCATTGACAGAGTTTTTTTCCTTGTTCTGTGTACTTCATTATCCAGCATCCATAAAACAATACATCTTCCTACTGATATACATCAGAACTGCTCACTTGGTGTATTGCAGATTTGTTTTTAGCATGGCTTTTTTGATTATCAGAACAGTGCTTTTTGTTATTTAGCTTTCTTCCTCGGGAAAACAAGTCTTTATTGTAGACTTCATTGGAGAACTGCTTACATAGTGTATGGTTGGCTTATGCCTTAACATATCTGTTTGACTTGGAAGAGTAGAACTTAATTCAGATGTTGTGCTTCCTGATTGGCAGTCTGTTGGCTTATAGACTCTGTCTTCTCTTGATTGTTCTCCTTACTTTCTTTGATTGCTGGACAGCTAGTAATATATATGAATTGTGTAATCGTAACATATTGCTACCACATTTGGCTCATAAACCAAAAACTGAAACTAAATTAAGAAGTTGGTTTCAATCTTTGGTTTACTGTGGTGGTTCCAGATCTTGTGTGACATTAAGCCATAGATAATGTCAGAAGAAGAATGGAGAATTCACAGTGGCGAAATAGACCTGTGAACCTACTGGGGTGTTTCTGATCACCAAACAAGCATGATATATGAACTTATGTCAGCGCTTATGGTATAATATTTCAACACACATTGTTGTTTTCTGATGTTGCATTCTGGATTAGAGTTCCTTGTTAAATATAATGTGAGAGTGTGCTTGTACATCTTGATTTTCTTTGTTCACTGTAAACCACCCTCACTGAAGTTCTGTCAAAAGTCCCTTCAGGATTTTTCCTGGGATCAATCAGATTCTTACTTTTTTTCCTTCTGTGGGTCACAACAATTGACCAAATGAAAGATTGTGTGGTTATTTGACATCTGGAATCTTCTGCATGTATCAAAGGTAAGAATGATGGGGAGGAAGGCATTAAGTCCTGAGACATTCCTGTGCAAATGGGCGATGTTCCTAACCTTTGATCATGGACATAGAGCTCTATTCTGTTCAATAATTCACAGTACAGCCCTAAACAGAGTTGTATCCTTTTATTTCTGTTGAAGTCAGTGTGTTTTGAAAGGTGTAACACTGCTTAGGATGGCACTGTAAACAGTATACTTTGGGGCAACTGATAAGGCTTCATTTATAAACTCAATTATCTATATATCTAATAGCCAAGGCGCCCTCTGCGTGCGGATATCTAAATCCGCACATCGGGGGCACCTAGGGGGCAAAGAGATTTCCCTACGCATTTGGGGTAATCCCCAGATGTGCAAAAAAATCTGATATCTATAAAAAACTATAGGGGGGATACTTAAATCCCCCCAAAAGTAAAGGAGCGTTCCCTGTGCATGCACAGAGAACGCACTCACCACTAGGAACTGTGGCAGAGCTGTTGCTGCTGTCGTTGTCGGCAGCGCGGATGGGAGAAGCCTTGGGCCAGTGGCTGGGAGCCGCGGCCATTGTTGCTGCTAAAAGCTGCACAGGGCTCACAGCCATTGCTGCTGGTGGCTGCGGTGGTGGGGGAGAAACCTTGGAGGGCCGGTGGCTAGAGCCGTGGCTGTTGCTGCTGTCGGGTGTGGGGGGGAAGCCTGGTGAGCCTGCTGGGCTCTCCTGTGGCCGCTGCTGCTGCCTCCTCTGTGCGGCGCTCCTGCTGCTTCAGCAGGCCAGCCACCCGGGAGCTGTGGGGAATACCCCCTCCCACGAGTATCGCGGGTCCCGCTTCTTGTCTATATTTAAGACAATGGTGTGAGTTGAGAATAGGTTAAGATAGCTGGGATATTAGTTCGTCCAAATTTAGGATTTATTTATATATGCCTCTTAAATATAGTACTGATTAATTTTGAAACTGTTCTTGTAGAGTGGCCGTTTCACTTCTAGGCTCATACACTACTGTTTTGTAAACCTCATTATTTGTTATTGTGCATACTTCTTCAGATCACCATTGGATAGTGTGGAGCTAGTCCATACTTCGTTGGAAAATGCCAATAGAGATAAAGCTCAGTCCAAAAGCTTCTACCTTTGCTGATTATTCAAATCTACTACTTCAGGATTGTTTGCAGTAGTTCTTTCCATGGGGGTGGTATTAGAAATTGCTTTGAGACACATAGTCAGGTGGTGGGACTTGTGCCTTAATGTAGAGGGCTGCTTAATACCCCGTGACTATTTTTGTGGTGCGTCAGATGGCTCTCCTTTTTATGTGGTCAAATCACAAGTTTAGGTTCGTGTTTAAAAATGTATTCTGGAACTAGACACATAGTGACAAATCCAGTTCTTGATTGGAAGTTTAGTGTAACTTATTTGTAAATAAAGACTATAATCCTGTACATGGTTGTTGTTCGGTCGCACAGTCGAGTCCGACTCTTCGCGAACCCATGGACGACATCACGCCAGGCCCTCCTGTCTTCCGTCGTGCTCCAAAGTTTGCTTAATTTCATGTTCGTTGCATCTATGACACTGTCTAACCATCTCATCCTTTGCCGTCCCCTTCTTCTTTGACCTTCTGTCTTTCCCAGCATCAGGGTCTTCTCCAGTGAGTGCTCCCTTCTCCTTTGGTGGCCAAAGTATTTGAGCTTCAGCTTCAATATCTGGCCTTCCAGGGAACAGTCAGGGTTGATGTCGTGGGTATTAGGTCTGCTGAGGCTGACTACTCCTCAGATGAGGAAGAGGCAGGGAGCAGCCCAGCCTCCTCTGGAGTCAGCCCAGAAGAAGAACCCTCAACTATACCTGAGGAGGAAGAGCCCCCAGCAGCTGCACAGGAGGTGCAGCCAGAAGGAGAGGCTGATCCTGAGCCTGGCCCAGCAGCACCCCCAGTTGCAGACACCCCAAGGCTAGACTCCTTGCCTAGTTCTCCTGAGTGCCCCAGACATAGGGCACGCCAGAGGCTGACTATGCAGGAGCAAAGAAGGAGTGCCAGACTCCAGCTCCTGCAGAGGCAGAGGGAAGAGCTGTAAGCCTTTGCAGACTCAACCCCAGGGAAGGAAGGACCTGCTCAAAAGCACTCAGTGCACCTGGTTCAACGTGGCAGCAACTTTGCTCACTCAGACCTGCTCTTGCATGTGTGTAGCAGCTGCTCCTTGTCCTTGCAACCTTGACTTGACCTCCTGGCTCTTTGACTTTTTGCTCTGACTGACCTTGATTCTGGATTGTGTTTACAAGCTTCCAGTGTGTGGTCTCTGTGGCAGCCAACCAAGACAGCACAGTTGATTTCTTTTAGGATTGACTGATTTGATCTCCGTGCAGTCCAAGGGACTCTCAAGAGTCTTCTCCAGCACCATAATTCAAAAGAATCTGTTCTTCGGCACTCGGCCTTCCTTATAGTGCAACTCTCGCAGCCATATATTACTACTGGGAATACCATTGCTTTGACCATATGGACTTTTGTTGGCAGGGTGATGTCTCTACTTTTTATTATGCTGTCTAGGTTTGCCATAGCTTTCCTCCCAAGGAGCAGGCGTCTTTTAATTTCATGGCTGCAGTCACTGTCTGCAGTGATCTTGGATCCCAGGAACATGAAGTCTGTCATGATTCCATGATTTCCCCTTCTATTTGCCAAGGAGTGATGGGGCCGGATGTCATGATCTTAGTTTTTTAGATGTTGAGTTTCAAGCCAACTTTTGCACTCTCCTTTTTTACCCTGAGCAAGAGGCTCTTTAGGTCCTCTTCACTTTCTGCCATTAGAGTGGTATTGTCTGCATATCTGAGTTTGCTGATGTTTCCCCCAGCAATCTTAATTCTGGCTTGTGATTCATCCAGCAAGGTGGAACAATATACATGCTTGTCATTCTCCTTTCCCAATGCTAAACCAATCAGTTGTTTCATATCCGGTTCTAACTGTCGCTTTTTGACCCTTATACAGGTTTCTCAAGAGACATGTGAGGTTGTCTGGCACTCCCATCTCTTTAAGGACTTGCCATAGTTTGTTGTGATCCACACAATCAAAGGCTTTAGCATAGTCAATGAAGCAGAAGTAGATTTTTTTCTGCTCTGGAGAGCTAAAGACCTCATGTGAAAGTGCTTTTGTAATATTATGGAATTTATTCTACTCTCTTGTTTTCTGTTCCTGTGTATTCTGTAAGTGGAGTTGTGAGTCACAAGAAGCATGCAATGCATGTGGAAAACAAAAAATTCTGATCTTTTTTAAAATGCATGTCATGTACTAATAACTTCTCATTACCACCTGCAATTTTCTGTGATGGGTTAGTAATTACACTATGTGGTGGCCTAATGTTACAAAACTATAGTTTATCATCTAAGAACACCAGCAGTGAACACAAACTTGAGTTCTTCTTCATTTTGAACAGTGTTGAGATAAATTGCTGCCTCTTGGCTTCAGTTTTTCAACTGTAAAATTAAAGGGTTGTGTACTTTGTAGAGCTGTGTGAAGAATTCCTAATGTGATAACTCTAGTCGTTTGGTCTTCAAAATGTCTGGCCTTTCAAATAACAACTTCCTGTCTGTAGCCTCAAACACGCAAGTTACTGTAGGTAAACTGAATATATATGAAATTTGTAAATCTTTTATTCTCTAACTTGGTTTCAGACTTTGAACGCTGTGCTCTCTCACCTTAGTTTTTGCTCCTGTCACTAATATGAGTGTTGGAACAACAGGGTAGTAAGACTTATGCCTATGTGATCTGCTTGTGTGGACAGTGGGGTTCAAGAGCTGTTGTGATGGCTTTTGGGCTAGGGTTAGGCAAACATCTCATCTAAAGCAGCACCTTTGTGCAAGGATTATAGAACTTTCCGTGTGATCACTCTCGCTAATTCTGCTGTAGTAAAGATGTCTTAGGTTTTAATTTATAATAGCGTGATTTTAAATTATAATATGCTGAACCATTGTATTTTGATTGCTGTAAGCCACTCTGAGCCCTGCTTGGCAGGGAATGGAGTGGAATAGAAGTCTAAATAAATAAATAACCCACTGAACTTGCCGCCCTGAGCCGTTGGGTAGGGCGGGGTATAAGTCCCAAAAATAAATAAATAAATAAATAAACTTCCCTCACACTGGGCACTACTAATAAAAGGAATAGGTATTCTGGTTGAAGTCAGGTGCCACTTGGCACACCACTAATGTACATAGGGGACAGGTTTTCTAGGAACAGGAGAGAAAAGGCACAAATTCAACTAGTCAAAAGATTTCATTAGCAGATATCAGAATTATGGCAATCTGACAGGCCATCTCAAATGTCATATTGTTAAGGTAGCCCAAGATGCTTTTAAGAAGCTGAGAATTGTGCTTTACCTTCTCATTTTTAAACATGTATCTGATATAACTAGTCTCTGAAGTTCTTTACTACTTGTTTGCATGCATGCCCAGAGTTATACTTGGGGAAATATCATAGAAACCAGTGGGATTTGCCATTTGTATCTTTGGGAAGCAATGGGCTGTACAGCTAACTGCATCTCAGTTTTGCTTGTACTGTAGGATTTAAGTGGCGAACTCAGTGTCACTAAACCAAATGTTAGATCTGCTTAAAAGTCAGTTTTCATTGAGTATTTTCATTTAAGATGTCTACTGCAGGATACTAAAAGCATAGTTGACATAGAAAATAAAAAGTACATAACATTTCACATCAAACAATTGAATACATGGCTTTGATTTTGTCTTGAAGATTGTGGTTGTGCAGAAAATTGACCTGGCTTACATGGCTATATAAGAATGATAGTGTCTTAAAGAAATCTGTCAAATGTTGTCTTTGGCCATCGTGATGCAAAATACTCTTTCTATTCCAGATGACTACGAGGTATTTTGTTCTTGATTAAATAAAAAGAGGTAAAAATATTTATTGTTGGTTTTACTCTGAGTTTTGGTCAATGGTCTCTATTTACCTCACTGAAGATTGCTTAAGATTCTGCATACCTAATGAAAACATTCCACATCTCTTTAGAATTGCATTTTGAGCTCTACAGAAATATACAACTCTCTGCAGGCGTTGATGATACTTGTATCTTTATGTACTTATCTGTTCTGCTAAGGAGATTCTGTTACCTATTTTCATGCATAAATGACTATGTTGACTTCACCTATTGTTAGTGTTGGAACGCCCAGAGGCTAGCCGGCTACACCCTCACCATATCAAACTGTCAAAAGGCCCTTTCACCTCCAGCATGGAGGTGAGATGATTCATTGTATCTGCCCCAGGTTGATAAAGCACAGTACCCCCAAGCAAGCAAAAAAACTTATCCAAGATGTGGACTTTAATCTACTGAATCATGTTTGGCTAGTAGTTAAGTATCATATTTCTCTAAAATTATCATGTATGTAACTTGCTCACAATGGGAGTTACCATAAGTTGAAACTTACTTGTTAAATTCCTGTCTTGTACTGTAATTGTTGAATTTTAATCTTTATCATTCTTGTAAATTACTTGTTCAAATAAACGAAATTCAAAGGGAAAAAAATTCCTACCCAATTAAATAACAAAAGGTGATGAAAGGAAAGAGGTATAGTCTTCTACTTGTCCCCCCCCCCCGTTTTTAAATCATATTGAAGTCCAATACAGAAGAGAATATATTTTTGTATAGTGACCAGATAATACTAGAATACTTGCATTGACGTGTGCTGTTAGTATCGATGTCTTCAGTAGGTGGTCTTGAACAAGTGTGTGATGACACACTGAACTGTTCGGAAGAGTCCTGTTTGACCCCTTGTTTTTGAAAAAAGTCTTCCAACAACAGTGCATGTGGCTGACGTCCATGCTTAGGTGGTATGGATTACTGACTGCAGGCACAAACCCATCCCATGTCCACTGACCCCATCTTAAAAGCATTTGTAGTTTTTAAAAAAACGCTGCAAGGATCCAATCTGGATTGGGTGCACAGTATGGTGGCTCCAGAAACCCTTGTTCCCTTTGCTCTTTTTCATGTGCAAAAACTGCCCCCTAGGTGTTTCTATACTTCTTGCATTGACGTGTGCTGTTAGTATCGAGGTCTTGAACAAGTGTGTGATGACACATTGAACTGTTCGGAAGAGTCCTGTTTGACTCCTTGTTTTTGAAAAGAGTCTTCCAACAACAGTGCATGTGGCTGACTTCCGTGCTTAGGTGGTGGTGTTCATATGGATTGCTGACTGCAGGCACAAACCCATCCCATGGCCACTGACCCCATCTTAAAAGGATTTGTAGTTTTTAAAAAAAACGCTGCAAGGATCCAATTGGGATTGGGTGCACAGCATGGTGGCTCCAGAAACCCTTGTTCCCTTGCTCTTTTTCATGTGCAAAAACAGCCCCCTAGGTTTTTCTATACTTGAAAAGGCATGTGGGGGGGGGGGAGAGAACAAGAGCTCCTGGGGCCACCACACCATATACCTGATTCAGATTGGGGCCTTGTGGTAATTGTTAAAGAACCACAAATGTTTTTAAAATGGTGTCATGGCTGTGGGATGGATCTGTGTCTGCTGGCACTTGTCGTTTGGCCCTGATTTAGGCTTTGACTCTCTGTGAGGTGTAGCCCCTTCCTCACTGTTGTTGCAGGAACACTGGAAGCAAGCTATAAGAGCATCTGGCAGTGGTCTTTCTTCTGGAAGGTAAACAGCTGGGTATAAAGGTGGAGTGTGATGGAGGAAAACTGAAGCTGGTGCTAGCAACTGATTCACAAGCTTGTACTCCGGAGTGGCTGTGACTTCCCACATTTTCATCCCCTCTGAGTCTGTGTGTTTGGGGAGAGGGGTTCAGAAGAGCCATGTAATTCTTAGCACTTTTCCGACCTAGTTCCCCCAGTCGGTGAAGCCTTTCTCCCTTAAACGTAGTTCCAAAATTGATTGTATGAGGAGTGGGAAGTCACATCAGTCCTGAGCACTCTCCCTTAGTTTGCATTTTCTCTTCAATGTAGGACTCTTCCCAGTATAGTTTGGGGCACAACTCAAGATAATGTAGCACAGATAAATTCCCTTTCTGATTTGTAGTTGTCATGCAATCAGGATAGGGAATAATTTTTTTAAAAAAATGGGTTGGATCCAACCATCCTCCAGACAGCTTTCCTTCTGCCTGAAGAACCTCCCTCCAATTTAAGTGGCTTCTTCCTCCAATGGAAGAGCCACTTAAGTTGGAGGAAGGGTTCAAACTTGAGCCAAAAGGAAAGGTGGGGTATATATAGTATTAAAACTTTTCCTGGAGTGGTAGGATCCACCTCAATAATTCCAGTGGATGTTGATGAATAATAATGGGATTCTAATCCACTACTGAAGGAGGAGGGTGAGAGAAAAGGAGACAGAATAAAGGCATTTCGCTTGTTTCAAGTGATTCTGTTCATAGAAGTTTTGTGCTAGATCTTAAGATTAACATGCAGTACTAAATAAATATGTTCTGACTGTCCAGAATTTGATTCTTGCTAAATGACATGTGTTTATTGTGCCCTTATTCTTATATTCTTTATTCTATCTGTCCAGCTGGTGCTATACATGATGTGCTGCCTCAAAGGGCAGTGCTAATGGCAGTTTGGCAGGTGATAAATCTTGAACTACTCTGCATTTGTATAATGTACAAGACATACAATACCAGCAATATATTTTATATGGGTTGCACAAAGTAGTAATACTCGGTCAAGAATGTTGCATAGAATGCTTGATGGCATTGGGGAGATGCCTCCATATTAACTAATCTTTCCATTTGCAGTTAAAGCAGTTTAAAGGATATTGTAATTACGCAGTTTCTGTAGTACATAAGAAGGGCCTGCTGGGTCAGACCACTGGTCCATCTAGTCCAGCATCCTGATCACACAGTAAACCAGTTCCACCGGAGGTCCAAGGACAAAACTTAGAGGCCAGGGCCTTCCCCTGATGTTGCTTCCTGGCACTGGGATTCAGAGGTTGACTGTCTCTGAACGTGAAGGTTCCCTTTAGTCATCATGACTGGTAGCCATTGATAGACCTATCCACCATCAATCTGTCTGATCCCCTTTTAAAACTGGCTATGCCTGTGGCCTTCACTACATTCTCTGGCAGCGAATTCCACATTTTAATCTCTCTGTGTAAAGGAGTATTTTGTACTGAATCTACTGTCCGTCAGCTTCATTGGGTGCCATCAAGTTCTAGTATGTCTTCCAGATGTTAGTTATGTGTCCTGCCTCTTCTTCTAAACCAGCTTTTCTCTCACTTGGGTTTGCTGAAATACTGGGGCTGGTAATATATCTCAGACTATAAGTTTAAGTGGCTCTTGGAAAGTTAAGGCTGTTGTTCAGAAGTCACAACAAACCTGAGATGAGAATACATCTAGCTTGTTGCCGTGCTTGTGTGTTTGCACTCCCCTTCTGTGCATGGCAAATAGACTGTTTGACGGGCCCCAGATTTCAAACATCACTGCAACTTGGAGTTTTATTCAAGACTTCTCAAACCAGGGAGTTTTAGACTGTGTTATGTGCATGAGGGGATGGTAAAGGAGGGAAGGGAATAAGTGAGCAATAAAACGTGCTTTGTTTAATCAGAAGTAAGTTTTAATAATTTTAGTGTGATTTATTCCCAATACATAGAGATATAGCCTTAGTGCAAATGCATGCTCATTCTTTAGTGACAAACTAATATGATGTTGAGTGCACCATATTATTTTAGAATTGTGTTTTTTGCTTGCCATAAATACAGTAATACCTGATGTTTTAAAAATAATTATAGAATTATTATACCTTGACTGTCAACTGCATCATTTGACATTTGTTAATAAGTATGCATGCTTAATCTAGTGGGGAGGATAAATATTTAAGCCTGTTCTGAAATATAATCATGTGGATATCAAATTCTTCTGGAGCTTGATCTTGGATTAAGCATGCATGAATGCTGGAACACCATTGCAACTAATCTTCTTAAATAAGTGTTTGATAGTGGCTGTGAAAAAGGTTGTGCACTCTCTCTTTTTACAAGGGGTCTGCATTTTGGAAATAAATTTGTTTTCTGTTACTAAATTATGACTTCTTCACAATAGCTTGACTTATTTCCAGTTCATATCCCTTGACCAGCACTTGGAGTTGTGAGTCCCACCACATGTTTAGATCCCTGCTCAATGTGTTTGTTTAAACCCAGCTGACTGAAATAATATGCACCTTCCTCTGAGCAGTGAAAAAACTGTCTTCAGGTAATGGTAACTTAGCTTACAGCGGTTTTGATTCTTCATCCTTAATCTAATGTGTGCTGCTAAAGCCGCTTGTAGGCACATCTGCATTACATGTTTTCCTTCCAAGCTGGCTGTGGGACTGAGGAAACTCTAGCAGCCTTGATGGGTGATCCTAGTTGAAATGTTCTTCTTGATACCTTTGAACTTCTGGCTGACTTTTGATATAGTGGAATATGCAACTTAACCTGGCTTGAGCACTTAGCAGGGCATCAAGTGAGGATCCTGAGCAGTTGTGGGTTGTTTTTTTTTGGTTATTTGTTGGAGGATATTAATAAGAGGCTTTACCTCCTGGGTACTGATGGGGTGAATCCAGTTGTGAATTTTTGTGGGCACAATGACTTCCACCTGCACAGTATGACATCTATGACTCCTTTGTGTCCAGGCCAGCCCCAAATGGTCCCTAAAATCCTGCTCTAGAGAGGGAGGGGACCATCAAGAGCAGGACTGGGAGAACGTTTTGGGCTGTGCTGGGCAGGGGGAAGCTGTGAAAGGCATGCTGTGCGGGCACAAGTCTCTGTGTCTGCTGTTGATACAATCCAGTGTACGCTATGCAAGGCTTGGTCTTAATGACAGAGTTTTAGACTTGGATGGTATCAATATGTTCATGATACCTAGTTCCAAATCTTAACAAATCACACAGGAACAGAATTCTTATTGAATCAGTGCTTAGAGGCTGCCTTCAACCAAATGGGGTTATATAGGCTGAGACAATTTGGAGGTAGTACTGTTAGGTACTTCCATGCCCTTTACTGACCGTTTCTATGATAAGTGGGGTAGTAATCTACTTGGCTGTTCAAAATAGAAGCTTAGGCCCAGATTCTGCTAAGATCCTGAATAGATACCTATGGCTAGTGACCCTGATAAGCTGTGTTCCTTTCTGGAAAGAAAGGGTGTTCTGTTGGAAAGTGAATGTGTTAGAGGTTGAGGCATATGAAACCAATTTAAAAAAATCTTTTACCTAGATTAGGGATGGGCATGAACCAGGAAAATGGAGATTCGTCCTGGTTCATGGTTCGTGGGGTCTCCCAAACCACAAAACTTCACGAACCTTCCTGTTTACTGAACTGGTTCATTTTGTGAAGTTCGTGATGCGGTAGAATGCCCCCCCCTGTGAGCTAGAGACTCCAAACTTGCAGCAAGTCTCCAGCTGGTAAGGGATAGGATCTTTTATCGCAGATGCTCCAATAACCTCCCCAGTGAAGTTTGAAGCTGCTCTGGTCTTGGGGCTTCTCAGAGAGGATGCAGAATTTCTTCTGTGGCATAGATATCACTGTTGTGTGTGTGTCCTATTAGCGTATTGACTATTAACATTTTTAAAAATAATGTAAATTTCATTGAGGCTTTAGAGGGTAGGTGCAAGTGGCTGTTTAATTCCCCCCCCCATACATTATGGCAAAAATGTACAATTGTGTTATAGTATTTCCTTGTCTTGCTGTTGGTCTGACCCTTCTGTTCAGTCTTCATTTCTGAGTGAATTAAACAGTTGAGAAAAAGGTGCAGTATATTCCTCTAGGATTGTGCTACTTCAGTGTAGATGTGGGAAGGCTGAATGTTTGAAGTACACCCATCTCCAACTCATTGCCTATGGAAGAAGAATTCTACCTTAGTTCCCCATGTGTGGGAAACTCTTTGAATTGGAAATATTCAAATATGTAGCCTCTTTCCTCACGTTCTAAAGTAGAGCAGTCCAAGGAGGAAGAGAATACTACATGATTTCCTGAAAATTTAAATTGGGTCTATGTTGTCTGTTAATACATATTTATTGTTTTATTCCACTCTTCCTCCAAGGCAGCATGCGTGAGTTTGGATCCACTGCAGAGCCAGGTGTGGCTTTTGTCTAACGGGGCTTCTTATTGGCCATTGGAGATGTCATTGGTTGTACAGATTTTTAAAAAGTTGCTTTGGCGGCAGTTGACTGAAAATGTGTGCAAGAAAATATTTTTAAACACTATGTTAGTTTTCAAAGGCCTAGTGTTAGACAGAGCTTCTGCTTGAAATATTGAACTACTGTTAGGGTTAATGTTTGACCTCATGTCCTAATGTTTTGCAGCTGGCTCTGCTTCTTCTGGCAGCCATTTTATGGTTGTGCCTACCACTCTGTGTCCGAATTCCATAGTGCCCACGGGCTCAAAAAGGTTGGGAGACCCTGCCCCACATGGTGTGGTGCTGCAGTAATGAATGGCAGTTAGGTAAAATTCCTCCTTCTCCTGATGCAAATGGAAGAATTTATTTTACTTGTTCTTCTCTGCAGTGCCACATCCTTTGGTCCATTTTGTTGGTAGGCCCTCCTGATCGTCAGACAGCACTTTTGGGACAACCAGAAAGCATCTAGGTGAAGACAGTGAAAGGTCTACTCTGTGAATTGTTCTGCTGGATCCAACCTACTGTTCTTTCTCCTCCATTTTTTATTCATAACAGCCTTTGAATGGTTTAGGCTAAGCATGCGTGACTGATCAGAAGTCATCTAGTGAGCTTTGTCATATGAATATTTCATAAAACAATAAAAACATAGCAGCAATTATATATAACAATAGATAAATAAGTGTTTTATATTCATAACAGCCTTTGAATGGTTTAGGCTGAGCTTGCGTGACTGATCAGAAGTCATCTAGTGAGCTTTGTCATATGAGGATTTGAACCTTTATCTCCACAGTCGTAGACTAACCCTAACAACTAAGCCTCACTAGTTAACAGTTTCCTATATTTGTTAATGCAAGGGAGTTCCATGTTAATGGCGTTTTCCTTATTTTGCTGATTATGATAATTCTGGCACTGATTTGCTTCACGGCTCAACTTCCACACAAAACTTGGCCAGGCCAAGTGCTGGTGGCTGCTGCACAACATGGCCAGACTTTTCCCATGGAGGGGCTGTCAGTGGAGTAGGAAGAAAAGGGAAATCTGAAGATGTGGCAAATCAAGGTAAGTTGGTTGGTAGGTGTGATGGAAAGAAAGGGGAGGAGTTATGGGGGGCTGCCAGAGAAGGGGAAGAGGGAATAATGGTAGAAGGGGGATACAGGGATAAATGGGAAGTCTTCTGTTTGAATCGAAGTCATCTAGTGAGCTTTGTCATATGAATATTTGAACCTTTATCTCCACAGTCGTAGTCTAACCCTAACAACTATGCCTCACTAGTTAACAGTTTCCTATATGTTTGTTAATGCAAGGAAGTTCCATGTTAATGGCGTTCTCCTTATTTTGTTGATTATGATAATTCTGGCACTGATTTGCTTCACGGTTCAACTTCCCACACAACTTGGCCAGGCCAAGTGCTGGTGGCTGCTGCACAACATGGCCAGACTTTTCCCATGGAGGGGCTGTCAGTGGAGTAGGAAGAAAAGGGAAATCTGAAGATGTGGCAAATCAAGGTAAGTTGGTTGGTAGGTGTGATGGAGAGAAAGGGGAGGAGTTATGGGGGGCTGCCAGAGAAGGGGAAGAGGGAATAATGGTAGAAGGGGGATACAGGGATAAATGGGAAGTCTTCTGTTTGAATCTCCCAGAAAAGTGAGAGAAATAGGGACATATGAGGAGGTAGACAGAGAGGTGAATGGTATGGGCCCTGGCTGTTTCTAGAATCTCACTCTTAGTCACTAATGCAACATGAGCTATCTAAATAAATATTTCTATCCTTCTTTTCTTTCCAGTGGGGGCTCATAGTGACTTGTATCGTCACAACGGCAGCCCTGTGAGGAGGGCTAGGCTAGACTCAAGGCCACCTAGTCAGTTTCCATGGCAGAGAAGTGATTCGAACTTGGTTTCCAAGATCATTGTTTAGCACTCTAGCCACTACACGTTGGCTCTCACAGCTTGATGTTGCCTGTGTTACTCACAAAAGCTCTTGGCTCTCAATGCTTTGTTTCTGAAGGGTTTGTTTTAAAAAAAATATTATACTCCAGAGTTTATATTTCCATTTTCCTAGGTCATCTGTTTATAATATGGGGGGGGGGACACACACACATAATATATGTTTAAAGAGTGAATTTTCCAGAGTTTGAATGTATGACTATATAAGCCAAAAATTTGGGGAGAGATTTGTGAAGGCAAGACTAGGGTTATTATTTACATTTTCTAGATCGGATAAGCTTAAACTAGTGAGGCTGCTTTTGGATGGAGCTGATAGTGGGGTTAGTCTGTCCTGAAGGGGATCAGTTATTAAAAGACACAGGAACCAAGCAAGACCATCAGATTTGTTGTTTTCCAGTCCACTTCCTTTTTTTGTTGTGGGTTTTGCTCTGTGTAGTTGCAGTGCCCCTGTGTTAATACTGTTCAGTTTTTATAACTGTTCTTTTGCTTGCTTGCTTACAGTATTTGATAAATCAAATTGATTTAAAGTTTGGTGACTTTGGTCCTTCATGCCTTGTGCTTGGTCATATACTTGGCACACCCTGATCAAAGAGGGGTTTGCTTGGTGGGGACAGGGAGGTTGCTTAACATAAGAACATAAGAACATAAGAAATGCCAATGTTGGATCAGGCCAAAGGCCCATCCAGTCCAACACTCTGTATCACACAGTGGCCAGAAATACCAGTGCCATCAGGAGGTCCACCAGGGGGGCCAGGACATTAGAAGCCCGTTGTTTATATGTAAACACAAAGTGTTATTGTACCATTAACTCTTATTTTGTTTCTGTGAACCAAGGTATATATTGCTTGTTATTATTACTGTGATGTAATAAGAGTACCGTAAGTGTGCCCCATTGACTAGGCAGAGACCTGAAAAGGGTCTCACCCTTCTCAATGGTCTCCAAAGGGGGATCCTGTGACAGACCGAAGGCTGCCCCACCCCTGAAGGGGAAAAGAGCCACCCACTTGAGCCTATGGGAGTGCTGCTCCAGCATCCAATCGCCTTTGAGAAGGGGGATGGAATGTGGAGGGAAACTCAGCAGGAGTTCAGTTGGGTTCTGCCTCAGGGAGAGCTCAGGTCTGGCTCAGGGGAGGAGCAGACAGAGTGAAAGGGCAGCTCTGGTCGGTAGTGCGGCAGAGTGGTTCGGCTCTGCTTCTGGCAGGGACCGGAGAACCCAGTGGTTAGGCCAGTCTCTGGCAATGAGCAGACCTGGCGCCATTTAGGCTGACTCTTGGGAAAGGGCGGGCTGGTGTGGGTGGAATCCTGGCTGTGCGAGGATCCAGCCTAGTGGCTAATGGGTAAAGGCCTGTTTATGCTTGGAAGTATTAAAGAAAATTAAAACTGCTCTCTAAATGAATATGCCTCTGCCAGGTTTCTCTTTTGTCTATCTGGAGTCCTGTGCTGCTGATTTGCTCCTTGAAACCTGCTTGAAAATAAATAAATATTTTTTGTTGTTAATATATAATTTTTGCCTCAGTGACCTCCATATGCCCATATTCTACTTGTGCACTACAAAACTTGCCTCACAGCAATGAACCTAAAGACTAGACATTTGCTATCTTTAGAACACCTGGTAACTGAGGGGAAGGTTTATAGTTTACAATAAACTTGCACCCCCCAAAATCATAGAAGGCTGTGTGGGTCCCCAAAGTTGATAGAAACGGCCTGTTGCACCATCTTTTATTAAAACACACACACGTAGGTAAGCCTCTAACCCATTTTGTTGTGGGGAAAAGTGTGCAATGGAAAGAACCGGAGACTAGCTTTTTAAAAAACGAAACCTGGGAATTCAGAGAATATATTCAGAGAATATAATAATATTCAGTTGCTGATTTTTAAAAAAAAAAACCCTAAGGAGGCCCATAGCAGTGTGAAAAACACATCTATGGCATATGGATATGTGTGCAACCTAAGGAAATAATTCCTGGTAATCAAAAGCAATATCTGCAGTCACTAGAGTGGAGTTCCTTGTTCAGGAACTGTGATTGTATACTAAGGTTGTTTGCGTGTTTTACAAATTACAGCACTGAAAACAAACAGCAGCTTATGAATATGATTTGAACTTGAGTCCTAGTTGAATAAGTAGTTCATAATTATTTTTGAAGGGGGTCATCTAGACAGATTTATTCACGTTACGTTTTTCTTTGTATGTTCAGTGTTTGAAACGCTGCTAATTATGGGCTTTCACAGTTTTTCGCTGCCCTTTCTCCATGGATTTATACAACCATCCTCTGTACTCTCATTATACAGGAGACCTGGGCAGCAGTTGAACTCCGTAGTATGAATCTAGTATCAGTTCTTCTTACACACACAAGTGGGGGGAGGGGGAGTAATAGGTGCTTGAAAGTAAAGGCATATGCATCCATAAATCTCATCCTGTTGTCGGTTTAACTTGTACTAATTTAAAGTTGTCACTCTGACCCCTAAAATGAGTTTTTCCAAATGCTGTAGTCATTTCCTGAAGGAGGACATAGTACAGCTGACCTTCTGTTGTTTAGAAGAACCAGTGTGAAACTGAGTGCTTAATCTTCCTTGCTTTAGCATTCATATGGCAACAGTGTCCATACTTCTCATTTGGCACTGCAGAAGAAACTTGGAAGTGCAGATTATATCCTTGGGAAAGTGGTCTTCATTTTCTAGTCCTGAAGGTGGGGAACCAGTTGAGTCAGGATCAGCAAATCCTGTAGTTCATTCCATTTGCTGTGCAGGCAGAAAAGGACCTCAGGTTATGAGCCTCCAAAGCGAACTGTTTCCAGATTTTAAGAACATAAGAAGAGCCCTGCTGGATCAGACCAATGGTCCATCTAGTCCAGCATCCTGTCTCACATAGTTGCCAACCAGTTCCTCTGGATGGCCAACAACAGAGCATAGAGGCCTTCTCCTGCTGTTGCC
Organism: Gekko japonicus; assembly: GCF_001447785.1. NCBI lineage: Eukaryota > Metazoa > Chordata > Lepidosauria > Squamata > Gekkonidae > Gekko > Gekko japonicus. The sequence continues at coordinate 1,237,679 of NW_015168047.1, forward strand.
TCTTGGCTCTGGCATTCAGAGGATTAGTGCCTCTGAATGTGGAGGTTTCCCTCAGTCACCATGGCTAGTAGCCATTAATAGACTTATCTTTAATAAATCTATCTAATCCACTTTTAAAGCTGTTTATTCCTGTGGCCATCACTACATCCTCTGGCAGCAATTTCCACATTCTAATCAGTGTGTAAAGTGGTATTTCCTTTTGGATGTCCTCGACCTACTGCCCATCAGTTTCACTGGATGTCCTCGAGTTCTTCTGTAAAGAGTATATTATATATCTTTCACCAAATCAACGATCTTCATAACCATGTCAATTTGTTGTTGAAAAATTATGGAAGTAACTCTCCAGCTTTCTATTTGGAGTTACTACAGTTCATTAAAATGAGTTTAAAAACCATTTTCCTGATGGAAGTATAATAAAATATTAACCTTGCTAATTTTCTTCGTAACATTTCTTTTGTGTACTATTGGTAAAGGAAAATGTCATAGTTACTTTGCTAATTTCTAAAAATTGATGTGTGCTGTTATGTTTCACTGAACAAGAAAATTAAATCCTGAATGACAAGAGTTCTGATAAGTCAAAGATTACTATATTGAATATTTTATTTCACTAAAGTATTAACCTATATGACAAGGTTTGCATCCTGTGATATCTCATTAGAACTTTCTCCACATTATTAATTGGGATTATGGAAATACTTTGCAGTTACTGACTGAGATGTTGATTGAGGACATGTTCCTACTATAAAAATGATGGAAATTGTATACTGAGAGGTGGTTGATTAGGTTCTGGGTATTCTTAGCACTGTCATCAAACTGTGATGTCCAGTATTCAAAGTAGAGCGAGGGGTAGTGATAGAAGAAAGCATTCCAGCTGAGTTCTCCCTCTGAGGTGGAAGACATCTTGTGGGTGATTCCCATCCATCACTTAGGGAGGCAGGACTAATTTCAATTACTTCCTGTTTCCTGTAGTGGGAGTCACCCTAGGCTCAGTTCTTTTCCTGCCTCAGAAGGGAAAGCAGCTAGGTGTAGGCTCTGCCTAACCCTATCTTTCTGAGTTAACTTACTTTCACTTTCTCCTTCCATCTTTGCTGTTCCCTCTCTCTGAAGAAACTTAAGAAAAATCAAATCCTTTTCTTCTTCCTTCCTATATGTTATTCTCTTTTCTCTCCCCCCCCCCTTTGGAGGTTGAGCATTGCCGGGCCAGTTGCTCTCTTAATGGGAGGGGGATCTCACAGACCGCCTTCCATGGCATTAAGAGAGGGTAGCAATGGATTTCTCTCCACTCCGGAGATACAGGACGTGGCGGTGGCCGACGCTCAACCAGCAGAGCAAGGCAAGGATAGCATTCCAAAGCGCGCCAAACGGCTGCACATCCCTGCAGCATTTACAGCGCCAGGCTCAGCAGCCATTTTGGAGTCCACTGGCCACTCTATGCTTTAAGACAGGAATGGCGAGCAGAGCCTAATCCCGCACATGGCGCATCCCAAGACCTATGGTTCAAGGGGGTTCATCGAGCTAGGC
>NW_015168047.1:1239909-1240690 GCF_001447785.1 Gekko japonicus
TACCCTTTGATAACATCTGCTTCAGATCTTTTGCAGGTACCTGTGGTTGATGCACGAGCAACTGCCCTACAATCCTCTGGGTTGCTCTCTGAAGATGAACATGAGGCCACTTCCATGGCAATCAATATGCCAGCTGCAGCATCCACAGTTTCTAAAGCAACTATTGTGTGGATGCGTAAGTTGATAGAGAGATTACCATGCAGCAACCGCAGACTACTGGAGGGCAGTGTTCTCTCTAAGCTGAGTTGGTGTGGGCTAGCTCACAGTTTTTTGGCCTCCGGCTCACACCTTTTTGTCTTAGCTCAGGAAAGATGGCTCCAGAGCTAACTAATTTATGCAGTAGCCAAATTGCTGGCCCACAACTTTAATGGCAATAGCTCACAAAGCAGAATTTTTGCTCACAAGACTCCACAGCTAGAAGGGAGCATTGCTGGAGGGTGCCAATAGGATCTTGAAAGCCATCTCCTATACTGCCGATGCCACACTAGACTCCATGGTCTTTGCTTCCAGGGCGATGGCATCAGCCGCCGCCGCCGCTAGTGGCATCATCTGACTAAGAGTTTGGCCTACATATTACCAATCTAATGCCATCATCACAGCATGACCATTTCAGGGAGACAAGTTGTTCGAGGATCCACTGGAAACAAGCATACAAAGAAAGAAATCTTAGTGGAAACCTGCAACAAGAAGAAGGCTCTACCCAAGACCGTACAGCTTGGGGGGTAAGATGGCAGCAGGCCCCTCTTTTTTTCCATTCATACCATATTCTTTCCCTGTAAAC
>NW_015168047.1:1240971-1241312 GCF_001447785.1 Gekko japonicus
CAGCTCCCTGGGTGTTTACAAAGATCCTGGTTCTTCCGGTCGTTTGTCTTCAAGAACAAGGGATTCGCATTCGCAGTGCTTGCAAGACTTCGGGTTCCTGGTGAACATGCAGAAAAGCTCTCTGACTCCCACACAGCATCTTGAACACTTGGAGTGGTGATGGATACTCAAGCTACAAAGCTTTATCTTCCTGTCAAAAAGGCCAGAAAGATCAAAGAGTAGGTTAACCAAATTATTCAAGCCACGACTTCACCCTGACCAAGATGATGGGCCTCACGGTCGTGGCTTTTGACATGCTACAATGGGGAAGGTTTTCACTCCAGACAACTACAACTATTTTT
>NW_015168047.1:1241863-1274817 GCF_001447785.1 Gekko japonicus
CCCAAGCTTCTCTGGAGGATACAAGTTCTAAGGGCAGAGATCGTAGTGATGGCACCATACTGGCATCGTCATCCTTGGTTCACGCCACTACAGGAGATGGTGGTGACTCTTCCTCTAGCCATTCCTGTCTCAGAAGACATGCTGCTTCACGGTTCAGTTTGGCATCTCAGGCCAGGGTGGTTCTGCTTACCCGCATGGAGATTGAAAGGGACAAGCTATCAAAACTAGGCTACAAAGAGCCAGTCATCAATATGATCATGGCCTCTAGAAGGCCGTCTACCCCAAGGATCTACTATACTACTTGGAAGGCCTTTGTCTGATGGGCTCAGCAGAAGGCTGACCCATTGCATCCGGAAATTAGATCTCTACTGGAGTTCCTACAAGGACGGTCTGGTAAGCGGTCTCAGGGCAGTGACCCAAGAAACAGATGGTGGCTCTGGCTTCAGTCCTGCCCCGGTACAATTGTCTTAACATCCCTCAGCACTCTCACATTCGCCGTTTCCTCAGAAGGGCATTATTCAAGGATTCTCCACAGAGACATAGGTTTACAACTTGGAAGCTTAATACTGTTCTCACAGCTCTTACGAAGGAACCCTTTGAGCCGATGTAGCCATTCTGCTCAAATTCCCGAGGATGAAAACTTTGTTCCTGCTGGCCATTACTTCAACCAGGAGGATTTCGAAAGTAGGCACTCTGTCAATTTAGTTGGAGCTGTGTTTTTCACAAAGACAAGGTAGTTCTGAGAACAGATTCCACCTTTTTTGCCCAAAGGTCAATACTAAGTTTCACAGATCACAAGAGATTTGTTTGCCATCATTTTCTCCAAATTCAACCCATCTGGAGGAAAAAAGTTTGGCATACACTGGATGTGAGGAGAGTGCTCAAATGCTATATTCTCAGAATGGCCTGTTTCAGACGGACAGAAGATATGTTTGTTAACATTTTTCCCTCTTCACACAGGGAGAAAGATGTCTAACTCTGCCATAAGCAACACTATGAGATCCTGCATTACTGTAGCCTACAGGAGTATGAAACGAGTTTCTGCAGGTATCACGGCCCACTCTCTTCACAGTGCTACGACGAATATGGCCTTTGCCAACAGGGCATTGGTGGAGGAAGTCTGTAGGGCTGCTACGTGGTCTTCGTTATCCACATTCATCAGGGATTACAAGATATGTATGACTCTGCTGATGCAGCATTCGGACAGAGAGTGCTGCAGTCTGTTCTGACTCTTGATGACGACCACCCTCCCAAAAATTAGGGACACTGCTCTGGGAGGTCCCACAAGATGTCCTCCACTGCAGAGAGAGAACGACCATTGGTTACTCACTGTGAAGGGTCCTTCTCCTCTGAGGCTTGGAGGACATCTTGGCCCTCCCGGGTCGTTATTTCCTCTATCTACTATGCTGTTCTTTCACACTCTATTTAAAAATAATAATTACATGAGAGAGAGGACTCACCTTTTTCTTCCTGTTCCAATGTTTGTGATTTGGCTATACTCTTGTTGTTGATGTTCAAGTTCTCTTTTTTACAGGGGTTAAGTTAGTGTATTGCTTTTGGAGCACCAGAACTGAGCCTAGGGTGAGTCCCACTACAGGAAACAGGAAGTAATTGAAATTAGTCCTGCCTCCCTAAGTGATGGATGGGAATCACCCATAAGATGTCCTCTAAGCCTCAGAGGAGAAGGACCCTTCACGGTGAGTAACCAATGGTTGTTTTGAATTTTTATACCAATTATGGTCCTAAACCAGTTTGGAAACTAAGGCTGGATCTACATAGTAATACAGACATGCCTGCTGTGAAAAAAATGGCCAGATCTGCCCTACTCCTGTAACATTTAGTATACCTTTCCTCATGTTCTGTCATAACCTAAGTAAGTTGTACTCTGTATTACAGTAGAAAGGAAGAATATAACCACTGTTTTCATAGTGTCAAACCTTGCTTCGATTTGCTTCACATAGTTTGCCATAGAGGCTGGGGGAGGGGAATTCCTTAGGTGGGGAGAGTGGGTGCGGGGTGGTAGTGAGGGCTCTATCTTAGGCAGAACTTCTTCCTGAAGATGTGCCTCTCCCCAGTTCACAGGGAGATGTCCTTGAAGCTTCCAGTGCCAGCTTGTGTAACAGATAATGGGATCATATATTCCCATGAGAAGGGGGTAGAGATGCGGGAGCCTGGCCATATGATGTGACGTATGTGTGGGCCTTAGGAGGGGTTACAGTTTGAACTTTCTATATCTATGCATGTACCCGCCGAAACGCTTCAGAACTGACACAGTACTGTGACAGTACTGTTGATGCCTGGAACTTGTGTAACTCCTCACTGCCAAAGACGGTGTGCTTGAGAGTAACTTGGCCAGGGAGTCTGACAAATAGTCATTGTAAATTTCAAGTGATATTCCCAAGTTAAAGTTAGAGATGGCAGTTGTTCTTCTCCACAGCTTTCTTTGGTGACTTGTGCATCCTGCTCCTGACACCATGACTAAAGTCTGTCAGAAAACCCCAATCCTCTGAGGAGAACTGCAGTCCTGTTTTTTAAAAAGTACTTACTGGTTAAGACATATTGAACTATCAGATCACTGGCATTGCTCTCCAAGATCATGCGGAGAGAGGTCTTTCTCAACACCTGCTACATGAGATCTTTTAACTGGAAGGGCCATGGATTAAATCCGGTCTCTTTTACATTCAAAGCATACATTCAAACTGGCTTACCAAGGTCTTGGAGCTGTGTCTTCCCCAACACCTGCTGCCTGTGATTCTTGACCTGGAGAGTGCTGGATTGTGTTCTCTCTACCCCTCAGCAATGGATGCTCTGGAGTTGAAGGGCTAGGCTAGGAGGAGACTGTACAATTGTGGAAGTTCTCTCTCGGTTCATATCTTTCAAGGCTGGCATGATAATTACTAGGAAATATGATTGCCTAAGGAAAAAAGTAATGTAAAAGTTAAAGCTGTGAAAGTGAAGTGCAACAAAGGAGGAAGCTACTTGCCATGGATATGCTAGGAATAAGAAGGCCACCCCCCCACCCAGAGTGATCCAAAGTCTAGCATGGGTGTTTATAGGTTCACCCTTCTTTCAGATTGAAACAAATTCCCAACTTTAGTTGCTCCTTAAAGACACTATTTCTCTCTTGTTAGGCTCATAGAATTAGCAAAACCCCACCCCCCAATTTTAGGGCACTAACAAGTCATCGAATTACGTGTTAGAAACCATTGCCTTTTAGGTATTCAACATGTAATCGCAGTGCCCGGCAGTCTTGCACAGCCTTACTGGCTAGTGGAAATGTTTATTGGCCTACCGATTCCTTCCCACTTAATGCTGGTCTCTTATGGCCTGTTGACTGCTTGAAAAGGCGGCACTCTTCAAGTGTACAAAACCTTCCCTGTCTGGATCATCTTATTTGCCGTAGATGATTAGGCAAGTGGCTGTTTACAAATGTGGGATTGATGAGTACGGGTTGTTCACCCTTGCAGGGGCTGGTGCAGTGTTTGTAAGTGCATCAAAAGTGTCACCTCTGCTTTTGTCAGATCTGATCTATATGCTGGTCTAATGCTTTCTATTTTAGAAGTTTTATGTATATGGGAACTGATCCCATGATACAGGATTAGAATATCAGCTTTGGGGAGTTTAGCTAGTGTGTGTGGTCTTGTTTCTGTAATGTCTGGCCACATACAAGTTTCCCCTATCACTTCTCTGCTTTTACTTGCTGTCTTAAATTGTATGCAGTGTGAGAAATGAGCATTAGGCTAGGTTATATTATTCCATAGCCGTGACCTGGATGGCCTAGGCTAGCCTGATCTCATCAGATTTTGGAAGCTAAGTAGGGTTGGCCCTGGGTAGTGTTTGGATGGGAGACTACCAAGGAAGTCCAGGGCTGTGACACAGAGGGTGCAGGCTTTGGCAAACCACCTCTGAACGTCTCTTGCCTTGGAAACCCTACAGGGTTGCCATGAGTCAGCTGCAAGATCATGGCACTTTCCACCACCACTGTAATGCCCCGTAGGGTAACAATTTGTCTCTGAATATAAAAGCTTAAGGCATTATTCACTAATAGGAGTATTAATAGTTACTGGCTTGGATTCTGTATTTTCCTTCCCCAGTGTAGCCTTTTGTTGCAGCAAGAGTTCCTCCCATGCCTAGGTGCCTCTCTCTTGTCCAAGATGGTAGTATTTTGCATGAGCAGAAGAATGTGCTCTGAAGTGGAAGAGAACTCTACTCGGGTGGAAAAAATACAGGATTCAAGCCAATGTGTTTACCTATCAGATTGCGTGTGTCAAGTTTCAGCTTTGTCTAAAATGCCATGATTATCAGAAAAGTCTGAACAAGAGCATTTTTTTTACTGGCTTTCAAATGTCAGGACCTGCGTCTGACCACCTGATTCCTCCTTCATACAGGTGGGAGAAGAGAATTCCAGCGATAGCAAAGACTTCTCTATGCTGGTGAGATGCGATCTGTATTTACCAGTAGTTAAGAGTGAAATATTTTTTTCAGAAAACACAGACCAAAATTACTATGGCCAGCTGCATTTGAAGTAAAATAACATTGGGCAGCAGATTAGAGTAGGAAGGTTTGTAAAGAATCTGAAGTTCCCATCTAACGTATAAATTAGTGGTTTGAATTCCATTGTCGGTTTAAAAATATATACACATTACAAGATACACATGCAAAGAATGTAAGAAACTGGTTAGCAGAAAATCGGCAAGCAAACTTTTTCACTACTTGTCAATTTGATACAGTCCTGAGTGCAGCCTTTTATAACAGATGTAGCAGAAACATTTTTTAAAAAAGAAAGAATTATAACTTAGTTGCCCGGGATATTTGTGTACTATAGAACCAAATGGGTCCTATATGTGTTGTAGAGGAGGTGGAACTTACTCATCTGTGGGTTTTTTTAATGTCACTGCAGCATTGAAAGCTAGCATGCTGAGAGCCAGTGTGGTATAGTGGTTAAGAGTGATGGACTCTAATCTGAAGAACCAGGTTCAATTCCCCACTCCTCCACATGAAGCCTATTGGGTGATGTAGGGCCAGTCACAGTTCTCTTAGAACTCTCTTAGCCCCATCTATCTCACAAGCAAGTGTTCCCTCTAAGCTGAGTTAGTGTGAGCTACCTCACAGTTTTTTAGCTTCTGGCTCACACATTTTTGTCTTATCTCAGGAAAGATGGCTCCAGAGCAAACTAATTTAGGCAGTAGCCAAATTGCTTGCTCACAGCTTTAATGCCAGTAGCTCACAAAGTAGAATTTTTGCTCACAGGACTCCACAGCTTAGAGGGAGCATAGTTCACAAGGTGCCTTTTGTGGGGACAGGAAGGGAAGGCAATTGTAAGCCACTTTGAGACCCCTTAAGGTAGAGAAAAATGGGGTATAAAAACCAACTCTTCTCCTCCTCCTCCTCTTCTGAGAACAACTGCACTTGGTGCCATTTTTTGTCCCATTTTATTTTTTTATAAATCTGATTTTCACCTTTCTACTTCAGAAGTCCTTAAGATGGCTTATGAACATTAATTACTGATGAAATAGCAAGGATTAAAATTTAGGCAGTGTGTAAAAATACAAAAGTTTTCTAAGGCTGTGGTCAGTTATTGGAACATAGTGATGCCATGCTTAAGTGTGTAGTAACTTGTGGTGTTTGTTGTCAGGGTTACAATAATCTGCCTGAACAAATGGGTCCACTGTCATCCGTGGTTGGCAAGGGCTTCTGAACATGAATGTGGTATGGTGAACAATGCAAAATATGTAGTTGCACTGGATTTAGATTGTAGGCCCTAATCCTGGAGTTCATGTAAATAAATTAGTAGTATATTGAGGTTCTGACCTCCGTTTCAGCCTTATTCACCTACTGTTTCAATAATGTAGAGGTAGTGGCTTGTTCATAACATACACACACACACTGGCATGTGAACTGAGAACAAACAAGAAAATGATTCAAATAATGGATGAAAACAAATGACGGGGGAAAAAGGCACTGCAGTTCACAGAACAACAGTTTTTAATAGTCTTGCTAGCAATTTCCTACAGGGGCTGATAGGAAGATCTTTACCAAGCTCCTGGGATACTTATGAGACCCAACCATACCAGTGTACTGCCTGCTCAGTTGTGGCACCATGACAGAGTAGAGTCTGCTATGGGCACCTGCAGACTGGAACTCACACTGGCATGGAATACCCAGCAATTACTCTGGATTAAACCTTAATAATTACAGAAGTTCATATATGTAGGAGGTTTTCAAAGAACGGCTGTTTCAGGAGGAGTGTGGAAAACCTCAAAACAAGGTTCATGACCTTCTCTTGGATATAACGAAGATTAAACTGCCAGAAACAACAGCTCACAAGCTGGAGCCTTGCTCTGACAGAGGAAGAACATTTTATTATAGTTTTCTTTTAAAAAGAATTTCAACAGTTTTATTGAACAAATATTTAAAAATTGTCAGTTTAGTAAGGTTTATTGACATAACTTCTAGCAACACAATGACATAAATACAGTAAAATCTATATACAGACTCATCTTGGTTACAATAACAGAAACCACCAAGTATTAAGCTTCTTACTAGCCAGGGATATGGGTACTTCCAAGAAATAATCTCATGTCACCTGAGCCAGCGCTTGGTTTCTCTTCTCTTCGTCCTCCTGGCTGTTCCATTAAGGTATGCTGAGCACAAATGGGGCATTACAGATCATAAAACAACACCTCCGTGGAAACTTGAAAACATACTATAAAGTAGTCGAAATTAGCCAGGGTAAGAGTAATATGGGCGCACCTCTGTTACAACCCTGGTTGTCTGCATTAAAGTTTTTGAGTAGCACCAATCATTTGTGTGGGTTTTGTCTGAAATTCTTTACTATTCTGCTACTACTACTGGCAGAGACTGTTTAAAAAGCGAACAACAGAGAGACTGGCAGTGGGTCTCCAGGATCTCAGCTAGCAGGAGATGTGAAAGACTGCTGCCGGAGATCCTCAGAGCCACTGCCAGTCTGAGTAGACAATATTGACCTTAATGGATATCAAGGGTCTGATTTAGTACAAGACAATATCATGTGTTCTTTTGGATGAATATATCTTTTCTGGAGATTACTTAGATACTGCTGAATTATTCTCAAGGAAACTTTCACTTTATTAAGGCTGTGGCATTTTCTTTTGGCTGTGGTAGATGGTGTTACTTCCATAAGCCTTACAATGGCCCCGGTCACACGGGCAGGAAACTGCGTGGGAGAAGCGTGGCTGTTTGCCCTGGGGCAAACTACTGCGCAGTTATGCGATCAGACCTCCCGTGGAGGTCCTGTGGAGGTACCGTGGAGGTTCCATGGCAAGGGAGAGGTACTGATCACAGGACAAGCCGGCGCACAACGAAGAAGCGCACGCCGCGGCAAACTGGTTTTTGTGTGTGTGTACACGACAGATGCGCATGCTCCGTTGGGTGCGTGTGCGCATCCACAGAGACTTGGACAAAAAAACCCCACCTTATTTGCAAGGGGACATGGGCGGGCGCCGGATGCCACCGGAAACGCGATCAGACGCCCGCCCTTGCCCCGCAGTTTCCGGAAACTAGTACCTCCGAGGTACTAGTTTTTTGCCACGCCGTTTCGGCTGGAAGCCTCGGTTGAGCCACGGGAGTGCTACGCTTCCCAGATGTGCTGGTGAGATCGCGCCCGGAAACTCCGCCTGTTTTCCATCTCACTTGTGTGGCTTCTGTTCCGTGTGACCGCAGCCAATGTAAGGTTTTGGGTATCTAGGAATATGGAAGTGGTTGACAATCTGTTATTTGTTTAAATGCTCCTTCAGCATACAAGGTTTAGACATTTTAAAAAATCCTGTTTGAAGGGATGAAATTGAAATGGCTGTTGGCAAATAGTAATAAAGGCATTACTCATATGTAAGTCCTGGTGGCTGTGAAATAAGGTTTTTAATGAGAACTAGTGGATTGTGAACTGGAGATGGACACTATCTCCATTTTTCATTTCTAAATAAACAAGCTGTTACTAGGGTTTACTTGGCTGTGCAATTGGGGTATGGTCTAAATTGCCTATTCTGTATTCTGTTCTATCACTTTTGGTAATGCCTTCTTATTTTTCTCTGCTAGGCTCCAAATAACCTCCCACTTCTGTTCCCCACCATCATTTGGAGATTTCTCAGCAGTGAATAGATGACTAATTTTAAATATGAGATCCTCATAGGTTTAAGAGGTTATTGAGAGAAAACTGCTCAGCTTGCATCTCTGAGCCCTTTGAATTTGAGGGGGCAGCAAGAAGAAGAGAGTAGGGCTCACGGCACTGATAGTAGCAAAGCTGTTTGATAGTTAATTGACATGATTGTCATCAATTTGTGGACTAGTCATCTGATGTCCCTTTCAATGAAGGGCTCCTGCAGGCTCGCTTTAGATCTCTCTCTCTTCTGCTTTGTTATTGTCTTGGTTCCCCCCCCCCCTTAAGTGCTTATTATCTATTGGATTTCTTGCCATGTTTTTTGTACATCTGAGCGTAATGTTAACATTCTCTGGGTGCAGACAGATTTGAAGGAGTTGGTTTTTTATTGTTTACTTTGGGGCTTAGTGGCTTAACGCTGAACTTAGCAGGAATTGTAAACTGTACTAAAGCTCTACCGAAATACTAGTTTTATAATGTAAGAATCCAGTTCGTTTCTGGGGTTTTTTGGGTATAGTATTAGCTTGCTTTGATTTAACACTGTTAAACCCATGTTCAAGATACGCTATGGAGTGTGAGTATATGTTTGTATGTGTGTAGATAGATATAGATATAATATATAGATATAGAGTAGTGTGGAAGCAGCTTCTGAAGTGCTGTGTAGTTTTATATATTAGTGTTTTATGGACTTCTAATTAAGTGTTGTTAATGCTGTAACCTGCTCTTGTGTCCAGTGCTGGGAGAAAGGTGGTTTTAAAAAGTTTTAAATAACTATTTTGATTTATTTAAAGTTCACTCATGACTTTCTAATGTGAATAACCTTTTAGGTGAAAGGGACTTGTGAACACTGGTTTGGTGTCAGAAGTGTATATCTAATAAACGAGTATCTTTCCCCCCCTTTCATTGACAATAGGCTGCTCTTCTTCGACAAGGTTGTTAGTATGCTTGATACACTTCAGCTGAAGTGGTTCAGCAAAAAAGTGCATGTTTTAGAAATGTTCCTTGTGGTAATGGTACAACGTTTACCTACAAGGTCTGGCTTTGTTGAATAATCTACTGAAAGACTGTCTGCAGAAGTAGAATAGCAGGCTTAATGTTCCTGCCCCCACATACTAATTTAAATGTTAAACTACAGTTGCTAAAAACATATCCTGTTTTGCCCAGTTTAATGTACATTTGCAATGATTTTATTCTAACAGTGCACCTGATAGGAATATAATAATAACTGATCTGCATTTCATATGTTTACTCAGTCCAACTGCTGTCACCAAATTGTGGCAGAATGGACCTGCTCCAGCCTGCAGGCTGTATTCCACCATGCCCTCCAAGGTTTTCCCAATACCTGGAAAGACTTTTCTTTCTCAGGTAACCACTGCCTCCACCTGATCTTTGAAAGGATTTTCCCGCTGGGAGGGTCAGACTCCCAGCTTCCCTTCTAAGTTCTGAGGCCTTGCCTCTGTGTCTCCTGCTGCCCAGTGACTGGTCACCACGGGGACCGTTTACTGCCTTGTGCACCACTGGGGGAATAGTCACTTGCCAACTGCCTGCCTTCCCCTGTGCTCCTTTTAAAATAGCATGTCCAAGACAGTGGAGATCTATGTCGTACAGAGAACCACTACCAGCATTAAAAGTTATAAAGAGAACATGTTCACAAGTATACTTGTAGCACAGCACCAAACTGAGCAAGGGATTCAAAAGAAAAGGGTAAAATGCAATTCCTCAGTGCCTCTCTCTATACACGCCATATCAGATGTTAAAATATATGATAGGCTCCTTAGCTAAGGATATTATAGATCTCTACAGAGTGACCATTACCTTGCAGCTTCCTCCAGCTCTTCAGGCCAGCACATGGTTAATGGCTACCTCCCCCAGACCTCAGTTAAGAGTTCTGTCTGCTTTGATGGATTCAAAGACTTTCCTCTTTGCTTCCAGGAGTTTTATCACCTCTTTTCCTCACCCACTGACCAGGTCAGACCAGGTCATAGAAGCTTTTCCTGTACTCAAATAAGTCACATCTTGATGACATATTCAGATATGGCAACCTAGTGGTCTTCTAGTTGCTCATTGTTTCTTCCCTTTCTGACCTGGTTCAGAGGTTATCTTAGTGTGGAAGCTGCTTCTGTGTGGTCCAGACCTGAGCCACTCTGGTTAGTGTATGAAAAGATAAAAAGTGAATCTGGACCAGATAGGTTAGATTGTTGTTTCACTGAAATTAATCTAGTAGACCAACTATTACAATGGGTCACTTGCTGAGAAAATAGAGCAATTGTCGCAACTCTGAAAGATTGAAATTAGTGGGAGAACAGGTGGAAAAATCATCACAGTTGTGTTCTTATGAATGTAAGAGAGAGAAGGAAAACATACACAGTGCACTTAATAGGAGGCCAGAAGATGCTAGCATTTGTAATCAATGGTGTGTTCAGGGTTCCAGTTTAAGACCCCATTAGTTTGTTCTGGCTCACCAATGATATGCTTAACTGTACTTGAAGGGAAAGTTTGTGCATGTATTTATTCTTTCTCTTCCAGTGTGTGTGTGAGAAGAAGTCATTTGATCTCTGTGCTGCTTGGCAGCTGAATAGTTTTTGCCTTAATGTAGCACCAGTGCTTTGCAGAAGTGTGACAGTTATGGGCTAGATCCAATGTTTAATTTCACGGTGGTGCAGATAGAAGCCTTCCTCCACTGGAAGAGTCTTCACTTACCAGAGGGGAACCACTGGATCCAATTCCGTTTCCAACTTTAATACTAATTAATCAGGCATATGAGTATTGTCATATGTTCCTGTTTCTATAATTTAGAAATGAACAAAATGTAGCCTGCAGACAGGATACAAATCAGCTTTATTGTGTCCGTGTGGTGATCCTGTCTTATGCTCTCCAACAACCTGCCCTTAGTGTGTTTTGTTTTCAGATTTGTGATGTTTATTTTTCTACTAATCAAACAACATGGATATCTACTTTTCATCTTTGTAATTTACCTGCTCTTCCTACTAGAAAGTCTGGAAAACTTGCATCATGTTTATGCAGAAAACATGCCTTGTTCAGTGGAATTAACTTCCAAATAATGTTATTTATTTTTAATTTATTTGATTTATGCCCTGCCCTCCCCTATTGTGGATAGGATTGCAGATTATCCTTTGCATGAATAACACAGATAAACACTCCTGTTTCTAAGTAGGTATAATTCCACACAGTACGTAGGCTGCATTACTTTTGAATTACGCTCCTAGGTTATAAACCAATATGGGGTGCATGTTAAATTAAAATAATAAAATTTATATATATATAAAATACATGAAGTTCAAAATGAGAAACCTGATTTAAATACATGATTCAAATTGCTGCTACTCTGGTATTTGAATTTATTTATGTCATTTTATCATTTTCTGGTAGGAAGGATAGTCCTCAGTACCACTGTTTTCTTGTATGTCTGGCTCTTTACTAAAGTTGGAAACTACTAGAAACATTCCCTTAGAAAATCCTAAAGGAAAGGCTGTGTCTTTTTATCTTTTTATTAAGACCATGTGAAATAACACAGTGTGCAAGATTTTTGAGTTCTTTAGAACACTTCTTCAGGTTGGATGCTTAGAGACAGAAAAGGGAAGGGGGGGAGAGAAAGTAAAAAGATTTTGCATTTCATAATCGTAAATCCTTTAGAAAATGTCATCTGTAATGGAAGGCCAGTTATTTTCAAGACCCAGTCACTCTTTGCAGAAGATAAACACCAGTATCCTGAAACCCTTATCAGGCTTCAGTACAGAACAATCCAGGTAAGGAATGCAAAAGACAACAAAAAAACAACCCCCCCAACCCAAGCAAGGCAGCACCTTTTTGATCTCTCTCTCTCTGCCTGAGCAAAGATGTCCAGCATTCCACGGAGCCTTCTGTGCCTCGAGAACTAACATTAATATAGTGTGAGAATATTCAGAACAATTGTTTATGAGCTCTGTGTTACAAAGTGTTTCCCCCCTTGTGGGTTATACAATGTTTGAATTAATATCTGGTGATAATCTTTGCCGCATGCATACTTATAGCTCGATAGTAATATTTTGCATTTACATAGCTAAACTTGCAAGAATTTCTCACTTGTCAGGGTATTACTCAAAAGTTGCTGAATGCCTTGTGCGGTTTTAGAAGTGCCTGTACTTTTGAATTCCCTTTCACTATCTTTGTCCTTAGGATGGATGTTTTCTTCCCATGCTGTGAAACTGTAAGAACAGGGACACACCCTTGCCAGTCTTTCCTCTTGCTGCGATGCAAAAGGACTGCTTCCTCCAAAGAAATGCTTACGGAATGTAGTGGCACATATATAGAAAGCATTGAAAATCCACACAACTGTTTCAGAACAAAAAGTAACCTTTTGACACCCGTTCAAAATCCTTTCTGTTTGAAATCCCCATTTATTATTTATTTTCTTCTAGAGTGCCATCTGTGTGCCTGTCACTGTATGAACACACAGACCATTAAATATGCGTGTAATGTCCTCATGCCTCTTCCTGTACAGGAATAGCTTCAAAAGCATTCTTTGGAGGAACATTTAAAGCAGGAATTGGCCCATGATGTCAGCTTTAAACAGAGAAAGTCAGTCTTTTTTTGCAAGGCCCTGGGGCACCTGTTGCTCTTAAGTGTAAAAGCAATGTTGAATATTATTCAGTTATCCCAATGCACTGGCCAAGGGAAAGGAAGCCCTAGTGTTCAGCATCTGTCAGGGAGAAATAAAGCTGCACTAGAAGGTGAATGCTCAGAATGCTCATTTGTTTGCTTATTCAGTTAATGTCTGTCCTTTCCTCAGTAATACCTTAGTTGAAATTCCAGTAAATATTGGATACACCTGTTTATTCTTAAGAGATAAGACTGCACCAGGTCTCCATTAAAAGGGTTAAGTATGCAGTCTCTGGAGATTAAAAACCTGATGATATTCCCTGGCAGTTAACAAACTACTGCTGTTGATTTTGTTTTTCAGATAATAGGCTTCAAGTTCTTTACTTTAGCACTTGCATGCTGTTTTATGATGGATTTGTCTTCTGTTTTATAAATCCCTTTGTGTAACTTAGTACTAAATTGGTGGTTTATTTTATTACAGGTACAAAAATGAAGTATTTTTTTAACTTCCCCTCCTGCCTCTTCTCTATAAAGTTTTAGAGGCAAGACCCTACTTGCTTTTCAAGCTTGGAATCTGGATAGGGTGTCAATCATTAATTTCCTTGGTGGCATTCAGAGGTTAAGAGCATGCTTGTGGAGAGCCATACCAGGGGTCATTTCCTGTGGGAGCGCACAGGAGCGGAGCTCCGGCAGTAAGGAGCCCAGGGGGTGGGCACATGCAACAAGCCCCGCCCTCTGCTCCCAGCAGCCCTCAGTTGGGCCACAAGGAGCAAGAAGCAGCCAGGTAAGTTGCAGAGCCCCCCTGGTACCCTTCAGGTACAAGCTCTCCCTCCTCTGTGAGGGCAGATCTGCGCCCCCCCCCCCAATAGCTAGCAATCCAAGTGGCACCTTTACGACCAAGTTCTATTTAGGTACAAGTTCTCCCTCCTCTGTGAGGACAGATCTGCACAATAGCTAGCTATCCAAAACAGTCCAGTGGAGCCTGAGCGGTGGGTGTTGCCTTCTGACACACTTCCGGTAATGTCAGGGTGTGTGGCATATGCAAATAAGTTATGCTAATGAGCTCCTGCACCTCTTTTTCTACGAAATGACCCCTGGCCATATCATATAAAAAAGCGAAAGGTGGAGAGGGCTAGTTACGGAGAGTATGAGCTGCTGGCATAGGTCAGTTTAACTGAGGAGAGAGATTGTTTTGCTTATTTTTATATTGTCTTGGGATTTCATTTAGCAGTGTGTGTACCATAGTTCTACGCATAGTACTGTTGTAAGAGCATTATAGTTCTAATTTTCTGAGTACCTTCTGTTATAAATATGCAAATATAACCCATTATATGCTGAGTTTTCCTTAATTTTTGCATCATAAAAGCCCTTAGTTAAACTAAAAGATAAATGAAATCATGGGCTGCTATCCAACACAGTGTTAATTGTGTTTAAATCTGTTCATTTCTTTGCTAGATTATGGTCATGATCAGGGCCGGCCCGAGGTTTGTTTGCGCCCTAGGCGGGGCTACCTTCTGGTGCCCCCGCACCCACCAATGATGGGGTTGCCAACCTCCAGGCGGGGCCTGGAGAGAAGGAAGTCACCTTCTGTCACGGGCTCTTACAGGCCACCACCTTTTGGACACCACTCTTACGCGGGACACTGCTAGCTTCGGGTAGTAGCGGCCCCCCGGTGCTGCTTACTGGCTTCAGCAGCTGGCAAACGAGGACAGTGGGCTGGATCGGGCGGGGCACCCCTCTGCAGCTGCACCCAGCTCGCCCGCTGGAGCTGGGCTGGTGCCACGCAGGCAGGCAGGAAGGGAGCCGACAACTGGGTGCTCCTCGTGGTGGGGACCGGCCATTTGCACCGTTCGCCGCGACCATGGGCTGGCTGGCTGGCGGGGGTGGGGTGGGCTGCTCCATCCTAGGTTTCAGCAAGTGCAGTCTCTGGCGTGGAGCGAGAAGGAAGCATTCGTTGGAGAGGGTGAGAAGGTGGTTTTGGCTGCGGTAGGGATGTGCCGCCAGCCGCAATCAGGGGGGCATTATCGCAGGAGTGCCTCGCCCGCCCCTGGGTCTTAGTCCCAAGGACTAGATCGCCTGGCACCGAGTGGGGGACCTGCTTGGGAGTTAGCAGGACAAGCCTGCCACGAAGGGAGACCAGAGCGGCCTTTGCGAGCTACGGGGGGCAAGGCAGGCACGACGAGGAGAGTCCGAAAGCCTCCGGAGGATCCAAACCAGGGCAGAGCTGCAAACGTTGTGGGAGCAGCAGACCCACCACATTCCTCCCTTTCTGGAGCAAAATGGGCAGCGGCAGGCAGATCCCCCGGCCCAAGGAGGGGCACTTGCGGCCTCCATGCCTCTCCGGCCCCCGGGGCAAGCATTCCCCCCCCCAACCTGTTTCCAATGATCTGACGGGATTCACTTGCAATCTGATGCAGAAAAACAAAAACCGGCCTGGCATCGCTTTTGAGTGGAGCCAACATAGGCGTTGAGTGAAGCCAACATAGGCGTTGGCTCCGGGTCGACCGCTTGAACAGGAGAGGCGAGAAGCTTTGGCGGGGGGGGCGGGGCCAGTTTGGCGCCCTAAGGGCCGGCCCGCACTCTAGGAGAATGCCTAGTTCGCCTAGCGGGTGAGCTGGCCCTGGTCAGGATAGTAAATAGTAAAATACTGTAATAGTAAAGATGGTAACATTCTTCTCTTTTTTAAAAAATAGCTTATTCTGCAGATGGTGAGAGTCTTTTATAACATGCCTTGTTCTTCATTTGCATACACCCACCAATGTACTGAAACTCTTCTTTTGAGAAAAGGACATTGAGATTGAAAACTAACTGACATTACTGAAGTTTAGCATTCTGTTTTGAGAATTAACATAGTATACTGGAACAAAAAATGTGGTTCAGTTTCCTCAGCTTGGAGTTGTAAAGTATATGACAAAGTTCTCTAGCCAAGTATTGGCAAAAGAATAGTTAGTTGTCTTTCTGTTGTATGAAGGGAATTGAATATTACCCAATATCCCGTAAAGCCAAGAATGCCACAGTGGCCGTGGCAGTATAGTTATAAATGTTCCTCTGGTGTCATTTGTTAGCAAGAGCAGGACTGAGAGCTGCTGGGCCCCTAATCAGCAGCAGACATCTGGGAAACTGAAGATACCTCCAAACGCTACTGGGACCACCCATGCAACTTCACTAAATTGTAAATTAGTAACATTTTCTACAAATCCCATGTTTTTCACATTAACAGTTAACTTTATTAGAACAATAAGCATTGTAATCATCAATAGGTTTAATCCTGATGTTAACTACAAAAATAAATGAGTGAATACCTTAAATACTTGGCCGTTATTTTGACAGGTTACTTGACCAAGGCTTGGATTCTAAGCGATGCAGTCTAAGCAATGCAATCTGAATTATACTTGAGGAACACAACTCCTCAACGTCAGTCATCCCACTACAGTCTTCTATACCTCCTGAAACTGCTGCTACAGGACGTTGGACCCCCCAGGTTGTGTGGAAACTAAAGTGGGAATCTGCCACAGGAAAGGGTAACAAAGTATGAGTCCAGTGGCACCTATAAGACCAACAAAGTTTTATTTTGGGTATAAGCTTTTGTGTGCATGCACACTTCTTCAGATACATTGAAACAGAAGTCACCAACCATTACATATAGGTAGAGGGTGAGGAGGGTGTTGCCAGGAAGGAACAATTAGAGTCAAGATGCATAAATAACTGAGCAGTAAATATCAGATAAGACTGGATGAAGACAGAAATGTATCTCACAGTAATGTCTGTGGTGCTTTGTACAAAATGCTCTCCATAACAGCATAAAACATTTACCTGCACAATTTAATTCTAATTTTACAGTTGCAGATAAACAGATTAAAAGAAGGGGCATCTAAGGGAATCGTAGGACTTTCATTGACATATGAATCCATTTCTCTGTCTGAACGCTGTTGTAAGCCGCCCTGAGCGGCCTAATAAATTCAATTTATTAATAATAATAATAATAATAATAATAATAATAATAATAATAATAAATGTGTTCTTCCATTATTTATTTATTAAAATATTTATGTGCCACCTTTCCTCTCAGCTCAAAGCAGCCTGGCATCTCTTCCCACCTCCATTTTTTGAAGTCTCTGGCAAGCAGTAAAATCAGACACTTAATTTAGTCTTTGGTGGACTGTCAAGGTCAAGGATAACTGCTGTTTTGACTTGGCCGGGTCACACATTATGTAGTCTCTAGACCAGACCAAGACACAAGACAGGAGTCGTTCTTCATTTATCAGGGCAAAGTCGATTTTGACTGAGTCAGATCTTCCAGTGACTTGGGTTACTTGCTTGTTAATTTTGTTCAGCTTGTCTGTGCTTCATGAAGAATGTCTTATATGTATTTTGTCTTACCCTTTTAAAGTCCTAGCATTGGTTTTATGAAATATACCAATTGCACCTTAGACTGAATGTTAATTAAATTTGTCTGTACCCTTTCAGTGCACTTGTTACTCCCAGTGGCCTTGGGTATTCTGGCTTTTGGTGGAGAGTCAGTTTGGTGTAGTGGTTAAGTGTGTGGACTCTAATCTGGGAGAACCAGGTTTGATTCCCCACTCCTCCACTTGCAGCTGCTGGATGACCTTGGGCAAGCCATAGTTCTGTCAGAGCTGTCCTTGAAAGGGCAGTCCACAAAAGAGCTCTCTCAGCCCAACCTACCTCACAGACGCGCCGTTGGAACCGGAGCAGTTTGATCTGGAAGAAATGCGATCACACTCACCTCCTGACTGCGCAGCACATCGCGATATGCCCGTTCACACATTGGTGGTTTTTAAAAATTATTTTTACATTTTGCGCATGTGCGTAGGCAGCCATCCACAGAGTTGAGACCTTCGCGCAGGCACAGAACACCCCATCTCGAAAAGCGTGCCCTGAAGCGAAGATGTCCCTTTAAATCTTTATTCTGAAACTGTTCTCCGTGAGGTCCTGGACTTGTCTAAAGTCTTACACTAGGCACATTTTTAAAATTATTAAAAAATTTAATAAAACTCTCTTGGGTTTTTAGTTAGTAGTGGTTATCTTTTCTTTCTCCCATAACTGTAGTACCCCTCCTTTTTACATTGTAGTTTGTAGTCTATGTAGAAAATGCAATAAAAAAATCCCCTCCAGGGGGGCCAAAAAAATTATTATGAACGACGGGGCGAAGCTTCGCCCAAGCGCACATCGCCTACTAAAAAAAAATAATGGTGGCCGAAAAGCGGAAACCTCGGGCTTCTGAACGGAAGTGGCTAGACACCGGCGGAGAGCGATGAGATGGGGATAATGTGGCTGGAACCAGTGCACTCAGGATACCACCACTTGGGGATCTAGTAGCAGAATACAATGGTTTAAAGGCTGTTTGCAATGGTTAGGAACGGAAGGCAGATGTTTGCCATGTGAAGTACACCGATTCTAACCGGCATCTATACTGGCTTAAATGCCCGTCTGAACGCACCCAGGGTGTCTGTTGTGGGGAGGGAAGGGAAAGGAAGAAGAAGAAGAAGAGATTGGATTTATACCCCGCCCTTCACTACCCAAAGGTGTCTCAGAGCGACTTACAAACTCCTTTCCCTTCCCTTCCCCACAACAGACACCCCATGAGTTAGGTGGGGCTGAGAGAGTTCTTGACAGAAACTGCTCTTTTTCAAGAACAGCTCTTATCAGACCTACGGCTTGCCCAAGGTCATCCAGCCAGGTGCAAGTGAAGGAGTGGGGAATCAAACCCGGTTCTCCCAGATTAGAGTCTGTGCACGTAACCACTACACCAAACTGTCTCTCAGGAGTTTGTAAGCTGCTCTGAGACTCCTTTGGTATAAATCCATCTCCTCCTCCTCCTCTTTCTTGTTATCACATTTCCATACAATTGCTGCACAAGTGCATGTTTGTGCCCATATTGTTAGTCTAACATGTTATTAAAAACAATGTGGTGGGGAATAGGGATGCTGCAGCTCCATTCCGTGGTCTCCTAGGAGCTGTGGATAAAAAGATGGTAGACAAAAGGAAGGGAATGAGGCAGAGGTGTGGCAAGCTGGTAGAGAAGCTTGGAGAGTCCACTTAATACTTGCCAGAAATAAAGTGGGCTAGTTGGACAACTTATTTACATCACCTAGGCCCCATTTTTCTCTCCAATTGGGACTCAAAATGACTTAGAACATTACTTCCGTCTCCATTTTATTATCACAATAGCCCTGTGAGGTAGGTCAGACTGAGTATGTGTGACTGGCCCAAGGTCATCAGCAAGCTTCCATGGCGCAGTGGGATTTGAACCTGGGTCACATAGGTCCTAGTTGGCCACTCTACTACACTGTACTGGCTCTCATGTACCTTTGGGGACATAGTAGATAGAAGTATTTACATCCCTTACTACCTGGTCTTGTATTACCTGTTCTAGTGTTATCAGATATCATACTGAATAGACACAACTTTTAACAATGCTGTTTGTACATCCATTCCATAAATATGTAAAATATATTGCTGTAGAGAAGCGTTCCCAATGCTCAGTGAGTTAAAATGGTGTTGGAACTTTCTGAGTTTTAAAAGGTAGCTGTGAATTTTTCTAAAATCCACTTAAACGTTACTTTTATATTGATCTTTAATCATAGAGAAGTAAGTTTAAAATCTATTTAAAATGAGATGGTGAGAGAGAGAAAAACAGACTTAAGTGCTTCTGCTGTTGCTACTATAGGAGTTTCTTGAGTGCGCTGGAGAGCAGATTAAACCGCTAGGCACTTCTAGTGTAGCAATCCCTGACTTCATTATAGCTTCCGGAGGTCCTAGGTTTAAAAGGAATTACTCTATTATGCTGAGGATAGTGTTGCAGGCTGTGCTATAGATATCTTGTAATGATAGCTTGTGGCAACATTTGCATTCCTTTCAAGGCTGGAATAGTTAGCACAGAAAACACTGCAAAGGTACTCAATGAAAGGAAGATGGCTGGCCACAAGTGCAGGGCTCCAAGTTAGTGGGAAGGAGGACATTCAGCTTCTCTCTACCTGATTTCACAAAGTTCTGGTCCACGATCCCGTTTAGCAGCAGTCAAGTGGGATTCAGAAACCTCGATCCTAGAAGTAGCAGATCTGTTTCTTGGCGCAGGCTAAGCGCCTTGGTTCTTTCTGACCCAGCATTTAATTGGTGGCAGTTACAGAGGAGGAAATAAGATTATCTGGGGATTCACAGTTTCACTGAGGTAGTAACCCAGTAACCCGTTACTGTGGCTTTGTGTCAGCTTCATAAATATGCTATGCAAATTGACAGTGCCCTAGAAGATTCAAGCAACTTGCATCCCTTTCAACGCTAACTCATAACGTGATTAGGTTTGGGAGCGTGAGAGTAGGGCACTAGTGGAAAATTACTAGTCTAAAGCTGAAAAATCCAGTCGGTAACAAATTCTGGTTTATGCTATAGTACCGCATACTATAAAGTGAGAAGAATTTTGAATGTGTTGAACTTGGTGAAGCACAGTGACAGGGGAGTTGCATGCAGAGTCTTTTCACCCATGCAGTTGCCCCTGCAATAAAACTGACATTTGCTTTGCAGAAACATATTTGTTACATTGATCAGCAGCAGCTCTTTACCTAGCATTTTTGAGGGGGAGCCGGCCTTGGCTGGGAGGGCGGGGTAGAAATTTAATAAATCAAATCGAATCAACATTAGAAAGTGTAATCTCTTATACTTTGTCCTGCTCTATGGTAGGAGTGCTTCTCTGGTCCTTAAAAATGAGAGAGAGGATCAGTCAGGTTTAACGGTACAATCCTGTACAGAGTTGTCTAGTCTAAGCTTATACTGGAGTAACTGCATAGGATTCTACTCTTAGCTCCTCCAGCCTTTAGGGCGCATGGGAATTTGGACCGAAGTCTGAAGCCGGTGTGATAGAAGGATTCATTTATCTGCTTCACTTAGCTTTTCACACTGAAAATTCTTGCTCGAGACCGCCTCTCCCCATATGAGCCCTATAGAGCACTAAGGTCTACTAATCAATATCTTCTGGTAGTCAACGGCCCCGGGGACATCTGACTTGCCTTGAACAGGGCCAGGGCCCCCGGGCCGGCCTGTCATTGACAAATTTTAGACCATCTAGGGCGCCGGCTTGACGAGGGGACCAATCTGGCCTGCCTGCCACCCCGCCTTCCCCTCCCTTCCCTCTCCTCGCGCCCTGAGCCTCCTTCACTGTGGAACGCTGAAGTGTACCTTACATGAGGGAAGAACACACAGACTGACATCAGCAACCGTGCATGCCCTCGCACCAGCGTGCTCCCCTCCTGACCCAATGAAACCCATGAGCACGCTTCCTTAACCGTCGAAGGGGGCTCACCTCCCGATGTCTCGTGCTTACCTCTCCGGCATGAGGGGCAGGGCAAGACGGAGGGGAAGGGGGGTAATGGCAAAGGCTGCGTTCCTGCTGGTGGAGGAGGCAGGTGGGCACTGTGAGGCTGCTCCCTGTCAGACCTGCTTCTTTCCTCAGAGGGCGCCCCCCGCCCAACGACAGAATGCACATGCGCGGGTTGAGAGAACCGGCAAGTGGTCTTCCGCTGCCATGGAAGCCCGGGCAGGTGAGTCAGCTGGGATTGGCCAGGAGCGGGAGCCGCCTGCTCTGTCATTAGGTGGCGGCGGATCTCAGCAGAAAGTGGCTGCCCTTGCTGCCCAGCCCAGCCTGCAATTTCTTTTGCAGTACTGCAGGGATTTCTTTTGCAGTATTGCACACAGGGCTGGCACAGGGAGGGGGGCACAAGGTAGCCTCTCCTAGTGTGTAAAAAACCCTGGGGCTGGTCCTGGCCAGGGCCTTTTTAGCCCTGGCCCCTATCTGGTGGAATGAGCTCCTATGTGAGGTCAGGACCCTGCAGGATTTATTACAATTCCACAGGGCCTGTAAGACGGAGCTTTTCCACCAGGCTTTTGGTTGAGGCGGCAGATGTCCCCTCCCTCTGGCTGCCCCCCATTATGCTTAGATTCCATTAGAGTTTACATGGTACTCAAGACTCACATTATTTTATACTGTTGTTTTAAGCTGGTTTTAACTGTATTGCATTTTATACTGTTGGAACCTGTCCTGAGCCCGCTTGTGGGGAGGGCAGGATATAAACTCAAATAAATATCATTTTTGAAGAAACTGTTTTGTTTGTAACACATCTTATCTTACCCTTCCTCCAAAGAACTCAGGGTCCTCATTCCATTTTTTCCTCATTCCTTGTAGTATAGGCTATGCTGAGAGCTGGTGACTGGCCCAGTGAGCTTCATGGCTGGGCAGAGATTTGAATCACTTTATTTCTGTTTTGTCATTTTTTTGTGTGTGTTAAGTGCTGTCAAGCCACTTCTGACTTATGGAGACCCTATGAATTAATGTCCTCCAAAACATCCTGTCGTCAGCAGTCTTGCTCAGGTCTTGAAAACAAAGGGCTGTGGCTTCCTTTATTGAGACAATCCCTCTCATGTTGGGTCTTTCTCTTTTCCTGCTGCTTCTCAACTTTTCCTAATATTATTGTCTTCTCCAGTGACTCTTGTCTTCTCAATTTATTTGTAAGTATATGTAAACAATATTTATCTACTTTTTTTGTTCAGTTACTGTACCTGAACTGTTGTGTATCTTCTCATCTTCTGCATCATGCCCACCTCTTGTGTTAACTGTTATTAGATAGTCAGGGGTTTCAGCAAGCACTTACCTGATCAAAAAAATCGTTACAGCGCTAAGTACAATTTTAAATGTTAAATAACTTCTGCGTGAAAGGAAGTGCTGTAATAACACTGCTCTGCTTACATCTCTACACAACTTGGGACTTACCTACATTTTTTTGCTAAAGTTTCCCAAATTTTGAGCTTTAGTGTATTACAGAGTCAACAGTGATGTGCTGATCCTGGTTGCCCATATTACAAAATACTTCAATAGTCAGCTTAAATTGTGCAATTTTCAGAGCTGGTTTCTCCCTGTTAACGCAGGGTGGAAGTTATCTTCTATAAGGTAAAGGTAAAGGTTTCCCTTGCTCAAAAGTTAGTCGAATCCGACTCTAGAGAGTGGTGCTCATCTCTGTTTCCAAGCCAAAGAACCAGCGCTGTCCAAAGACGTTTCCGTGGTCATGTGGCTGGCATGACTAAATGCCGATGTGCACGGAACGCTGTTACCTTCCCACTAAAGTGGTACCTATTTATCTACTTGCAATTTCTTGCTTTCGAACGGCTAGGGCCAGAGATGGGAGCTCACTCCGTCACGCGGCACGCGGGTTTCGAACTGCTGAACTACAGACCTTCCAGTCTGCAGCTCAGTGTCTTAACCTCTGAGCCACCGTGGGACACACTGTAGGGACTCGCAATACTGAAAGTACATGTGTGGGATAGGTGAATTGTGAATAGGCCTTAGAGGTCTTTGTAAGAATTCGTATTGTACCAAAAAGGTTACAATGGATAACAGTGGGGTTATAAGCCCTAGTATGTGGCTATTGTGTTTTCCTTTGCTCTTCATTTGCATCTGTTTATGCTGTATTCATGTATAAGGAGATTACCTAGAAAGAGTCCGGCAAACATCTGACAGTGTTCTCTGACTCTGCAGTGTCCCTGAGTGACAGTGACCTTGATGTGAAACTACTGATGAGCTTTGCTGCTTTCTTAGTGGTCTCAAATAGCTACATTGAGCTCTCTCAAAAGAAACAATTATCTGTGTGCCTTCTAATAGCAAATGTGATAGTCTCATGCTTATCAGCAGGGCTGTGAAACAAGGCTGTTTACAGACAAAGTATGGGGTTTTCCTTACTCATAGGACTCCCCAGCTATGCTGAAAAGTTCTAGTTTTCGAATCTTAAATATCACCCTGCCCCCCAGGTGTCTTTCACTCAGTAACAGCTTATAGTGTCCTGCATGTAAAATTAGGGTTGGGAAGTAGAACAATATTCTTCTCCCGTGTTGTAGCGTTCTTACAAGGCTGGAGAAGCAACTTCTGATATGGGAGCCCTGAAACTCAGTAGGCTGCTGAGATTCAGGACTCAGTAAGAACTGCTGAAATTCAGTAGACTGCTGAGGTTCAGGAGGACTCACTAAGGAGGAAGCTGTTCTTGTAACTCCACAGCTCAACAGTATTGCACTACAGAAGGAATTGCCTAGTCATTTAGCCCCCCCCCCCATGCCATTCCTTGCAGTCTCCCAACTCTTAATCGGTTCAGTATTTAAATATAGCAGAGTGTGCGTTAGTAGGTGGGTCCAACCCAAATTGTTACAAAAATTAAGCTAAAGTAACTTCTGACATTGGACAGTTTAAGCCCAGAGTTCATAAGCTTCTTCACATGGGACTTTTCTCTTTCTCATTCCCCTCCCTGAAAGACCTATCTGATAATTTCGAAGGCTTAACAAAAGAACAGGAGGAGGAGGAGGAGACTGGATTTATGCCCCGCCCTTCACTCGGTGTCTCAGAGCGGCTTACAAACTCCTTTCCCTTCCCCTCTCCACAACAGACACCCTGTGAGGTAGGTGGGGCTGAGAGAGCTCTTTCAAGAACTGCCCTTTCAAGGACAGCTCTGACAGAACTATGGCTTGCCCAAGGTCATATAGCAGCTGCAAGTGGAGGAGTGGGGAATCAGACCCGGTTCTCCCAGATTAGAGTCCGCGCACTTAACCATTACACCAAACTGGCTCACAAAAGTGTACACAACATAAACAAGAGATCATACACAGGTTATCTTCATAGCTTTGATATTATCCTGCCTTTTAAAAATTGTTTTAATTTGTGGAATAGGAGTGCAGGAAAGTACTTCAAGGTCATGTCTATCATGTTCTAGAAGTGCCTTGGCTATGAAAGCCAACTTTAGCTTCTCCATGGAATTATTACTGCCCTTTAGAGGGGCATCCTCTGCCTTTAGAGGATAGGGGTGTCTTCAAAGGTTTGCAAAAAGCTTTTTTTTTTTTTGCCACCAAGTCACACCTGAATTGTGGAGACCCCATCAGGTTTTCAAGGCGAGAGGCATTCAGAGGTGGTTTGCCATTACCTGCCTCTGCCTCATGGCCCTGGTATTCCACGGTGGTCTCCCATCTGGATACTGACCAAGGCGTACCCTGCTTCACTTCTGAGATCTGATGAGACTGGGCCTGCTGGGGATCACATTAGAATTTTAGCTTTAATAATTCTTCTTTTGGTTTATCAAATGACTTTCCAGAAAATTACTAGAGTTGGCTTTCACAGTAAGGCATTTCTACTCAGGCAGGGGAAGTTTTTGACCATCCAAATGTTGGAATTGCATGGGATGGTCCTTGCAAGGAGTAGGGTTGCCTTTTATCCAACTGGCTCATAGAAAATTAACGTTACTCCTTGTTCAAGTTACCCTGTACCACCATAATCAAGAAGAAAAATTGATGGATAATGTCAATATTCACTACTTTAAAAATAAATCAGTCTTGTTATTTTGAATTCCTGAGACTTCTGCAAGCTCTCTCTAGTATTTACATTTAAAATAAACACATGGTGCGCTATTTAGGACTTCATTGGGAAGCATCCCTTTGAGTTCAGTGAAGTTTAATCTTAGAGTAGTTCTGCATATGGCTGCAGCCTTAAAACGACATGCAGTTGTTCTTGTGTGTTCCTTAGCTTGCAGGAAAAGTGAAAGAGATCTCTGCCCAGAGTATCCAGGGATTTCCCTCTTCTCCCTTTCCTATGAGTAAAGAATTTGGCACTACCTGCCTGCGTTTTCAAGTGCACTCCGCAGTTAGCTGTCTTGCTGACTTGGCAGGCAGGCAAGGAGGGAGGGAAAGGTTCTTCCTCTGGATTCTCTTCGCTGCATAGCTCTTACAACACGGACAAAAGCTGAGTCAGAGGAGAGATGCAGTCTGCTCTATAGGCAGTCATGGCCCAGTTCAGGATTTTAGACTGCATGATCAACCACAACTGGGGTTTGATATGTAACCTGTATTGCGCTTGGAATAATCAGGTTTGTCCATTATATTGTTTATGAAGAGGAGAAAATATCTGTTATTTTGCAAAAACGACACAAATTTGATCCCTTGTCTCCCCCCCCCTTTTCTCCATCCCCCATCCTGTACAATATGACAGAGTCTTTAGTAAATAGTAATCAGCTGTATATAAGCATGCATTTTTCCATTGTTGCTTAGTTTAACTATTAGATTGGTTACAAGGAACTAACTGCCTTTGCAAAGATTTAACTGCATTGGCTGCAGCCGAGGACACAGCAGTGTAAGAGGCACTTCAGTTCTAGAAAGAGACTGAAGGAACAAACTTAACTAAAAGTAAGCGTATACATAGGGCTCTAGATGTTGTTTATGTAGTTATATTATATTATTTTTAATTAATGTAGCTCTCACATTTTACTTATAATATGTGGAAACAATCAAATATTTGGGAAAGGGAGTTTGACATTGCATGGATGGTAAATACCTCTTCAATGTCATGCTTACAAGCCTGTTCTTGGTAAACAGGCAAGATTTTAACATGTGAGTTAAAACTGCTTTTTGAAGGAGAAGCAATAGCCGGAACAGTGCAGTTGGGATTTCAGAAATTGTGCAACTTCATTTTAAAACTATGAACTCTGATATTGCTGAATGTTGACTTTTCCTGTAATGAAGAAGCAAAGTTAAGTTGTTGGAAGCAGGTCTCAATCCAATTCTATGTGTGTTTACGCAGGGAAAAACATCCAGTGAGTTTAATGCAGATACAAGTAAATGTGCTTAGCAATGTAATCCAAAGAAGAGGAATCCCATTGACTCCGTTGAATTTACTAGTGTGTAACTCTGTTTACATGGTAGGACTTCAGCCTCTGCATGCTAAAGTGGAAGACATGAGCTTAAAGAGGCACAAGGAATGAGTGACTTGTGAGAGGGGATGTTTGGTATGTGTGGTTGGTGGGTTGGGCCTGCAGTCACCCGTCCTTGTCTGTGAGTGGATGGGATAGGCAATGTGACAGCACGAAGGTGGGGTGTGAGTTGGTAGCATGTAGAAGAAGATGGGCTTCCTTAGTCATACTTTGGCAATTGTGGAAATGGAGTTTACCAAACTTAGAGAATGTTGGCTCTCCAATGCACCAAAAGAAAAGAAAAAAAATCATTAAGGGGTTTCTTTGCTTCTAAAACAAAATAGAAGCAGCTTGTTCCCTCAGCCCGAGCCAATCCTTTGAAAATTGCAAACATGAATATTAACAGAACTGTATTTATTAAAACTCATTGTCTTTTAGTCACTATTTTCTGCATGACTAAGAAACAAGGTGGGGCAGTACAAAGGAAACTGATGGGGTTGGCCTGATTTTCAAGGAGACCTTCTGTTCCTTGCTGTCTGTCATTTTGGTTCACCTCAGTGCTCTTGCCCTGTTGATGCCAGCCCTATAGGAATTACAGGGATTCAGGGGCCAGGTTGGCTCTTTTCTCAGTTTTCCCACATTGGCAATGGAGTCATTAAATAAAATAAACATACTTCCCTCAGGATCGCCATCTCGGGCTAATGGCCCTTTCTTTATGATCGGGACTCCCAATAGGTGGAGAGAGACACTGTTCGAGGTAAGGCCTACAATCCAAATTGTGTGGCAGGGTATGAGCTTTCGTGAGTCACTGTTCACTTCTTCAGATACCTGGACTCTTGCTCTATTCTACTGCTACAGACAGACTAACACAGCTACCCATCTTGATCTGTTATTCAGATTGCTACCATCTCTGCCAGGATACCTTCTTTCTTGAGGTACTCCAGTAGCAGACATTTGGGCAATTCTGCTTGTGCATACAAAGAAGTCTCTTGGCCCTATGGCAAGTGACCTGTGAAGTCATAAGGAGAGCCCTGCTGAATCAGGCCAAAGGTCCATCCCAGAGTTCTGTTTCCAGCAATAGCTAATCAGTTTCGGAAGCCAAAAAGGTATTAAGGCAACAACTCACCCCTTAAGTCTACCACTTAGCTAGTATTCAAAGGCATACTGCCTCTGATCCTGGAGGTTCTATTTAGCTATCAAGGCGGTTGCTAGCTCTGTCCTCCATCACAACCACTACTGCCTCCCCGTAGAGATAGAATAAGTGATTCATGGCAAGAGTTCACTCTGGCGTATTTCAGAAATTATGTACTGTTTATATTTATACCACTATTGCATATTTTTCTAAGAAGATATAAATGATATCTATTTGAAGTTTAGCAAATAATTTTTTGGGTGATAATGAAGGGAAAAGCTCACTTAGTCTGAGTGTAGAAATGGAAAGAACAAGTCTCTGTGTTAAAGAAAAGACCAGCTAGTTTTCCAGGGCCCTGATCTTTCTTTGGCAGCTGGCTTCCTCTTAAGAAGGAAGAAAAACTACATTTAAGTATTGTGTGTTTTGATGTAAAATGTAGTAGAGTTACATAGAAGCAGAAGTGGGATGTGGCTGTTAAAAGGTCAAAAGCTGATCTTGTATGATGTTCTTAATGCTAATTAAAAGCAGCCATGGAGATTTGGGCTTCTAGGACACGCTTCTTATTCTCTTTATTTTCTTGAGTCTGACTTTTTCTTCAGTTGCACAGCTTGCTGCTGGAAGGCAATGGCCTGCATCAATTGCACTTCCCAGAATGGAAGAGACGAGTGATTGAGTAGCCAAAGTGAAAAGGGCAGTTTTGGGTCACATGGTGAAATGAAACATCCTGAGTCAATTATGGGTGGATTTTGGCATTTATAAACTTCTGAAGCTGTGGTTCATGTGGCTGGATGGCAGACAAGTAAACAGCAACCAAAAAACCCAGTAATGGTAGGTGTGACTTTGTAAATGAAGTTTACAGCGGTTTTCAGAACAAATTCCTACAATGAAAGCTGGAAAGATAAGTATCAGTCCTTAGTAGAATTTACTGTACAATTATGTAGGTATTCTTTGTTTAGCAGGAATTAGTTTGGGGCTCCTCTATTTTATTTAATTAAAAGCAGTCGGTCTTATTTTATATGTTCTTGCAAACAGCTCTGTGAAACGAGTCTGAGATACGGGGGCTGGCCCAGGGTTATCTAGTGGACATCATTGCTGAACATGTATTTGAGCCTTGTTGTGATTCCCCCCCCCCACACACACACACTTGAATACTGTTCTCCTCACCCCAACACAGAATTTTAACTTTCCCTCCTTGACTCTGCCCTGGGTGTTCTAGTTGGAGTAATAATCTGGGATAGTATTTCATTTACAGGTTGTATTTACTAAATCCTGTGTCTGAAAGTTGTGGTGTGAAGTAAACTTGACAGAGACAAAATGAGTTTCATTGTAAAAGTGAACAATAATGTTTGATATAACATGAACAGAGGTAAATATTAATAGGTAACTTGGACATGTAGGATTTCAGCTTTCAAGCTGTACGTGCCAAGAAAACCCTTTCCTGGCAGACTGTAACAACACATTACAAATAAACACAGTATCTTGCTTTGCCTTAGTAGCAATTTACACTGTTATCAATTTACACTTCTTTATAGAGGATTTAATGGAAAAAAATCTGTTCATGTACAGGTACTTATCCCTGTGGAGCTGCCTCCTTTTTTTTTGTCGCTTTATTTTAAAAGACATGCACAAACACAAGATGTTTGTGTTTTAAAACAGAATTCATGACAACTTGCTACCATCAGAGGTGGCTTCACACAACATGCACCAAGTAGGCCCAGAGATACACAAGGTTTCCTCTGAAGTTAATACAGAGCAGACAGGATTTAGTATTTTAACATAAGAACATAAGAAACGCCAATGTTGGATCAGGCCAAAGGCCCATCAAGTCCAACACTCTGTGTCATATAGTGGCCAGAAATACCAGGTGCCATCAGGAGGTTTACCAATGGAGCCAGGACATTAGAAGCCCTCCCACTGTTGGCCCCCCCAAGCACCAAGAAGACAGAGCATTGCTTGCCCCAGAGCCCCTATCTATACCTTGTGGCTAATAACTACTGATGGACCTCTGCTTCATATGCCTATCTTAATTCCCTTTTGAAGCCGTCCATGCTTGTAGCCGCCACCACCTCCTGTGGCAGTGAATTCCATGTGTGAATCACTCTTTGGGTGAAGAAGTACTTCCTTTTATCCGTTCTAACCCGACCGCTCTGCAGTTTCATGGAGTGCCCACGAGTTCTTGTATTGTGAGAAAGGGAGAAAAGTACCTCTTTCTTTACCTGCTCTTTCCCATGCATAATCTTATAAACCTCGATCATGTCACCCCTTAGTCGTCTTTTCTCCAAGCTAAAGAGCCCTAAGCGCTTTAACCTTTCCTCATAGGGAAAGTGTTCCAACCCTTTTATCATTCGAGTTGCCCTTTTCTGCACTTTTTCCAAAGCTATAATATCCTTTTTAAGGTGTGGTGACCAGAATTGCACACAGTATTCCAAATGAGGTCTTACCATTGATTTATATAGGGGCATTATTATATTGGCTGATCTGTTTTCAATACCCTTCCTAATAATCCCCAGCATAGCATTGGCCTTCTTTATTGCAGTCACACACTGTCTCGACATTTTCAGTGAGTTATCTACTACAACTCCAAGATCTCTCTCTTGCTCAGTCTCTGCCAGTTCAGACCCCATCAATGTGTATTTATATTTAGGATTTTTGGCTCCAATGTGCATCACCTTGCACTTGGCTACATTGAACCCCCATTTGCCATGTTGACGCCCACTCGCCCATCCTTGACAGATCCCTTTGGAGTGCCTCACAGTCCTCACTGGTTTTCACCACCCTGAACGACTTCGTATCATCCGCAAATTTAGCCACTTCACTGCTTACTCCCAACTCCAAATCATTAAAATCATTTTGTCAAGCCCTGCAGAAATTGTATTCGTTATTTTCAGAAACAGAATTAGTACAGTTGTGTTCGCCAAGAAACATCCCAACCGCAACTCAAAAAGCCTTTTTTTATAGACTTGCAGCAAGGACAGATCCTCCAACCAGCTATCATAGCCAGCTGACAACTACACACTGACAAAATTCAACTGTCCTAATTGACTGTGCTTCCCTGCAGTGGGCTCCTGTGTTGCTAGATGGTTTTTACTCCTCTGTCCATTATACCAAGTTCCCTGTTCCACCGAAGTATACCACATTGGCTCTCTCTACTTTGTCTTTTGTCTTGGATCCATTTTCTATATTCATTAGGGCTAGAAATATCTTTACATGGTCAAGGTATGGGCTTCCCCTTTCCTCTATTCCTCTCCATCATACAAATCATACTTATGCAAGCTAGGTGCTTCATGCATTCTCCTCTTCCTCTTTTACTGAAGGTGAAGAATCACATAATAAACCAAGCCTACATTTCATCATGCATTCGCATACAGATACTGCCTTGCACGAAACATTGCGGAATGTCATAAAATAAGATGAACCCTTTTAAAGAGGTGAACCTCTTCTATGGCGTGATGTGTAGTGCTTGGATGTTTTGAAATCTTTATGAAGCAATGGAGGGGAAGAAGGATATCTGTGGAATAAAATTAAAAAAACACCACATACCAAACCCCAGCTCCAACTTTTGTGCCAACTAAAATTTATTCAGGTATAAGCTTCTATTCTGCTGCCTGTGGTCCATCCTATAAGAATGAGTATATTGGCTCTAGGAGGTTGTATATTGCACTGCAAGTACCTCTGTGAAGGAAAAGAGAAGTATTACAACTGCCTTTTAGCTGTTAATGCCAAATAATTTATGGCAGGTAATAGGGTGGTTGGAATATGGCCAAGGTTGGTTCTGTCTTGGTAGTATATCCATTAAGCAGGTATTAAATTCTGTCACACGCATATAGTGTCTCTTTCTATTCTTTCCATCTTTCCATCAGTGGCCAGCCCTTCATTTGCATTAATTAACACATTCAGGTGGCTTGAGGAGAAATTCCTATTCATTCTTTCTATTTAAATGAAGTGCTTTCCTACTAGCAAATGTAGCCGTTTTGTACCATCTAAGATCTTGTGTTATATTTCTGTTGCTTATTTTGTGTGTGTGTATACAGCATACTTATTTTCTGTTACAAATGCCCAGGAAAGTCACAACGGCTTCTTGAACTGAAAAAGTGAGTTCGTTAAAAAAAAGAAAAGAAAAGCGCCCTGTGAATGTGGTAACACTGCAAATAAGCTAGCCTTTGGTCAAAAATCCTTTTTGCATCAGGGTCCACAAACATATTGGATGCTGTTTCTGTGTCACCACAATGGTATTTACTCACAATGCTTTGCTCCAACACACACTCTTCTGTATTGTTCTCCATCTTGATGTCCAGATAGTTTTTGCTGGTTCAGGCCTCTCCCTCTGATCTCTTATCCCATTTTGTGGTCAAATTGATACCTTTTCTTATCCCCCACCCTTTGGCTGTTTCAACATCAGTCATTGTGCTGGGAACCTGATGCCAGACACGCAAGATCATGCATACCGTTGTTAATTGAAAATAATTACCTCTCCCCACTTTGTATTAATGATCGTTAAAATAGGTTAAAAGCCTTCAGTTTGCCATTAAGCTTGTCTGATAGGTACATCTTGGTGGTTAGTGTATTGAGTGATAGTAAACATGTAACCATAGTAGGTGAGTGTCTACTTTCCAGTGCATATCTGTAAGTTGGCGTTATTTGAACAGATTGCTAAGGTGTTCATGCAGGGCCACTGGTACCTAGTTCCCTATCTGCAGTTTCTGGGTCCTGAGCTCAAATATAACTGATAATACTTAAACAGCATTGCACCCCAAAATAAGCTTTAGACTCAACCAGCCATAACTCCCCAGACTCTGAAGGCTGCTTTGCAAGCTGCCAAAGAATGCTGCCTGACTCAAAGTCTAGTTTTTGTGCTCCACATTTGGGCTCATCCAGGAGTTGCCAAGAACTAAAGACCAAATAAGAATTGGCTTTTTTTTGCTTGTTTGTTTTGGCCCCCTGAAGGGGATTTTTTTTATTTTTGCTTTTTCTACACACTACATATATATGGAATGGGGAAAGGAGTACTAATGCCCTATCACTATTACTATGGGAAATGGGTCAGGGAAGTCTAAATACATATAATCTACTGGATAAGGGGAGGAACAACTACCATTCTATTCTAAATCTCCTACTGGATATGGGGAAGGGGTAAAAACTAATACAAATCACGATCTAAAAAAGCTTAAAAATAGACCTTTTTAACCTATTAGTACAGGTTATACAGAGATTAGTTCGATTATAAAAAGTATAAAGTTATTAGCTTGGCACAATTACTGCCCTTAGCACTCATGCTTTAGTTTTAGAGTCTTTTCTTCTTAGATTTCTTCGTTTTCTGCAGTTTGGGAGCGGCAGCTCCTTTCTCTGATTCAGATGATTCTGATGATGA
>NW_015168047.1:1276725-1292334 GCF_001447785.1 Gekko japonicus
CGGAAATAGACATCTATACTCTATTCCCTTTTTTTTTTTGCAGAGAGAGAGTAAGCATCCTGTATAGTTTCCTCTTTTTTTTTTTCTTACTTCGAATGGGATGTCTTTCAATTTTTTTTATCTCTTCATTCTTGATTTTTAAGGATTTCCCCATTGTTGACTTTAGCATCAGTTCCCTGGTTGATCGTTTCGTGAATTTTAAATAAGTTTCCCCATGGAGTTTATTTTTCTTTATAAAGTCCGGATAAGTCCTGTACTTAATTAAGTCTTCTTGTTTGTAATCCATTAGTGGGGCCAAGGCAACCGCCAAGAGTTCCTTTAGATCCTCATTCTTATCCTCAGGTATTCCATGGAAATGTAGAACATACATAGATCTTTCCAGCTGGTGCTGTATTAGTTGCGTTTTATCTGAGGATCTCTCCTCTGCTTCATCCACTCTTTTATTAATACTCTCAGTCTGTTTTTCCATCTTTTTCAACGTTTTCTCAGTTGCTGTGGTTCTCTTGTCCATCTAATTTAATTGTTTTTGCACATTATCCAGTTTGATGTTGAGAGTAGTCATCTGATCCATTAGAGGGTGCAGTGCATTTGCTAACAGCGAAGAAAAGTTTGTAGATGCTTCCTGGTTCTGGGAGGGAGTCTTTGGTATGTTATTTCCGGTCACCAGTTTTTTCTCCGTCGCTCTCCGTCCTCTCCCAGCCATAATATCAACAAGAAGTAAGTTTTCCAAAACAAAGCAAAAGTTATACGTTTTAATCCCGCTTCGTATATTTTAGCAGCTTTTGCGTTCGCTTAACTTCTTATGTGCTTGGTTTGGCTCTAAGTCTCTTTATTTTCGCTTTAAAACCGTTTTTTACAGTTTACTCCTACGGGGGGGGACTTGAAATCTCCTCCCCCTGCGCTTCAAACTTAGGCGCTTCCAATTACTACCAAGGCTCCATTCATTTAGACCAAATAAGAATTGTTGTATCCCCAAAGAAAGCTTTGGACCATCCTGTAGCATAGATCTGCAAAATATGGAGTTTGTTGGTATAATTTATTGATTTGTTCAAAGCTTGGTTATTGTGCAAAGTGCTTCAATGTACCCAAGGTAGTTTCCTAGCTTTGCATTGCTAAAGTCTGAGGAATAAGTGACAGGGGACAGCACCACAGTATAAGACTTGGACCAGTCTGAATTGTACCTCCTCAGACTCTGGAAACAGTGCTGTGAAAGATGCCAGAGAGCAGTGCATGGTCCAAAGCCTGGTTTTGGTACATAAGTGCTTAAAGCAGGGTGTCCTAACTCAGTGCCACTCACCGTGCAATTCTGAACGTTTTGAAATGTTGGTAATGACCCAGACAAATGGGAGCTCAATGAGATGTAAGGAACAACACACCTGCTTCACTGCTAAACTTTCTGTCTTATCTGTTTCAGCACTTTTGTCTTGAGGAGCTAGATAAGAGAGGCAAAATTAATTTCTAGTAGTGAAGGAGGCAAACTTACAGTGGGGGAAGTTTTGGAATATTCAAAATGTCATGGGCTGTATTTGTTTGTTTCTGAATTCAGTCATATCACCAGCTTCTCTTCCCCTGCTGCTTTCTTTCTTTCCCTGCTTGCAAGGGGCAGTAAGATAAGGTACCTTGCTCCCCCCCCCCCTTTCTGGGCACCTAGAACACCACAGTAGCCACTTCTCAAGCCATGGGAAATATAGTTCTCCTGGACTATAGGACTACATTTCCCAGAGCTCCTTGCTATGCTTTCTAAGAAGCTGCAACTTGCCCTCTTCACAATTATCTGGGTCTATACAGAAGGTTATGTCAGTGACTCTAGTTTTAAATTTAAGCAAGGAGGTGGGGATTCTGCCACCACAGTTAGGGATCTCTGTGACCTACTGCCAAATTGGAATGTGTGGTTTTCCTTTAAACTGTTTCTCAGTGGAGCTTCCAACTTCAGTTCAGTTGTTAAGCATGACAGTCATCTTTTAAAGAGGTGCTTCCTGTTGCAACCAAATAGTGATGCCATTGCTGTTTTGACCTGAAGGTAGCATAGCCTTTTGCTCCAATCTTGGCATCAGCACCCTGAATGCCTCTCTGAGTTGTACAGATTTGTTACCCACAAATCTGTGCTGGCTTCCTTTGAAACAGGGAATGCGAAAGTGCAAGAAACAAAGCTTGTAAGTAGTCAATCCAAGCTACATTGTGTGTAGGCAGGGCTGAAGTAACAATCTAGTAATATGCTTTCCTTAAAAGCATGTCCTGTATGTATAAGAGTTCATCCACTGAGTGTTTTTCTGTATGTACTATAGTAACTTCAGGGCATTTTTCATTTTTGAAAGGGCTGGCTCACGTTTTAAGAGTGGGCAATGATTTTCTTCACTGTTATTTAAAGTGGGACTGTTTCCAGGCTTGCTGCAGTCTTAGCTCAATGCAGCCCTAAAGACTCTGCACTGTAATCAATGCTCTCTCTAAGCTGTGGAGTTTTGTGAGCAAAATTCAACTTTATGAGCTACTGGCATTAAAGTTGTGAGTGAGCGATTTGGCTACTGCATAAATTAGTTTGTTCTGGAGCCATCCTTCCTGAGCTAAGACAAAAAATGTGTGAGCCAGAGGCTAAAAAACCTGTGAGCTAGCTCTCACTAACTCAGCTTAGAGAGAACATTGACTGTAATCCCTCCTCTCTTACTCTCACCCTTTCCTCTGTATTTATTGCTGGACCGCTGTGTGGCAGTCCACTTATTTCTTTGCATCTTCTAGCAACCTCTGGCAAGAGAACAAGGCCTCCTAGGTGCCTCAGTCCATTTAGAGACCTAGGTCTGGCATACTCTCTTCTTTTTAACTGCATGCTGTGTTCTGTGTCAGAGGGCAGTCCCCTATCACGCTGAATTTCCAGTGGCAAAGATTGTTTCATACATTTAAGTCTGTTTTCATTTTTGATAGTTTCTACTTCTGTATTTTAATTTAACTTCCAAATATTTATCTTGTATATTGTTAGAAGGGGGGAAAGCGAGGGAGTAATTTTAATGGCTCCTCTAATGGGCAACTAATGTATAGAGCAATCCTAAGCAGGGCTTCTCAAAAAAAAATTCTGTTTTATTCAGGGAGTCTTCTAGGAGAGTGTTCCTTGTATAGCAGCCCCTTTCTTTTATTATTAAACAGCTAATAAGATTCAATTTTAATTGTACCTCCTGTCAGATCTCTCAAATTCTCCCTCTGAGGTGGAGGACATCACCATGGGTTATTCCCACTGTGCCTTTAGGGAGGCAGGAAATAGTTTTTTCCCCTTCATGTTGGTGCCTCCGGAATAGCCCATCCCAGTTCTGTTCCTGCCTCACTAGGGAGAAGCAGCACAGTCTAGCTAGTCCTAGCTGTACTTTAGAGTTTATCTTAATTTCCTCTTTTTTCTCAGCCTTTGCTTTGCCTGTTTCACCTTTTTTCTTCCTCTACTTCTCTTCTTCCTTTTTTCTCCTGCTTCATTCTTGGAGTGAAGACTCCAGGGGTCAGTGGACCCGAAGAGAAGTTCCCCAGCCGCTATGGCGGCAAAAGAGCTTCCCGAGATTTTTTCCTCGGGCGTTCCTCTACTTCTCTTCTTCCTTTTTTCTTCTGCTTCGATCTCGGAGTGAAGACTCCAGGGGTCAGTGGACCTGAAGAGAAGTTCCCCAGCCGCTATGGCAGCAAAAGAGCTTCCCGAGATTTTTTCCTCGGGCGACGACTGCAATGTTCCCTCTGAGCTGTAGAGTCCTGTGAGCAAAAATTCTACTTTGTGAGCTACCAGCATTAAAGTTGTGAGCAGGTGATTTGGCTACTGCATAAATTAGTGTGTTCTGGAGCCATCCTTCCTGAGCTGAAACAAAAATGTGTGAGCTGGAGGCTAAAAAACTGTGAGCTAGCTCACACTAACTCAGCTTAGAGGGAACACTGGCGACGAGGGAGAGGTGTGTGCTGCATCGGCGGCAGCGCGGGAAGACCTTGGGGCCGATCGGCCTTCGCGGTTTGCTCGTGTGCCCCCAACATCGGCTGCGGGAGCAGTGGTGGCGGCACAAAGTGCCCAGAAGCACCGTTGGCAGCTGGAGGAGGATAAGCCCACCATTTTCCAGGCGTGCCTTCGGGCGGCCGACAGCCATCTTGGAGATCCGGCCTTGGAACTCTTACAGGGGCGATACCGGGAGCCGCGGAGATTGAAGGAGGACACCTCTCCAGCTCTCCAGTCCTGGTGCAACCAGAGGAAGGCAGCACTCAGACGGGTAAGCCCCCGACCATGCGGTCTTGATTGACTCATCAGAGCTGATGGAGTTTATTAGACAGTCTGTATAGCAGGAAATGGCCAAAGTAAATACTAGACCCGTGGTTCTACAGCAGGAGGCCCATCATCCGAGTCCTTCAATGACCCTTCCCTCTAGCTGGCCCACCAAGGCAGCAAAAAAGGCTCCCCCTCCTCTCCCTAAGAGACCCACAGAGGAACAATGGGGGGAGGAGTTAGAATCTAATGCCTCTTCCATTGAGGATAGGGAAGAGGGTGAGTTTTTATCTGAGGACGAGACTGAGGAGCTAAAGCTTCCTGAACAGTCCAGTAGATTTTTCAAGTTTGAGGACTATCAATACCTATTAACTAAGGTGGTTAAGGCTCTAGAGCTGCATGATGTACCTGCTTCTGAATATCAAAAGGCGGCAAGGGCTAAGCTTAAATCCAAATCGGGTGGCAACAGGGAGTTCTTTCCTCCTGAGGAGTGCATGGAGAAGGTGTTCCCCTTTCCAGAGTACTTTGAACGCCAGTTACGATCTAGTTGGGACAAGCCTGGGGTTAACAAGCAGTTTCCCGCTTTCACTAAGAAATTGTGTGCTATGCCTAATTGCTGATGAGTTGTTACAGGTCGGACTCCAGACTGCGGGCCTAGTGTCTGAGGATGGACTAGGCAACCTCAGGGAAGCAACTGATAAGAAGCTTGAAGCAACTCTTCGTAGAATTCATGAGTCCTTTGCCATGGTGGTCAGAGCGGTGTCTACAGCTTCCATCGCTGCCAGGGCATCCATAGTTTGGTTGAGGAAGCTTGTCCAGCTCATCCCAGAAAACAACCGCGCATTACTGGAAGGGATTTCCAGTCTTAAGTCCGATTCCTTCACGGCGGATGCTACCTTGGACATTATTTCCTTTGCTTCCAGGGGCCTGGCTTCTACGGCTGTAGCCAGGAGAATCCTTTGGCTACGTGCTTGGCAGGCGGATACGCTCTCTAAATCCATTGTTACTGCCTATCCTTTCCAGGGGGATCGTCAGTTTGGTGAAGCACTAGACAACATCCTGGTGGAAACCAGGGATAAGAAAAAAGCCATGCCTAGATCCTTGAAACGCATGGATAGGCGCAACCCTCAATCCTTTCCTTTCCATCACTCCCTGCCACGCTTCCGTCAGGACACCAAGAAACCTTCATGGGACGCGAACAAACAGTCCAACAAGCGGGGCTCATTCAACCCTCGTTTCCATAGAACCCAGTTCAGTAGGAACGGTAGAGGCAACAGGGAGTCCAAGCCCAAACAGAATTGACTATGCCAGGCTGCCGGTAGGGGCACGACTTCTTCATTTTGCCAGGACTTGGTCAGAGGTTCAGGTGGACGCCTGGGCAGGGATACTCATAGAGTTTCTTCGTCAGCCGCCAGAGAGATTCCTGCAATCACTGGCAAGCAAATCTGTGAGCAAGAGATCCATTGTCGACAGGGCCATACAACATCTTCTCAGCATCAGAGCCATCGAACCAGTTCCATCCGGCGAGAGAGGCCGGGGAGTCTATTCTATCTTGTTTATGGTCCCCAAAAAGAATGGAGACTGGAGGGCGATTCTGGATCTCAAGTTCTTGAACAGATTTATTCATCTGCGCCATTTCCGTATGGAAACTCTGAGAGCGGTTGCAGATTCCTTATCTCCCAACGAGTACCTGACTTCCATAGACCTTATGGAGGTGTACCTCCATGTACCTATCCACTCTGCTCACAAGAAGTATCTCCGTTTTTGCATCTACGGCCAACGCTTCCAGTATAGAGCCCTTTGTTCTGTCCACAGCACTCAGACTATTCACCAAGCTGATCATCAATCCTGTGAATCATTTCAGGAGCCAAGGGATTCATGTACATCCATACTTGGACAATTTGTTGATCCGGGCCAGTACATGGTCGGAGTCCATCCAGAACACCGAAGGGACCCTGCAGTGTCTTCGCAATCACGGATTTCTAATCAACCTCAAGAAGAGCTCTCTCAATCGGTCCCAGCGGGGGGGCATCTGGGTGCAGTGATCGACAACACTCGTACTGCCCTGTTTCTGTCGACGTCCAAGGCCCAGAAGATCAAAGCTCTTGCTGCGCAGGTTTACAGCAGCAGGTCTTCAGCTCTCATGGAGTTGGCTAGACTCCTTGATCTACTGATTGCCAGCATCGACATGATACAATGGGGCCAGACCATTGCAGCTGTTCCTTCGTCCCCATCAACTAGACATCATGCAGAAGAGAACCATCAACCTGCAGGTTCCTCTCAAAGTCAAGAGAAGTCTACTTTGGTGGGTGGACGTGAAAAACCTCACATCAGGCAAGAACTACTATGTCTGTCACACCAAGGAGCTGTTCACCGACGCCAGTCTCCAGGGCTGGGGAGCAACTCTAGAAGGAGTTCCAGTCCAAGGGACTTGGTCACCAAACGAGAGGTCTCTTCCGAAATCAACCTGCTGGAGATAAGGGCTATTCACTTCGTTTCCCGTCTGCTGGGCGATCCCGTCCTGGTGAGAACGGACAACATTTCTGCCAAAGCTCATCTCAACAAGCAAGGCGGCTCGCGATCCTGCCAACTGCGCAAGGAGGCAATGAAGATTCTCTTCTGGGCGGAGAGGAGTGTTGTGTTCTTGAGGGCAGAACACATAAGAGGGATTGAGAACGTCCAGGTCAACTGGCTCAGCAGGCAGACATTACAGGAGGGAGAATGGGCATTCCATCCATGTCTTTTCGAAAAGCTAGTGATCCATTCCGGGCAACCAATACTGGACTTGTTT
Source organism: Gekko japonicus (assembly GCF_001447785.1). NCBI lineage: Eukaryota > Metazoa > Chordata > Lepidosauria > Squamata > Gekkonidae > Gekko > Gekko japonicus. The sequence continues at coordinate 1,283,730 of NW_015168047.1, forward strand.
GCATCACCCATGAACCACAAGTTACCGAGATTTCTCACCAGATATTTCCACCAGGAAGCAGAGGTGACGGATGCTTTCACGACAAAGTGGCCTCCGGGTCTACTGTACGCGTTCCTGCCATTTGTTCTGATCTCCAGGACACTCCACAGAATCAGGGAGCTCAGAGCGGAGGTCATTTTCGTGGCTCTGAGATGGACACAACGTCCATGGTTTTCGGCACTGCAGAAGATGTCTGTTCTTCCACCATTGGTACTACCAGAGTCTCTGGACATACTCTCGCAGGGACCAGTGTGGCATCCAGATCCGGCCTGGTTATGTCTGACCTTGTGGAGATTGAGTGGGGCAGTCCAGCAGCGTTAGGATATTCTATTCAGGTCATGGACACCATCATGGCATCCAGGCGAAAATCCATAATTCGCATACATAACACCACCTGGAAGGCGTTCATGAGATAGTGCAGACAGAAAAAGGTGGCTCCACTACTCTCCTTCTGTAGCCTCACTTCTTTCGTTCCTGCAGGAAGGGCTGGATGCAGGCCTTCAACCTTCTACTCTTCGTAGACAGCTGGCAGCTCTATCCACAGTTCTACCTTCGTTAGAGGGCTTCAAGATTACCAAGCATCCCCATATTCAATTGTTTCTACAGGGGGCCATGGCCAAGTCTCCTCCACAAACGCATCGTTTTCCAACGTGGAGGTTGAACATTGTACTTGATGCTCTCATGAAAGCACCATTTGAACCTCTCAGAGAGGTGGGTCTGAAATGGCTGAGTATGAAAACGTTGTTTCTCGTTGCCATCACATTGGCAAGGAGAGTTTCTGAGCTTGGAGCATTGTCAGTAAAGTCATCCTTCTGCGTGTTCCACAAGGACAAGGTGGTGCTCCGCATGGACTCTACCTTCCGACCCAAGATAGACTCCAGATTTCACTGATCACAGGAAATATGCTTGCCCACCTTTTGTCCTCATCCCAAGCATCCCAAGGAACATCTCTGGCATACTTTAGATGTTAAAAGAGCTCTCAAAATTTACATGGCCAGGACAGAGTCTTGGCGAAAGACTGAGTCCATGTTCATCGGCATTTCCTCCCCGCGCAAAGGAGAAAAGATGTTGAGGTCTACAATCAGTTCGGTTCTCAAATCGTATAGGCTTACCGGGCTTCGGGACACGATGTTCCCAGCAGCATTACGGCACATTCGCTGAGAAGTGCAGCAACCAATGCAGCTTTTTCTAACAGAGCTTCGGTGGAGGAAGTCTGTAGAGTGACTACGTGGTCCTCCATAGCTACTTTCACGAGACATTACAAGATCCACACGGTGGCATCTGCAGATGCAACGTTCGGGAGAAGAGTTCTTCAGCACGACGTGACATTGGAGGAAGATGATGAGCCACCCAAATGAGGGACACTGCTCCACCCCAGAGGGAGAACGACCATTGGACACTTACCATGAAGGGTCCTTCTCCTCTGAGGACAGGAGGACATCTCGGCCCTCCCACTGTCATCTTTCTCTGTTTTTCCTCCTCTGTGCTGATTTCTTCTCTCGCTCCTTATTATTCTCACTCTGGGGTTTTTCTATCCTACAGAGTTGGGTTGTTTCTTGTTGAAGTTAATGTTCCAAGTTATATTTTATAGGGCAAGGCCAGTTATTTCAGGCTACAGGCACTGCTTTCGGAGTACCAGAACTGAGATGGGCTATTCCGGAGGCGCCAACAGGAAGGGGAGAAAACTATTTCCTGCCTCCCTAAAGGCACGGTGGGAATAACCCATGGAGATGTCCTCCTGTCCTCAGAGGAGAAGGACCCTTCACGGTAAGTGTCCAGTGGTCATTCTAGGGTGAGCCAGATACAGCACTCTGTAGTGTTTCATTCTATATGCCTTTTATTTCACTTTCTAGCACAAGGATAATAAGGGTTTATTGGGAAACTTTTCCTTTGAATGTTGTCCCTTCCCCGATTCTCCTCAAGCTCTGACAGCATTAAAGGGTCTGCCAGCAAAGTGACATATGCTCAGTTCTAAAGGTGCTTCTCCTGGGCTTGGCACTTGAAGGCAGATCTGAATGTTGATCAGGAAGGCTTTGGCTTGATTGCTAATGTTATATATATATATATAGCTGAACTACAGTTCCTGCAAATAACTGTCATTAACTATCATTTTCTATGAGAGGATTTAGGGGACAGATTGGCCTGTGTAAAAACGTAATCATAGCAGTGACCTCTTTAAGGAGAGAGTGTACTTCCTGTGTGCTTGGGCCCCATAACAATCGCTGTGACTTAAAAATGGATACAACATGGGGGGAATTCCTTATCAGGAAACAAAGTGGGAATATTTAAGACAAAATCAGCTCCAGTAGAGCCAGGGCTGTTTTGGCTACTGTAGAATTAACTTTCAGGAGAAGCAGGAAACTTATCATCACTTTTGTTTATATTTATATACGCAACTGGGTATATAAATGCCAGTAGTATAAACATGTGTAATCACTTTGCTCTGGTTTTTGCATGCCTATACAAGTCTTCTGATATGGTTACTTAGACTTTGGTAAGCCACAGTTATTTTGCCAGTGTAATTGATTTGCTTTTAGGAATAAATTCAATTAGTTTTAAAAAATATCTACATTTTGCTTTTCAGCCATAGTTCTCAAAGCAAAGGAGACACATGGATCTCTGGGGTGGGGTGGGTGAGTTTCCTGTGTTTTTGATGCCACAACCAAGAAGGCCCTTTCTTGGGTTACCACTCGTCTAGTCCAAAGCAGGACCACAAAGCTGACCATAGGGGTTGGGTAGGCTCATATAGGAGCACGCATTACTCTTTTTTTATGGTTGTCTTTTTAAAATGGCTTTGTTCTTAATGGGTATGCTCTAATGGTTCTGTATTATTTTAGCTGCAAGCTGTCATTGGCAAATATCTGAAGAGATGGCATATCACATTTCTAAATAAATAAACAAGAACAGGACTTATTTGTACTAATGATATTCTACAGTTAAAAATAGCTACTCAGATTTCCACAATTACTATTAACATTAGCTCTGTTCACATGCTCTGATTAAGCTCATGATCAGTGGGTTTACAGAGAGAACAGGTATGAATATGCTGGTCCAACTCTTGTGCATACTCTGACTTGTGAGCACAGTGTGACTTGTGAGCACAGTGTCCAGGCAGGTGCCATTCCTGTGATCGTGAGTGCTGGTGTTTGAATATGCCTGATTGATTTCTTCCATACCTGGGCACCATACTCATGAGTTGGTGATAATATGGAGTGGGTTCAGGAGCAATGCTCCCTCTAAGCTGTGGAGTCTTTTGAGCAAAAATTCTACTTTGTGAGCTACTGGCATTAAAGTTACGAGTGAGGGATTTGGCTGCTGCATAAATTAGTTTGCTCTGAAGCAATACTTCCTGATCTGAGACAAAAATGTGTGAGCCAGAGGCTAAAAAACTGTGATCTAGCTCACACTAACTCAGCTTAGAGGGAACACTGGTCAGGAGGACCTGCACAGTGTATGACTACTGCTGAAGTGTTTGTTTAGCCCAATAATTCTGGCATGATTTGATTCAATTTCAGTTGTTACCCAGTAGTAAAAAACTATACATGCTTGTTAGTTGAGCCTTAGAAATATTTAGATTCATGATTTTTACGAAGTGTGTCTCTTGTGTCTTAGATTGTGTCAGGGTTTGTGTTTTTTTTTTGCCATCCAGTCATAGATGACTTATGGCCACTTCGTAGCCTTTTCAAGGCAAGAGACATTCAGAGGGGCGGTTTGCCATTGCCTGCCTCTGCGTTGCAACCCTGGATTTCCTTGGTGGTCTCCCATCCAAGTATTAAGCAGGGCTGACCCTGCTTAGCTTTCAAGAGCTGATGGGACTGGGTTAGCCTGGGCTCTCCAGGTCAGGGTATTGTGATTTCTTGTTGATATTTCTAACCTCCCCCCCTCCTCCAAACCCGTTGGACCACTAAGAATGACTGCGGTCTCATTTTTGTTGGCTGTCTTTTAGAGGTATTGTCATTTCTTGCATTATTAATATTGGTAGGAAGAGGGAAACATCCTGAATTTTTATTTGTAATCCAGGATGATTCCATTTTGGGCTTATCCACTTGCTTATTCTTCAGTACATACATGCCACCGTGCATCAGCAATGCCATTTTGCTCTCTGCACAGGACAAATGGCAAGACCCTTTGAAAAGGAATAAATGGACACAATTCTGATGTTAAAAAGCACAATATTCAGAAATGAGCAGGAGAATATTTCAGTTGCCAGATCTGAAAGTCTCTGATCTTTAACGAAACGGAGGTTCCAACATGGAATTGCCGAACTGGAACTGGTTAAGAGGTTGAACCACTACCCCTTCCCCCAGATTGAATAAAGACTTGAGGATTTCTCACTGTATACAAGTGTTTATTGTTTTAGCAAAACTTGGGACACCCCACCTGTTATAGATCTGAACTAGACACCCCACCTGTTACAGATCTTAACTAGCTTAGCTGAGCTAGTAAAGCATCTCTGTATCTTTCTTGATTATATTTGAACTATAATTAATTATATTTCACTCTGTACTTGCTGCATTTCTTAGTACTGTGACCCTGCCTACATAGTGTCATCCTAAGCAGGTCTACCCAGAATCCTTCTGAAGTATACTCCATGGGGTTTACTACTAAGAAAACATTCTTAGGATTGCATTGAAAATGATGATAGTGAGGACCCATTCATTCCATCTGAAGGAGTGGGCTATAGTGTGCAAAATCTTATGCTGGAATAACATGTTACTCTTTAAAGTGCAACAAGATAAGACTCAAATAACCACCCCTGTGGAATTCTTAATTCAAAATGTTTGACATTAAGATATACACTAGGCCAAGTTCAGAATACATTTTACTTAAGGTTAGTTTAAAGCTGCTGCTTCTTTAAATAAGAGGCAAAGTACTTATTTGCTGTCGAATGGTACCCTTTGGCATATTTTCCATTTCAGCTCAAGGTGTTTCCTGCCAAGTGCAAATACCTGAGAGGCTTGGAAGCTTGCCATATTCCATTCCATTTTCTCCTCTACTTCCTCTGTGGCCCTGTCTGTTCCCAGCTACGGAAAGGAATCGTGTATTTGCCTGGTTAGATCCCCAGGTTTCATTTATTAAGATAGGACATATTCTTATTCAGATCCGTAGTTTATACATATAACCAAATTATAGTTAACATGTCTTCTAGTGTTCCAAGATTTACAGCATGATAGGGGCAGCTTGACTGGAATCACCAAGCTTTTCCTTGAGCCATAGTAGGAAGTACTGCTCTAAACTGTGTTAGAATCCTGCAGATGTATGAAACCATTTGCCGTATGGAGTGTCTGTGCCTAGTGTTAATGGTTCCTTAGACAATTTGGAAGACCACTGTGGTTGGTGAACTCTGGTGTTAGAAGGAAACTACATGAAAATATAGTGCATGAGCACAGCATTTGCAGCTGAGACATGTTGCAATTTAATGTCACTTATTGTGGCAAATCTTGTAATTCTAAATGGGTTGAAAACATAAGAAATAACAATAACCAGGTGTATTCTTTGTGAACGGCCACAAGAACAGCTGAAGGCAATAGTTCTGTCCCATTCTTTGGTTCCTCCAGTATCTTGGACATGGCCCTTCTAAAATGCCAAGTCCCATTCAGCTACCATAGCTACCAGCTATTGATAGGCTCTTCCTCCATAATTTGTCTAATTTACTCTCAAAACTGTGATCATTATCACTTTCTTCCAGTGAATTTTAAACTAAGTATATATTATGTGAAACAACTTTTATTTGGGTGTTCTTGAGTGTAACGAGAGGAAGAACAGTTTCTCTGTTTACTCTCCACTGTGCCTAATGTATAAATTTGTATCATGTGGCCTTGTAGAAGTATTTTTCTCCTAAAAACAGAAAAGATCCCCCCCCCAATTCTTTAACCTTTCTTTTCAAGGAAGGGGGTTCCAACTCTTTGATTTTGTTTACCCCTTTCTGTACCTTTTCAAGCTTTGCAAAATGAGGGCCCCAGACTTACCTGGGGCCCTGTTTGTGGGCCTGCATGGCAGGAGGGGAGCACAATGCAGCTGGGCTGGCTGGCTGGGGCTTGGAGGCTCAGTAGGCCAGCAACTGGGCTGGCCACTGTGGCTGTGTGGTGTGGCATTCAACCTTGCCTTCTCCATCTGGCCTATTGGGCTCTGCCTGACATGGTTGGTGGGGGTGGGGCGGGCAGCCTTCCCTTTGGGGGCTGTCCTGCTACCTCCATAGCTCTATTTAAAGGGTCACCTCACTGCTCTTGGCCCCACTCGGGCTCGTGGCTTTTCCCTCCTGCTTCTCCGCATGCTTTCTTTTTTCCTCGCATTGTTTTTGGGGGGAAACTGGCCTGTGTGCCTGTTTCCCCTCCTATTTGGGGATCCCTATAAGGGGTTTTGGGGTCAGGGGTTACAGGGGATGTGCCCAGCTCGGGGGCTGTCAGAAGAGCCTCAGTCTGAAATGGCAGGGGAGAACACTCACTGGCTACCTCCCAAGTGGAATTCTGCACCCTGCTACCCTTGGTATTATCTCCCCCCCCCAACAAGTGGGCTGGGGTGTGTGGGGGGAGTTCATTGGCCAGCAGGCTGGTTGGTTGTTTCCTGGATCTGTTTGCTCAATGCTGTGCCAAGGCTCTTACAGCTGCTGTATCCAATAAAAGTTGCGGCCATTTTTATCAAAACAGATTGTGTGTATGCTTACTATGATATGTGTGGGACTGGCGCCTTGTGGTCTCCTCTTCATTCATTGCTGGGCCTGCAGTATTATTTTTGAGATTTGGCGACTGGATGAAAGCTATTCCAAGTATTTCCATTTATGTATGTATCATGATGGTGGCAGTTTGATTTATTTCTTTTTATTTCCTAACAGGCCGTACTTGTCTGTTATATGAAACAGTTTGTCATATCCCCAAGATCTTTTTCAAGGATAGTTTCAGCCAATTCAGATACTGTGTTAGCCATGGGTTTTTTATTCTTATACAACAAAATGCCCAATATGCATCAGGGAATGTTGCCATTTTGTTGTCTTTGAGTTGTTCAGTCTGTTTGGTCCCTCCCCCCACTGTTTTGAATAATTTGCTATCCACAAACTTGACTTCCACATCAGTCATCCTAATTCAATATTGTTATGAATGCAAACTATCACTGGTACCAATATCATAACATCATGTATCATAACAACAATATAGAAGCCAATGTTGGATCAGGCCAGGGGCCCATCCAGTCTAACACTATCACATAGTGGCCAAAAATACCAGGTGCCATCAGAAGGTCCAGCAGTGGGGCCAGGACACTATTGATCCTTGGAGGTTTGCTTTGCTTGCATCCTTTCATAATAAAAACTTCAGTTTATTACTACTATTTGCTTCCTGTTCTGTGTTGAGTTTCTAATCCACAAAAGGCTCTTCCCTGTTATACTTGATTACTGTGTTTTTCTTAGGAGCCTTTGGTGATATCTGTTTGTTCAAATGAGGATCAGGTGTATAATATCTCTGTCTGTATTTTAATGACGCTATAAGTATGCTAAAGGCGGATGAATCAGGACTTCCCTTCACAGAAGGTATGGTGACTCATCAAGGCTTGTTCTTCAGAATGTTTAACAATGCTTTGTAGCTATTTTCTTTAACAGAACTAAGCTGAAAGGATCCTCCTGAATCTATTTAAAAAACAAACAAACACAGATGTTGCACTGACTATCTTTCAGTCCTTTGGATGGTAGTCTGATTTTTGGTATGTTGCATATTTTTGTCAGAAGATAAATGATTTCAAATTTGAGCTCATAAGAGCTCTTTGGTGTCCAGACTTGGTGATCTGTTTGCAGTCTTAGAACACCATCTCTTGTATTTTTTTCCAGTTCTTTCTGCAAAAGCAAACAGACTGATTCAGGTACTGGTATCTTCAGTAATGAAGACCAGTGTAAGTAATTTGTTTCGCTTCTCTGCAGTCTTTTGTTCTGCAATAATTGTTTGTAGTGGTCCAACCACCTCCCTCACTGGATTCTTGATTTTGTTTAAATTAAAGGAGTTGGTTTTTGTTTTAATAAATTTCTCAGCACATTCAATTTTGTTGTTGCCTTTATAGTCAGTTTAAAATTTGCTTTGCCAGCATTTGTGCTCTCCATTTGGGCAAGACCTTGGAAATTTCTTGGCTCTGCAGGTTGACCACATTGACATCCCTTGGCCTTGTTTGTACCTTTCCTAGTCTGTGGCACACCTTTTATCTTAGATTTTATTATAGTGATTTTGAATAACTGTGAAGCCCCCTGCCCTGTCGGACTCTCTTAACTACCCTTTAACGTCTCCCCTTATTTTTGAGACATTTTCTCTTTTGAAATTAAATGCAGCCATTTTGGACTTTGCATTGAGTAGTCTGATGATATTTATCTCCTTCCCTAAATTGTAGGCTGGGCTCAGGATTCAGTCAAGCGATGTTGTTTCATGCAGAAGTAAGTTTCCCTCTGAAAAGAACTCCTTCAGGAAATGACAGAGTAGTTCATGGGTTGCTTTTACACGGTAATCACTTTTTGTTCAATTCATGAGCAAAAACATGCAGGAACTTTGTTCTCAGCAAGTCATTCTTGTCTGTACAAATCAGAATCTCCTCC
>NW_015168047.1:1292390-1306461 GCF_001447785.1 Gekko japonicus
GCTTGCATTTCATGCACAATACCACTTCTTGCTTTCCTTTTTCAAAACCTTTCTTCTTGAAGGGATCTTGGACAGAACAGATTGTTCATGAGTCAGATAAGCAGCTGTGAAGCCACATACTTAATATTAATAGCATCGGGCTTTATTCTGATCACAGGCTTGGGGTACAGATTTCTTTTGATGCTTGTTCAGTGGATAACATGAAATGGCTTTTTTGTTTTGAGATAACAATGCTCTTACCATTGCAACTGGTATCTACCACACCGCTGATGGCAGTTCACACACAGGAACCATGGATTGAATGGGTATGGAAAATTTGTTTAACTCAGATACGTTGTCTGCTTGTGTGTGTGTGTGTGTAGTGGGGTGAGGACAGCATGAGAAAACAAACTGATGACTACTTCTTATAAAGCATCAACTGTTTACCTAGAAATATAAGACAATCATTTGGGACTATGGCTGGTTTCTTGAAATTTTCCTTATTAATAACTAATTTAAAGATTTTGTGATCAGATTTGAAACCAGATTTTAGCATCAGGAGCTGAACTTTCAATAACCTCAAGAATGTGTTGTGCACATCTTCCAACTTTGGTTGTCTTTTTATTAATAAAAAGATTTGTAAACTAAATGGTAACAGTATATAGGATTCACTGTGGAAAGAAGCTGGTAAAAATCTGTTACATGATCTTTAGAATCGTTAGTTTTTATGACTGGATGTGTGCACTTGAATGACTGTGTGTGTGTGTGTGTACTTGAATGTTGAACAAGTTCTCATTCTACTTAATGTGTGTATACATCTGATTCACACATCATGGAGTACAGAAGTTGGGTCTGGGATCTCTGCCCTTTGTTCTATGTAGCAGTCACATGTGAGCTGCAGGTTCTTTTTAGTGCCTGCTTGTGTGGGGCCCTATTCAGATTGTAATCATAGTGTGTGTGTGGAGAAGGCGCTTCAGCCTCCATGCCATTTACCCAACTTGCAATGGTCCTAGGGTGTGCTATTTTGGCACATGTACACTCATGGATTTCCACAACTTGTGTATCACTGTTACACGGAACAGAACCTGCATATTCTGTAATATGTAAATTGTTCCTTACAGACATGCCGTGTGAAAATTGGAGGTTCCTTCAAAACGCATGTAAATGGCAATTTGGAGGCAACCTGTGTGTTCTAAAGGGCAATTTTTTGGTGGGGGTGTTTTTCATGTAATGGGATGCAAATATAGTTTGTGCTTAGGTTTGTGTGCTTTAGTGGAAAAGGGACAGTCAGTCTACAGTTCTACATTAGGAGCTGGGCATTAAGGAGAGCATTTAGTGGCATAATATCTGCCACAGACAAAAACAATATTTTATGAGGTTTTTAAATATTCTGGCTCTTAATTACTACTTTAATGGCTATTCCAGTGTTCAGCTAGTTGCACTTTGGCACCAAGCCTGTTTTTAGTCTTTTAAGCTTAGTCTTTCATCTTTCTATATAGATAAAATAAAGTCCCCTCACCATAAAATCAGTACCCAGGCCAACCCCCTGGACTTAGAAACACGTAACTTGGGGAGAGCACTCCTACCATGATGTAGATGCTCACTAAGGAGGGATTTTTAGAAATTCAACCCCTAAGGGGATCAAAAGGAGTAAAATGCGCTCCCTCCATTGCTTCCTATCTGGCTGCCAGGCTGCTGCCTCCTTGCACTGCCCACTCTCTGATTGGTCAGCTGCAGAGCTCAGTGTTGTGAGGTAAAAGAAATCAGTTACAGGAGACTGCAGAGAGCTAATGGCAGTTGAGGAAATCAGGAATGGCCAGCCACTTGTTAGGTGCAGCAATGTTGCTGGCCCAGCCTCCCTGATGGCTTCAAACACACTCCCCCCACCTCCTACACCTGACAGGCGGCTGTCTGCCAGGTGCAGCAGCAGGTGCAAGGTGCTTAAAGCCATCAGGGAGCCCACCTCAGCAGTAACACCTTAGCAACCCTGTCAGCCCAGCCTCCAGAATGGCTTGCAATACTCCTCCCCCTCCTACACTGGACAGGCAGCTGCCTGTCAGGTGTAGGAGAGGGGGTGGGATGCTTATAGCCATCAGGGAGGCTCACTCAGCAGAACTGCCTTAGCGCTGCTGCTGGCCCAGCCTCCCCAACCCCCCCCCCAATTCAATGCCCAGGCCAAACCCCTGCACCAAGAAACCCAAAATAACGGGAGTGTATTCCTACCATGATGTCAGCCCCCACTATGAAGATAGTTCTGAGAAACATGACCCCTAAGGGGGTAAAAGGCGGGCACAATGTGTTCCCCCCATTGTTTTCCATGTTCCTGGCAAGCTGTTGCCTCCTCCCCCCCCCCCCCAATTTGGTCAACTGTGAAGCTCAGAGTTCTGAGGTAAAACCTGCCTGCTTGTACCCACCTCTCTGATTGCTCAGCTGTGGATCTCAATGTTCCGAGGTAAAAACACAGTTAAAAAGAGACTGCAGACAGTTGAGGACGGTTACAGAAATCAGCTATTCAAGACTCCTGAATAGACATTTCTCATAACAGCCAGCATGGTAATTGAGTTTATGAATGTTCATGGGGAGATTGTAAAGGATCTTTCTAGGAGCCATTTTGATGCGTGCCTCCCTCATGAATCTGAAGATATGTCCACTACATCACCACTCCCTCAGACCAATTCAGATTCAAAAACTTTAATGGCGTATGAGGGTAAATTAGAATTAGATACAAAGGCTAAGATGAATAAAATCAGGACCAACTCCCCCTCACACCTCTAACCTCTTACTGCCCCCAAGAAAACTCCTGGCAAACATAGAGCCAGATAGGGGGCAACTCAAGAATGTGGCAGAGTTCAAGAGGCTGCAGTTCCCCCTCAAGGTCTGCTTTGCTATGGCCATCAACAAATCCCAGGGCCAGATACTGAAGGTGGCAGGAATTGACTTAACAGATGACTGCTTCTCACATGGACAGTTCTATGTGGCCTGCTCCAGAGTGAGCTCACCAAGCAGCCTGGTGATCCTGTCACCTGAGGGCAGAACAACCAATGTGGTCTACAGAGAGGTCCTTCAATAGAGGGGGGTGGGAAGTATGTATGTCTAATTTCATTTTTTACACTACAGTCTTCTCCATTAGAATTCCTACAACAAATGTTACATTTCGAACTTCATATCATCAGTATTATAACTGGGTTTACGGAACTTAAATACCGTAGCGAAGCAGAGGTATCAGGCTAGTCCTGTATGAAACAAGAGGCAGAGAGCTTTGTGTTTTAGGGCCCACCACTGCAACATCTGCATTGAATGTTCCATTGCCTCAAAGCAGTTTTTTAATTGTCACCCAGTATTTTTTGCGTTTTGTACAAAGAAGACTATACCTGCAATACTGAAAGGAGTTCTTTAGTAACTAATTAATATAACGTTGAAGGAAATAATAGTATATTCAATAATGGCATTTGTAGAAACTGCACACTAGATTTGTTGTTGGCATCTTTTATTTTCCCCAAAGCAAAGAAGTCAGTGTTAATCTTGAAAAGCAGGTTGTGAACAGTGTTCCCTCTAAGCTGAGTTAGTGTGAGCTAGATCACAGTTTTTTAGCCTCCGGCTCATACATTTTTGTCTTAGCTCAGGAAGGATGGCTCCAGAGCAAACTAATTTATGCAGTAGTCAAATCGCTCACTCACAACTTTAATGCCAGTACCTCACAAAGTAGAATGTTTGCTCACAAGACTCCACAGCTTATTTTGTTGAATCAGAGCAAATTACATCTATTCCACCATTCTGTCTTCAGCAGAAGACAGCCATGAAATTCACAAGCTGAATGTGATGAAACAGCCATCTCCTGTACTTTATTCATGACATTTGTTACATAGAGGAATATGATCTCCAAATGTGGAAGCGTTGTTTACATCACACTAGTAGTCATTGAGCTGCCATTAATCTATCTTAATTCTTTTATTATGTGGTATCTGCAAATCACCAGGCTTCTACCTTTTCCATCAAGGGAAAACTGGGTTCTTGTCTCTGATGCCATGTTGTACTCTGATGCCATATGGTACTTTGGAGATGCTCAATGTGCTTTCAAAGCAAAATGTGTCCCTCACCTTAACACTGGATTTGTCCATGTTGAGCTATACTTCAGAGGTGCTCAGAGTGCCCTGGGTTTGAGAGACAGGTTACATTTCAGAAATGCAGCATGACTGTAGGACTAACCCCACCCCCAGCTCCAAGCTGTTATGCTGGGCTGGGCTGGGGCAGTTGCCATGTTGAGCTTGGTGAGTAAATTTCTGAATCTGTGCTCTTAAAAAATCCATCCAAACTGTGTTACAAGGTAGCCATGGCTGTGTGTTTTAATTGGGCTAACTTTGGGGTAAACTTTTGTGAGCATACGAGAAAGCAAAGTTATAGTATCTTTAAATATTATATGTGCATGATTGCCACCAATTTGGTACTGGTCAAATTTTGACTGTGATTCACCTATAAGGAATTATTGTTCTTCTCTTGCTTCAACTGACAGCCACCTTTCCCATCATGTTAGACCAACAGGAGTTTGGCCACGATTTCTGATGCCACCCATAAATGTTGCTCTAGTCCAGGGGTGTTGAACTAATTTGTTATAGGGGCTGGATCTGACATAAATGTCACTTTGTTGGTCCTGGTCATGTGTGCCATAAAATGGTAAGGGCAAATACCGGAGAGATAAACTTTATGAAGGCCACAGGCAGACCCAATGAACAATATTATTTTTTACTCAAAATACAAACGTGCTCCAAAGACAATCAGTTCTGGTAAATAGTTCTTCTGAGACTTTCCAGGAAAAGAAACCAAATGCAAAGTCTTCAGGGCACAGGCAGAAAATTACCCAGCTTAATCAGAGCAATTCAGTTTTTACTGTGAACCTCACAATCCCATGGAAGGACGAGAAATGACCAGATCACATGTTTCCAGTTGTTTTTGTGATGTGAAGGGCTGCCCTGTTTCAAATGGGGTGGTGGTGGCTGATTTTGTGGAGGGGAAAAATGCATTCTTTCCTTGCTCAGCATAGTTAAGAATACTGTGCTGAACAAGAAGAGAATATATTTTTCCCTAACCTTTTTCTTGTTGATTGAGACTCGGCTCAAGGGCAGGCTTTGCACTTGGGGAGAGGAGAAACGATCCTCTTTTCCAGCATCACGATCAAAGATGGGGCAGCCTGGGTACCTCTGCAGCTTCTGCTGTGCACAGAGATGTACCAAAGAAAGAATGAGAGCCTGCCCTTGGGTTCTGAAGTAGCTCCTCCCAAGTTGTTGGCTCTTGGGCATCCCTGACTTTGTGGAGGGGAAAAAAGGAGGTGGAGAAATGCATTCTTTTCTTGCTCAGCACAGTTAAGAATATTGTGCTGAGCAAGAAGAGAGTGTATTTTTTCTAACTCTTCTCTTTCTCGAGGGTGGGTCTTAGCATTGGAGGAGAGAAGGAATGGTTCTCTTTTCCAGTGTCACAATCCAAACCCGACAGGCCAAGCCCCCCCACAGCCCACTCCTCCTTTCCCCCAATGCAAAGCCCCTCCCCATTGGGCTTCTGGGCACCCCTCAATGAAGGCACCAGGGGTGTTACATTCCCCCAGTCCCACCCCACTCTTGGTACTTTTGCTGGGCTTTATGCAGCTCGGATAGAGAAAAGAGCTGCCTCACCATGTGCCGTGGGGAGGAAGGGAGGGAGGGGAGGCTGGCATGATTGCAGTTGCGGTGGCCCCCTACTTAACAGGGAGGCTGACGCTGAAGTAAACTGCTACAGAGGAGATTGTTCAACCACGCACTGAAGCCAAGATTGGAGTGGCTGGCCTGCTCCCTCCCCCAAGCAACTTCCTGTTCCCTCCCTCACACCTCACGTTCCCTTCCTCACATGCTCATTGGGCAAATAAAAGCCCTGGACGGGCCAGATCCAGCACGTGGGCCATATGATTGACACCTCTGCTCTCATTCTTTAGTTTTGTTTCTACCGCTATGGCAAATGCATGCAAAAAGGAGAGCTTCACTCTTTCTCCCCAGTTTTTTTCTACTTTCAGCCCTCTGCCTGAAACTTTCCTGCTTTCCTGTGTCTGTCTCTTCCTATACGATGGGATATATTTTTTGAAATATAGACAGGGATTGGTTATATGAACTCTTGAGAAATGTAGGTTTTACTGTGTCTTTGCAGTATGTAACATATTACATTCTTAATGTAATATTTTAAAGGAATGTCCTCATGGGTTTGATCAAATTCCAGATAACTTCAGTATTTAATTGGATCCACAGTTTGCCAGTCCCCACCCCATTCAGTGCCTTGTGTAGGTATGTTGTAAAGTGAATACAAACATTCATGGCCCTTGACCAAGTTGGTCCTTGCAGAAAGCCCATTTTGCTTTCTGGTTTTCTGATTTCTAAATACCTTAGAGGGGGAAAAAATCTGAATAATCCAAACTAAATTTTATTGTAACATATCTGCGGTGTGTGTGCGTCTTTCCCTGAGACAACCAGCTCGCATGTTTAAACAAAGAAGAATTAACTTTTATTTCTGGTTAGACGATAACATTGGAGCTGTTCAGGTAGAGGTTACGAAGTTTCTCCTCCATTGCACTTTTGAACTGTTTCCCTATTCCAGCGTTTGGGATTCTTTGACTGAAGATTTCAGTTCATAACAAAGAATCCCAAAGGCTGGTATAGGGGAACAGACTCTGACCACTTCCACCTTGTCATTTTTGTCACTCGTTTTTCCCTATTGCTTCAGGGTCCCCCCCCCCAATTTGTTTTGCTCTCTCTAGTAGTCCCAGAGGGAGCAAAGCATATGTGGAAAAGGGGGGGGGGGACCCAAAGCAACAAGGACAAAAGAGTGACAAAAATGACAGTGCGGAAGTGGCCAGAGATGCTTTAAACAGCTGTTCTCTAGTTTCACTCAGCCAGACATTCTCTCCACTCACTGTTTTCTTTCAATTCCCTGAACTGCCGTTTTCAACTGCCTCTCTCACCAACACTCCGTCAGTGCTCAGTAGCCACTCTTAGAGAGAGGCAGAGCATAATTTGCCTTGCTAGAGCCATGTTTCGAAAATCCTGGAAAAGTTGCAGGTTCAGGTTTCAAAGATTCGTATCGAAAGCAGGATGCTGTTATGTGTGCAGGCGGGTACGTGCGGGCAGGACATTGGCTTGGGAAATACTATGTAGATGTCACTAGGATTGTTCTGCTTAATGGTTAAGATACAGGCAAAGGAAGCCCTAAGAACGAGCACAATCTGAGCTCCAGCTGGTTATAAAATCTGCCTGAATGTCCGTGACTGTTCATAGAAGGTGAATTTATGAAAGAAGGTAGTTCTTCGTACAGCGGATAAATAATTCACATGGTTAACTGTCACAAGATGGTAATGGCCACTAGCTTAGATGTTTGCATGTGTGTTTTAAACAGCACACTAGTGAAGGATAATTTTGTATACAGTGGCTGTTAGCTATGATGGCTAACTGGAACCTGTGTATTCAGAAGAAAGTATGCCTCTGTATGCTGTATGCTGGAGGCAAGCAGTTGGGAAGAATGTCCTTGATTCTGCTCTTCCTAGATTCATCTGGCTGGCCACTGTTGGAAACAGGATGCAGGGCTAGATGGACCTTAGATCAGATTCTGCAGAGCTGCTCCTATGTTTTTACTTTCTGTTTTGACTATGGGATAAAGTACAGTAATTATTGACGGAACTGTGATTTGTAACCATGAATTGCCATGATGTGAAAGGTATCTCTTTGGGTGAAAGGTATCTCTTTAGCAACATATGTAAAATGAGAGAGATCAGTCTGCTCTGGCTTTTAGTAATGAAAAATTAATTCTACGCATCCAGTAGTTGGAGAAACAAAATGACTCCTTTCCCTTTAACTTTGGTATTGCTTTGGTATTTGTAAGGTATATGTTTCAGAGCTTTGATGCCTATATTCATTCTGTATCCTCTCAAGTAACAGAAAGTGCTGCTGAAAGCAACTTATTGAATAGGGCTTACGTTGCATTTCTGCCAAACTCTTGAAGGGCAAGGATTTGGTAAGAAGAAAGATTAAGAAGTTACAAGGTTAACAAAAAAAATCTGATGGAGCTGCTAACCTTCCAAAGGACTGTTGTAGAGCATAGCAGGTGGATCAAAGTGTGATTACAGACTAGTCTTGCAGGCAGAATATATATATATATATATATTTGGTGGTATAAATTCTTGACAAGACATTCCAAAAGTAGTGGGAGGATTTTTTTTAACTAAACGTAGGTTTTTAGTTTTTGAATCCCCATGGTCCAGGCAAGTCTGATCTTGTCAGATCTCAGAAACTCAGCAGGGTCAACCCTGGGTAATAATTAGATGGGAGACCACCAAAGAATTCAAGGGTTGCTGTACAGAGGCAGGCAATGGCAAACCACTTCTGTTAGTCTTTTGCCTTGGAAACCTTACAGGTCACTGTGATTTGGCTGTGACTTGATGTCTGTCTGTCTGTCTGTCTGTCTGTCTCTGTCTGTCTGTCTGTCTGTCTGTCTGTCTCTCTCTCTCTCTCTCTCTCACACACACACACACACACACACACACACACACACACAGAGAGAGAGAGAGAGAGAGAGAAATCTGCTGCAAAATGCTAGCAGCGGCTATCAGATCACATAAGCAACAAATGTCTTATTTATCAATATGAAAAGTAGTTTTAGCCATCTGAGCCATGATTCAAGGCATGAAAGTTCCTAGCCATGAGTAGGACAATTCGTTATGCTGAGCAGCGAACCTACCACGTGAGCCAAGGTTCAAGCAATAGTGAAATGATCAAAGACTGTTTCCCACTTTGGTTCCAGTGGATCAAAAGACAGCCATTGTGTTTAGTATGTTTATTTGGGTTCTTGAAATCTGTAAGTGTGGCTATAACCAGGGGTCATTTCTTTAAAAAAAAAAAAAAGCGAGGAGCTCATTTGCATAACTCATTTGCGTATGCCACACCCCGACAAAGGGCAGGCATGCAAGCATGACTGGGTTCCCTACTTGATCTTCTCCAGCCACGGGGCACCTGGAGAAGATCGGGCAGGGAACCCAGGAATGTTTAGAATGCCATTTAAATCCCCCCCCACTCCGTCGCAAAAGCAGAGAGGCTCAGGGGCAGTGCGGGCTGGCTGGAGAAGGGGAGGGCAGAGCAGGGAGGCAAACATGCCTGGGTTCCCTGCCGGATGTTCTCCAGGGCCCCCGCGACTGCAGGACACCTAGAGAAGATTGGGCAGGGAACCCAGGCATTTAACCCCCCCCCACTCCCCCGAGTTTCTCCACAAAAGCAGAGAGGCTCAAGGGAAGGGGGGGCATGTCTGCCTGCCTCCCCTTCCCTTCTCCAGCCAGTCTGCCACAGTGGGCTGGTTAGAGAAGCATAGGGCAGCCAGGGAGGCAGGGGCACCTAGAGAAGATCAGGCAGGGAACCCAGGCATGTTTAGAATGCCTTTCTCTCCCTTTCTCATCTGGGGAAGGGAAAAAAGGCATTTAAATCCTCCCAGCGGTGGGGGGCTCTGCAGGCCTGCGCAGGTGGGCCAGGAATGGCGGTGGGGTGTGTGCGCGGGGGGGCGCCCTGGGCCCCTTACTGCCGGAGCACTGCTCCGCCACGCTCTGGCAGGAAATGACCCCTGGCTATAACTGCAGTTAAGGTCCCATTGAAAGCAATGAGACTGATGTAAATGATGTCTAGCTTGTTTCACTGTTTTCAGTGAGACAGTCATGAATAACTTTACTTGGATTGGGCTCATTATATAGCTGCAGCTTTTGGTTTGCTATTAGGTATACATCAGGCTGAAATCGGCAACCAGTTCTGGCTCCCTGATGAATATATTGAAAATTGTTGTCAGAGAGCCAGCATGGTATAGTGTTGGACTAGGATCTCGGAGACTCAGGCTTGAATCCCCGCTTGTGCCATGGAAGTTTGATGGGTGGCATTAGGTCAGTCAGACCCTCTCAGCCTAACCTATGCCACAGGATAAAAAGGAGGCGAGGAGAGCAATGTAAGCCTCCACGGGTCCCCACTGGGGAGAAAGGTGTGATATCTCTCCTTATATATAACTGTGAAGCAGAGTGGCACTTTCCAGCTCCCCCATTGGCTGTGCAATGCGCTCCCTCAGCCATTGGCCCATCAGCCACCACTTGAGTACTCATGTGACATTGGCCGGGTGCTGGGCCTGCTCCTCTTCCCCGCCCACTCCCCCTTCAGCCACTGTGCTCTATCAGAATTACTGGCAAACGGCTTTCTCTCTTGACAAAGACAGTTCTCCTGCTTGCCTCCTGTGTGAGACTAACTTTTCCCTCAGTGGCTGTTGTGAGGAACTCATTGGGGCCAGTCCTGACTAGGGTTGCCAGGTCCAGGTTGGGAAATTCCTGGATATTCTGTGTCTAAGGAAGCCAGAGTTTGGGGAAGGGAGGCCATAGAGGCTATTGGGTGCAGTAAATAAGAAGCCTGGAGACAGACTGGTGGTGAAAAGCAGGAAGTTTATAGTGCAATAATGGTAACTATATACAGAGAACATACAGACTGTTACACAGCATAACATACCTCAGTTGGAGAGAGCTATGTCTCCCCGTTTGGCTTATCAAGCTTAGACATTATATACAACACACAGCCAATGAACATCAGGGCAAACTAATTACCTACTCTTAATGACTACAAGGGGTAGCACCTGCTCGTTTAACACCTGGCTGTAACAGTGTTAGCCACTTAGTCATGACAGCTAAGACTTAGGCACTTAGATCTTCCTGATCTATACACATGCTGTAACATGTGTTACAATAAAATTGCTTCCGGCTTATGGCAACCAAATGTCCTATCATTAACAGCCTTGCTAAGGTCTTGCTGTGTCTTCCTCGGCTGAGTCAATCCATCTCATGTTGGATCTTCATGGGAGGATTTCCCAAAATGGCTGCTTCCCACATAGACGTAGCAGTTGGCGCTTCAGAGCAGGGTCTGCCAGACCCAGGTGGAAGCTGTGATTTCGGACCACTCACAGACTGACAGTTACCTGTGTTTGTAAGATGGTTGCCGTCTGTGGTTGTTTGTTGAAAATGTTCCCCCATAATGTTTAATTGAGCTGTAGTTCCAGAGAGGGGCCTGCAGGGGTATCACTCACTAGGTTGAATGGGGCTTCTTCATCTGCTGGCTTACAGTTCCCAGCTGCCCCAAGGCCAAAAAGTGCAGGAAAACACGGACTGTCCCAAGGGTTGAGGCGGCATCAATATAGATCCCATCCAGGGAGGAGGCAGTCTACGTCCTACAGAAGGCTCCTGCTTCCTGTGCTGACCAGCCTGTCCAGGCCACAAGAGATGTGGGGGAACCCTGAGAGGCAGCAGAAATTTAGCCACTCCACAGTCGGCTGGACTGGGGAATGAAAGGAAGTTTCCCGGGTCTCTTGGGCAAGAGAGAGAGGCTGAAGCAGAGCCAGAGGCTGGTCCAAGGAGAGATCCTATCCTGAGCCCACAACCTGTAGAGGTAGAGAGTATTGTGTGGGAAAGAAGATTGCATTTAACCTCTGTTGATTTATGCCCTGTTGGTTCATAGTGTGTGCTACAGTTGTGCCTTATTCATTTAGTGTGTGTGCGCTCCATAATTATGTAAATAGTTAAATAAATTATTTTATTTGGACTAATAATCTGTGTTGTGATTTGACCACATAGTCTTCCCCACTCTGCACAATACCAAAGGGAGGGGGTAGCCCAAGGAAACAAGGAAAGGCCAGACCCTTATGTTGCCAACTTTCCAGGGGTCCCCCAAAGATTGGGGATCCCATCTCCAAATAGGGAGATTTGGCCAGAGCGGTCTCACTGTCCCTCTAAAAAGGCAGTGACAATTCAGTGAGTGGTGGCAGCGAACTTGAGTGAGATACGCCCACGGGACGAGGGTAGGAGGCGAACAAGTGAGTTGTAAACTGGAGCTCGTTTTCCCACAGTAGGCAACCAAGCTTGGTTCAGACAAAGGAAGGAAACCCTTTGCAGGCCTTTGTGAGGAACTCATTGGGGTTAGTCCTGACTAGGGGTCAGTCTCTTCAGGTAGGTTCCTGAAGATTTCCTGGTAGAGTCTATGGAAGCCAGGGGTTGGGGAGGGGAGAGGCCTCAGCTGAACAGAATGCCACAAAGCCCACCTTCCAAAGCAGTTATTTTCTCTTGGGGGTGGGGGGAGAGACCTGTTGTCTGGAATTCAGTTGTGATACCTGGTGATCTTCAGGCTCCACCTGGAGGTTGGCTACCCTAGGTGCTTCAGAGCAGGGTCTGATAGATCCAGGTTCTTGCTGTAGAAGCTCTGTGGGTGATTTTAGATCAGTCACAGACTTTCAGCCTAACCTACCTCACAGGATTGTTGTGCAAGTCAAAAGGGGGAGAGGAGAATGATATAAGCTGCTTTGGTCCCCATTGCAGAGAGAGACTATTTTTCCTCCTGGGAAACCATTGTTGCCAATCTCCAGGTGAGTAAACCAAAGAAGGGATCACAGTTACAGAGAATATTATCAAACAAAGAAATACTGTGATGAAAATAACAATAACATTTAATAAATCTTATAAACACCAATTTGTATATCAGTTAAAACTTTACAATATTGTTAAGGAAATTATAACATTTTCAAGGAAAAGTCCCAACATCCTCAATGAGTACCCGGTTATACACTCATTTCATCAATCTTCCTCAGGAGTAATCCTATTGTGTTGGAAGGTGTAAGTCTCTTGATACAGCTTAACTTCTTTTTTGGTTCCTTCAAATAGTTCCAGCTAAACTTCGTTTTTACTTTCTTCAAATTATTGCATCTTAACTTATTTTTTAATTTCCTCAAATTATCCTGGACACCTTCAAACACAATAGGATTACTCCTGAGGAAGATTGGTGAAATGAGTGTATAACCGGGTACTCATTGAGGATGTTGGACTTTTCCTTGAAAATATTAGAATTACCTTAACAATATTGTAAAGTTTTAATTGATATACAAATTGATGTTCATAAGATTTATTAAATGTTGTTGTCATTTTCATCACAGTGTTTCTTTGATAATAATCTCCAGGTGAGGGCTGGAGATCATTCAGGATTACAACTGCTCTCCAGATGGCAGAGATCAGTTCCCCTGGAGAAAATGGTGGACTCTGTGTCCTTATACCCTGCTGAGATGCCCCCCCCCCTATGACAACCAATGTGATGTGGCAGTTAGGGTTTCAGAGCATGGTGGAGGCTGCAGGTGGGGGAGAGATGGAAAGCTGGAGAGTGAGGGGGAAATAAAGGTAGGTTGATGATTGGCTGGGAATGAGATAGGGTTGCCAACTCCAGGTGGGAAATTCCTGGACATTGGAGGGATCGAACCTGGAGAGGGTGAGGTTTGAGGAGGGGTGGGACCTCAGACAGGTACAATGCCATAGACTCCACCCTCCCAACTAGCCATTTCTTCATGGGTAACAATTGCTGCCAATCTCCAGGTGAGGGCTGGAGATCACATCAAAATTACAACTGCTCTTCACGTAGCAGAGATCAGTTCCTCTGGAGTAAATGGTGGACTCTGTGTCATTATACCCTATTGAGGTCACCACAGCAAATTGACGCTGAGTGCCCAAGGCTTTGACACTCTTCAGAGCCTCTTTCTAGAACTCATTGTATTTATTTCCACAGCAGGCCTTATTCCTAGTAAATACATAATTAAAAAAACTCCCAACAACATAGTACTCATATCTTACGGTTTTAGGTGTAAGATGAAAACATCTTAAGAGTACGTTGGGAAAATGTACTATATAAACCATGTGGCAAGAGGCTTTACAAAAGCAGAGCATTATAGTTCATTTGCACTACTTTTTAAAACAAAAACTAAACTTTGGTCCTCAACGTTATGATTAAGGGTATGTGTACTTTGCAAACATGCTGTATTGGAATTAAAAAATTAAGTAAATCTAAATTTATTTTGCCTGTTTTTATTCTGGTTTTCTTAGACATGAGAAGGAACAATTAGTTATGCTGAACAGTGAGTCTTTGCTTTCTAGTCCCAGAAAAAGTAACTTAGGGTCTCTCTGATTTCACTGTGATACCTGTATACAAAAGACTTCCTAACTCCAAATTTATTTATTTAGCTAATGAAATGCTTTAGATTGTTT